>NC_083701.1:67626428-67930000 GCF_033118175.1 Dama dama
TATTTTTAAAAGATGAGTCCGTACAAGTACTTTGATTCTCATACAATATCAGAGGGTGGATTCTAACTTTCCGCCTTTCTTTGTAACATCTTCCATGTTGTATGATGTACAGTTCTGTGCATTTTGACTGTCATGTATCTCCTATCACATTTCCATGCAAAGCCATCACCCCGGCAGTCTAGGTACCACCCTCTTATAGACAACTGCTACAAGTTGAGTGACAAAATACCAGATTTTGGTATTGCTTGTTTACTTTTTTAATTGTAGACATTCTAAAGTGTGCAGTGGACCCATGTTTTTGATAGGCCATCTAAATAAAGTTCATTCTCTTAAGGTTATAAGTAGAGGCTAGTAATTGGTATAATCCAATTTTTAACTTAAGCTTTTTCAGTTGATTGTACTATCTCTGTGTTTAACCTCATTCCTGTTTGTTGTGCTTTGCCCATTTCATTATTTTATAAAGTTCTCATGAGCACGAGTCCTATCTTTCTCCATTTTGTATTGCTTTACCCAAGTCTTGAAATTTTATTTTGATCGACTAAGAACTATGTAAATCCATAATTTTAGCAGGACTATATGTATTGTCATGATTTTGGACACATAGCATGATTATTTCTTATACCAAAATCTCTCTGTATAAGAGGTTGGTAAATTGTGAGCCACAGGCCAAATCCAGCCCTTATCGGAACATAGTCAATATTTATGTGCTGTCTACAGATGCTTTCCCACTACACTGGCCATTGAGTAGTTGTGACTGAGACTGCTATTTTGTATAGAGAGCAGGTTGAGTTCTGTATAACCCTGTAAAGCCTAAAATATTTATTGTTAGGCCCTTTACATAAAAAGTTTACTGATGCCTACTTTATACCCTTGATTTCTTTCTCTCAGATTACAGTGTCATAATCAGCCTTTGTAGTTATTATATAAGTTAGGCTTTCGAGTTTATTTGCTTAGTTTTGTAGCTTTGTTATTTGGGGTGTTTTTCTTCTTTCTGTGTTTTTGAAGTTCATGTACATGCATGCTCATCGTGGCCAGCTCTGCGACCATATGAACCGTAGCCCATCAGGCCTCTCTTCTGGGTCTCCTGGGTTGCAGCTGGGTCTCCTGCATTGCAGGCAGATTCCTTACCGCTGGAGCTATGAGGAAACCCTTTTGAAGTCTGTCTTATTTAAAAGGAGATATCAACTATAAAAAGAAATGCTTTGTTATATAGTTTGTATGACAGATAAACCAAAGTACTTTTTTACATTTCTTGAAATGTAACATTTTAATATACTAAATTTTGTCTGAACTGAGATAGTTCGTTGCTCATACCAGATTTATATGCTCAAATTTTAAAACATTGCCTCTCTCTTTGCTTTATCTACAGTTCTTTAAGGAAAAATAGTAATGCTCTGCATAGTTTACTGAAACGAGTGGTCAGCACATTTAGTAAAGACACAGGTGAACTTGCCTCTTCATTTTTGGAATTTATGAGACAAATTCTTAATTCTGATACAATGGTAAGTGTATATATATGTATTTGGTATTTCTCATATTTACAAACATATATATGTTAAAAAATCACGGGTTCAAAAATATCTTGGAATGATGTTATTTGGAACTTGGAACTTAAATCGTATTTTTTTAATATGTCCTCACCCCACTAAAAGTATGGGTTTTTGATTTATTAAAAAAAATAGATGGTTAAGAGTAGAATTTATTAGGAATCATTCTTAATTCTTTCAGCTGTTTGAATATGTTTTCCTACTGCGTTGTGGCTTCCATGGTTTTTGACAATAAATCACTTGTTAATCTTTTATTAGTTGAGTCACCTCTCTTACTGCTTTCAAGATGCTTTGTTTTTGGCTCTTGATCATGTGTTAAGAGTGGATTAAGTTTGTTCTACTTGGAGTTTGTTGAGCCTCTTGAAAGTGTAAATTAATGTTTTTCATCAAATTTGTAAAGTTTTCAGTCACCATTTCTTTAGATATTTTTTCGGACTCTTTCTTCCTCTTCTGAGACCCTTTATTATGTGTGTTGATACTCTTGATAGTATCTCCACAAGCATCTTTTGGGGCTGTGCTTGTGGTTCTTCATGTTTTTCTTTCTGTTCCTTAAAATAGATAATCTCAGTTGACAGTGCTCAAATTCACAGATTCTTTTTTTTTTGCCAGCTCACATCTGCTCTTGAGCCCCTCTAGTGAATTTTTTTGTTTGACTTATTGTCCTTTCCCATTCCAGAATTTATGTTCAGGTTTTGTATAACTCTTAGCTGTTTATTGATATTTTCTTGTAGAGTACTGTATCAACTTTCTTTCCAGTTTTTCCTTCTCAGCATTTACTTCTTTGGTACATTCTGAATAGTTCTGTATGAATTTATAACTTCCTAAAGCAGACAGCAGATCATATCACTGTACTCTCCAATAACTTCTGGTGTCTGTAGAATGAATGCCAGACTTTTTAGCGTGGCATTCAAGACTGTTCACTGTATGGCAAAAAGCTGCCTCTGCAGCCACTTCTCTCTTACTGGGAGGCCCCATCCATAATCTCCTCGACATACATGTGTCTCCTTGGCCATGCTTCTGTTAGTTTGTTCTTCTCTCTCTCTCTCTGTCTCTCTGTCTCCTTGGTCAAACTCTAATCTATTTATAGTACCTGTTTTAACACATCCCAATTTGTGAAGCCTTTTAATATTACTTTTCTTTCTGTATACTTCACATAATGTTACTGGATTTCTTTTTATAGATCATTTATATGCCTGCTTAACCATTTCCTATTCCACTACCCAAGTGTTACATCATTTAGGTCAGAGACCATGTCTTACTGGCTTTTTCCTAGTGTAATTGCATAGTGTCTTCTGTAGTTTAATGGCTAAAGCGTTTGACAAATGATTATGAAGATTTGAAGTGGTATGACATATTTGATAGAATTTTTATTTTCCTGAAATCACTTTGTAGATTACCATTTTAAAAAATCTCCTTAGAAATTCTTTTGCTACTTTTCACAGTAATGTATATGTATATATATAGAGAGAGCAATCTTCAAATTATGCTAAATTTGACTAGATTTTCTAAGGCTGTTTTTAATAGCAAGTAGATAAGAATTTAAAACGTATTTTATTTTGTTCAAACAATTTCTGTTTATAATGAAGAAGCAAGGTAGGAGCGAGAGGTGAAACTTTATATCATTCCAAATATTTTTTTATTTTATTCCAAATACTTTAATTCATTCGTAGTTTTTCTCTTTAAAAAATTATTTTCTTCTGCTTTTCCTGACCTTGAAAAATAATAATCATTATAATGTTTCCCTGGTGGCTCAGATGGTAAAGAATCTGCCTGCAACACGGAAGACCTGGGTTCAGTCCCTGGGTCAGGAAGATATCCTGGAGAAGGGAATGGCTACCCACTCCACCATTCTTGCCTGCATATTTCCATGGACAGAGGAGCCTGGTGGGCTGTAGTCCATGGGGTCACAAAAGAGTTGGACATGACTGAGCAACCAACATTTAACATACAATACTTTTTGATTCATCTGTATTGTTCCACCTGTTTAAAGTGGTGTGAATAACTAAGTGAGGAAAGAAGTCAGATAGATGCCTTGGTAATTTGTAATCTCATTAATATACTTACTTCTATAAAATATATTTAGTCTGTTAATTCATACATCTAAAAAATAATAAAGTATAAGGTAGACCATCATCAATATACCCTTTATCACCACTTCCAAACAGAGCAGGTAAAACCCTTGTAGACATATGGTTTATTGAATTTCTCATTAAAATTGCATGTCCTCTTCCTTAATGCCATGTAAATGACTCCTTAGTCTAGTGTTTACTGAAAGGAGCAAGTATGCTTTAGGCACAGTATCAGTTTGAGTGGAAATCCGTGGAGAATAATTTTCATTTCATTTTCAGTCCAGTTATAGGAAAAATGGTAGGAGCTACAAACAAATTTTAATGTTACTGTTAATTTAAAAATACTAAATCCTAAATCTGAATTGGTGGGACCGTTATTCATGTTGAGATGTTGAGATGTTTAAAACAGGGCTGTGTTCTAAGATTTGAAACTACTTAAGTTTTCTTTCATATGTGACAATACGGATGGATTTATTGTCATGAACTGAGATTTGCTTTGTCTGATGGATTTTTTCTCACCATTCCCACATTCACATTATTATGTGCCATATTTTTTAAAGCAGAAAATGATAGCTTTCTGTATGATATCTGTAGACAACACATAGTCTTAGGTGTATGGTTACTGTTTTCTTTAGTTGTTTGCCTTGTCTCCAGAAAAGGAAGTTCAGCTTTTTTTAGCTGTTATAGCAGGCATTTTTATTAATTTGAGTATCAATTAGTGTATTCTGTTTCCTGCAAGTGCCAGTGTGTTTGTCATTGGATATTTTTGTTGAGAAATGTGTTTACCTGTTTGTTTTGTGAGTCTTAAAAACTTGTTTCTGCTTTGAGCTGACTAATTCTTAAAACCAGCCGTTTGTACTGATGTAAAAACCAAAACACTGAGGGGAAGATTGCCGCAATCTTAAATATCTGAGAAATTTTGGAAGCATTTTTGCAAATTTCTCTGCTCTCAAATTTAACTTGTGTGTGACATTTACAGGGATGTTGTGGAGACGATAGTGGTCTCATGGAAGTAGAGGGAGCTCATTCAGCACGGACGATGAGTATTAATGCTGCAGAGTTAAAACAGCTTCTACAAAGCAAAGAAGAAAGTCCAGAAAATTTGTTCCTTGAACTAGAGAAGCTTGTTTTGGTAAAAAAAGAAAAACAAAACAAACCAGAAACAAAAACAGCTCCTTCCTAAGACATACTTTCTTCTCAATTTGACTAGTACAAGTTTTCCTAGTGACTTTTAAAAATAGTGAACTCTCAGTTGGGTGTTTATACTCTGAATTAATGATTTGGAGTGAAGTCCTCCATGCTATTATGAATTTTAAGGAGTACATGAAGGCAGTACTTTTTGAATGATCTATTGTTTGAATGCAGAGTGCCCCTGATACCATTATTTAGAAATAAAATCGCAAGTGTTTTTGGCATTTATTTTACTTTAATATGTTTAATATTGCTAATTTCTTGATGGTGTTCCAAATTTCTTACTAATGGAATACCACCTTTTCTACTAAAGAGTCAGTAGATTATGGGCATACATGTTCAAGTTTTACCTGCATTCTCTTATTCTGCTTTTGTTTGTATCTAGGAGCATTCAAAAGATGATGACAATTTGGATTCTCTGTTGGACAATGTGGTTGGACTTAAGCAGATGCTAGAGTCATCAGGTGATCCTTTACCTCTTGGTGACCAGGATGTGGAACCAGTACTTTCAGCTCCAGAATCTCTCCAGAATCTGTTTAACAACAGGTGAAACAAGCAATGTTTTGTGGTTGAGTAGAGAGTGGGAAACATGCAAATGGCTGGGATCTAGAAGAGGCCAGCAAATTATTTTCTGTAAGGGCCTCCCAAGTGGCTCTGTAGTAAAGAATCTTCCTGCCAATGCAGGAGATGCTAGAGACACAGTTTGACCCCTGGGTCAGGAAGATTTCCCTGGAGTAGGAAATGGCAACCCACTTCAGTATTCTTGCCTGGAAAATTCCATGGACAGAGGAGCCTGGCGGGCTCTGGTCCACGGGGTTGCAAAGAATCAGACACACTGAACACGCACAGCACAGCACACGTGAGGGCTGGGTAAGAAAAAATCTAGACTTTGCAGGCCACGTTCAGTCTCTGTTGCATACACTTCTGTAGCGTTTTGCTTGTTTCTTTTGGTTTTCTTAAAAAAGCTTTAAAAATGTGGAACCCATTCCTAGGTTGCAGGCTATACAAGAGCAGGTTGGCCGAATAGGGTCATAGTTTACTGATCCCTGATCTAGAGGCTATGCCTCTTGATCTTTGGAGCACTGTCGTTCTAGAGATAATGAGTGTTTAATGTGGTGAAATTATTCTCTAAATTTAGAAAAATTGCACATTGGTACAGTGTTATAAATTTGGCTTTTTGGAAAGAAAGCTAGGGCTCTGTTTTATTTTATTGAAAAATCAAAATTTGTTACAGAAGGATTAATTCCCAAGTTGCTAGTTTTTAAGGATACTTAATTCTTAAGTAGTTTTTTGAAGGAGTCTTTTTAAAAGTGCTAATTTTGCTAATATTTTAGAGGGTAATATTTTTAATTCTGTTGCTCACAGGTTTTACTTAGAAGTTAAGCCAAAATACCTGATATTGGAATTCTGCTTTTTAAGAAATACTTTTTCTGTTCTAGAACTGCTTATGTGCTAGCTGATGTCATGGATGATCAGTTGAAATCTATGTGGTTCACTCCATTTCAGGCTGAGGAAATTGACACAGATCTGGATTTGGTATAAGTAATTTTATTACTAAATATTTAGGAAAAAGTTGTTGATTTTTGTTTCTTTGCATGTTGTTAGAACTAAAATAGATGACGTATTATATGGCTGTCAAAAGTCTGTCTCAGGACCACACTGCACTATTTTTATGTCAGTTGCCCATTTAATGGTGTCCAGGACTATTTTTTTTTATGCTACTGATTTTGCCTTTCTAATTAATGATCTGTATACTTGAGAATGAGGGGAAAACCATGTTTTTGCATAAGTACTGTGAAGCACTTTATCTGCTCTTTGGGGAAATGTAAAAAAGACATTTGCTAAAGTAATTATAGTGTGAACGGGAATTGACATTCTTTAACTTAATACTGAATAGGTAAAAGTATAATTAAAGATTTTAATGGAGCCTGCTTTATGCTTCTCATAGATGTATTAGGAAGGATGATGGCAGCCACATCTTTGGTCTTTTAGTTTTAATTAATTTGGATAAAACCTAAGTAAACATAATTTTCATTCCTCTGAAAGTTGACTTTGGTTGGCACCTCATTAAATTCATAAAACTTGGAGATCTATGGTACAGAATCCTTTTATAACACAGTGACTGTACAAGGCTTGTGGAGTATGTTATTTTCAGATTCTTTTGGAAAAGTTCCGGAGATACTCCATTGTTAATTTATTTAGAGAAACCCTAAGTTCATTGTCAGGCAGCAAAGATCTCAGACTCATAGCCCTTCTTTGAGTAAGAATGCTAACTTCCCACCTCCAACCCCTGAAATAAAAGCAGCTGAATTGCTAAGACTTTTTTTTTTTAAACTACCAGTGATGTTGCTTTTTGAAAAGAGGAAGGAAAGAGGCTGACCTGTAATTTCTTATGAGAATCAAATATAGTTTATAGAAAATTGGAATTGCTATATTCAAATGTTACATTAATAGTTACATTTAAAGTATAATGCTGCATGAATAGCTGCATTTAAGGTATATTTTTCTTTTTGTTTTGCTTTTATGACTGCAGGTTAAGGTTGACTTAATTGAGCTCTCTGAAAAATGTTGTAGTGACTTTGACTTACACTCAGAGTTAGAGCGCTCGTTTCTGTCCGAGCCGTCATCTCCCGGAAGAACCAAGACGACTAAAGGATTCAAACTTGGGAAGCACAAGCACGAGACCTTTATAACTTCAAGGTAAAATACACTTTGCTGCAGATCTTGAATAGGATCAAGTAAGGTTAGTTATTTTAGTGTAATTTAAAACACGTGACTATTAAAGGAAAAAGGACGCTGATGTAGTATTTGAGTCATAAATATCGTCTTGAATTTTTTAAGAAGATAATAATTTGGCCAGGACACTGGTCCGTTTGTTACATTGTTGTACTTTATGAAAGTTTGGGAGGTTTGAAAAAGAGCAAGCTGGGTTATTTTTTAAAAATTGTTAGTCATGTCAGTAAAACATTGAGTACCATTCTTAGCTCTTTTTTGTGTGTGTTTCCCTGGAAGGTGGTAGGGATATTTGCAAATTTAACATATTTAGGATAAGAAATAATTGATAACGCAGTTTTCAGTATTACAAAGATTGACTTATGTTTTTGCTGGAAATGTGTAAAAGAGAGGTGTTCATGGAATGTTTTTGTTTTAATAGTGGAAAATCTGAATACATTGAACCTGCCAAGCGAGCTCATGTTGTGCCACCACCAAGAGGAAGGGGCAGGGGAGGATTTGGACAGGGTATACGACCCCATGATATTTTTCGTCAGAGAAAACAGAACACAAGCAGACCACCATCTATGCATGTGGATGACTTTGTTGCAGCTGAAAGTAAAGAAGTGGTCCCTCAAGATGGAATACCGCCACCAAAACGGCCACTCAAAGTGTCGCAGAAGATCTCTTCGCGTGGTGGATTTTCAGGCAATCGGGGAGGACGGGGTGCTTTTCACAGTCAGAATAGGTTTTTCACACCACCTGCTTCAAAAGGTAACTACTTTTTTTTTTTAACTTTGAATTTTTTATTTTGTGTTGGCCATTTACCCATGTTTTGGTAGTTTCAGGTGAGCAGCAGAGGGACTCAGCCATCCACATACATGTGTCCATCCTCCCCCAAAGCCCTCTCCCCTCCAGGCTGGCATGTAACTTTGAGGAGAGTGCTATATAAAAAGTCTTTGTTGGTTATCCATTTTACATATAGCAGTGTGTACATGACCTTCCCAAAGTCCCTAACTGTCCCTTCCCCCTGGCCACCGTAAGTTGGTTTTCTGAGTCTCCTATTTTGTAAGTAAGTTCGTTTGTATCATTTCTTGTTAGATTCCACATATAAGGGCTGTCATATGATATTTCTCCTCCTCTGTCTGACTTACTTCACTCAGTATGACACTCTAATTCCATCCATGTTGCTGCAGATGGCATTATCTCACTCCTTCTAATGGCAGTAATATTCCATTGTGTGCGTATGTATATATATATGTGTGTGTGTACACACCATGTGTATATGTATATATGTGTATATATGTATGTGTGTGTATGTGTATGGGCTTCCCAGGTGGCGCTAGTGATAAAGACCCACCTGCCGATGCAGAAGATATAGGAGACATGGATTCAATCCCTGGGTTAGAAAGATCCCTTGGAATAGGAAATGGCAACCCACTCCAGTATTCTTGCCTAGAAAATTCCATGGGCAGAGAAGCCTGGAGGGCTGCAGTCCATAGGGTTGTAAAGAATCGGAAGTGACTTAGCATTCACACACACACACATACACACATACATACCGCATCTTTATCCAGTCCTCTGCTGATGAACATTTAGGTTGCTTCTGTGTCTTGACTATTGTCAACAGTGCTGCAGTGAACACTGGGGTGCATGTGTCCTTTCAGATCATGTTTTTCTCCAGTTAAATGCCCAGGAATGGCGTTGCAGGGTCATATGGTAGCTCTGTTTTCAATTTTTTAAGGAATCTCCATGCTGTTCTCTACAGTGGCTGTACCAATTTACATTCTGCCAACTGTGCAGGAGGGTTCCCTTCTCTTCACACCCCCTCCAGCATTTGTTGTTTGTGGATTTTTTGATGACAGCCATTCTGACTGGTGTGAGGTGATACCTCATTGTAGTTTTGATTTTCATTTCTCTAATAACTAGTGATGCTGACCATCTTTCTCCATGCCTGTCAGACATCTGTATGTCCTCTTTGGAGAAATGTCTATTCAGGTCTTCTGCCCATTTTTTGAGTGGATTGTTTTGATGCTCTTAAGTGTCATAAGCTGTAAATTTTGGAGACTAAGCTAAAGATAACTACTTAATATATGTTTTTTAATGAGTTCTTCTAGTATTAGAATATTGAATAGAAGTTATTTAAATGGAAGTGATTCAAATAAAGTATTTTTCTGTTACTAAAATTAAGCTAGCTCTAGACCAGTGGTACCATTTGCAAAGTACTTTATTGGTTAGGAAAAATATCTTCTTTAAAAAATTTATTTTTTAATTGAAGGATAATTGCTTTAGAGAATTTTGTTGTTTTCTGTGAAAAAATATTTTTTTAAGTTAACTTTTGATTAATTACATAATTACTGTTGAGCTTAAAAAAGTCTTGCCTGACTCTTTTCCTATTTGCATTGAGAATTGTGTTTATCCTTTCTGAATAATATCCATACAGTATTTTCACAGTTATCCTTATCAACAGTTTCCTTAAGATTGTTCTGTGTAGTTCACCATTGATTCTTTTATCTCCTTCCTTCCTAATGTTATATTTAATTTTTTTCAAAGTTTCAAGATTTTAGAAGCTGAATTTCTAAAATATAAACTTTATATTTTACTAGTGGATTGGTGACAGGTTTTCATGTTTTTGAGTTGAGAGAGTGAGAGCCAAAGAGAATAGATATTAAACACATAACTGTGTTAGGAACTGTTTTAAACACTTGACATAGAATACTCTCATCAGCCTCATGAGGCAGACTCTTTTAGTTCCCTCAGTTAGCAGAAGAGAAAACTTGTCAGTTAGCTGACCAGGACACACAAAATAGGCAGGCCACACACACGGGCAGAACGAGGATTTGAACCTTGGCAGTCTGGTTCCAGAGCCTCTGCTTCTGACTGTATATGGTGCTGCCACTCTTACCTGTGTTTCATGTACGAAATTCCATATTTTCTCTTCCATTGCTTTTGAAAATTAAGAAAAATGTGTCATATCTTCCTTAATCCAGTTGAAGAATTGTGGTACAAGTACATTTTGATTGTGTTGTCCATGTCTAGGAAACTACAGTCGTCGGGAGGGAACAAGAGGCTCCAGTTGGAGTGCTCAGAATACTCCTCGAGGAACTTACAATGAAAGTCGTGGAGGCCAGAGCAATTTTAACAGGGGTCCTCTTCCACCATTACGACCACTTAGTTCTACAGGTACACATTCTTCTTCTTGCTCTTGCTGAGGAGGAGGGAGGTGAATCATCCTTTTCAGATTGTTGAATGTCATATATTCTCATTCTGGGAGGGAATATTTTAGAATGTAGGCGTATAATTCTAAAGCCTATGTAATTTTATGTCTGTGAATGAGTGCCCAGTGTACATGTTCGGTATAAATTCTCAAAATTTTAGATTCTGAACTGTGTATATAATCATTGGTTTCATGTTGACTAAACTGAGATATCTTCATGGAGTATACAGTTTGATTCTTGAGCAACACAGGTTTGAACTGCAAGGGTTGTCTATTTTTATAGGTAGATTTTTTTTAGCAATAAATATGGTTCATGGTTTAAAATAAGGATGCAGAGGAATCTCTGGATATGAGGGCCAACATAAATTATATTGGATTAACCCTCGAGTTGTTCAAGGGTCAACTATATTCTTTTCTGTTGCAGGATTGTCTTATGTACGTAAGTATATAACCTTTTTTCCCCCTCTAAAACATTCCTACATCAAGTCTGAAATTCTCTGGTCAGATGTAGCTTTTGGTTTCACATGCACATTTTTTTTTTTTCCTTTTTTTGACTGCACCATAAGGCATGGGAGATCTTAATTCCCCTACCTGTGCAGTGGAAGCACAGATTGTTAACCGCTGGACTGCCAGGGAAGTCCCAAATACACATTTTTAAAATAATAGCTTTATTTGAGATGTAGCTCTTATGTTTAGACAGTTGAACTATTTAAAGTGGTCTTCAGCACATTCACAGAATGTGCACTTGAATATTAAAAGGGGCAGGCAGTAGTCCCTGTCTTGGTTTGAGCTTGGTATCACAGGTTCGTATTTACATAATGGGAAAGGGAAGGATGTTGTGACTGAAAATCATATTCTTTCTTTTATAGGCTACCGCCCAAGTCCTCGTGACCGTGCTTCCAGAGGTCGTGGGGGGCTCGGGCCTTCCTGGGCAAGTGCAAACAGCGGCAGTGGAGGCTCAAGAGGAAAGTTTGTCAGTGGAGGCAGTGGCAGAGGCCGCCACGTACGGTCCTTTACGCGATGAGTGTTCTTGGGAACATCCTCAGTGCATATGAACATTTCATGAGGACAGTAAAAACAAGACATTGGAGGACCAATTTAGGCTTAGCAGTTATCTGGATACACCGGAGAGAATATTTTTATCTGAAGAAAGCAAATTTTGTTTGATACCTAACACAAGATTTCAATAAAAATCGAAACTTTGTATGTATGTTTGTATATATTTTTTCCTCTTCTTAAATGACTGTTTAGAAAATTTCCTAGGTTGAAAATGAACAGTGAAATGACAGTTTTGTTTTAGTGTATATCTTGCCTATACCACAGACGTCCTCAATACTTTCTCAGCTTATGGTGCCCTTTACTGTTTCAGTTGTTTTACAGTATACCTCGGCCAAAAGAAATGTCTGATAATTCCATTTATTAAGCTGTTAGGTCCAAACACTAAGAATTTATGTCCTGACCACAAGTAATTGTGGTCGCTAAACAGTTTCACAAACTTTAGAATCAGCTTAAACACTGCCAGTACTCTGTTCCACTGTGCTTTTTGTATACTACTTACCTCAACTGCTGAAAATCCAGTTTTGCAAAGACATCCTGTCGTGGAAAGGATGCTGTCTAGTATTGAAGATGTAAACTACCTCGAGCTAGCGTTTTGTGTTGTGTCCAGCAGCTGTGTTCTACTCAGAAATTTAAAATGTCCTGTGGCACAGGTATTAATTTACTAGGGTAACCAAGTGCACAGTTTTGGAAACCTTTTGGCTGTACAAAAAGAAACATGACATTCTCCTTTACGCTAGATAGAAATACGTACGTGCTTTGTGTTTTAGCTTTATATCTACTTATACTATTTTATTATGCAGTTTTTTTAGAACCTAAAATAAGACACATCCTAATACTGTTATTTTGGGAATCAGAGTCATCTAATAAAATCTGTACTTTATATATACCGAAATAAAATTTACACTTTGAGAAAATAGTCATATTTTTCCCAAGAGATAACATACTGAGTTTATATAATCTGGCATAAAATACAGAGTTCTCTTAAACAATGAAGGAGTGTATGAGTCTCATTCCATCCCTTTATCACACTGTTTTGTCAAAACTATTTGTGAGTGAATAGATAATTTGCTTGCTAGGAAAACCCTGAAGTAAAGCTCAGTTCTAAAGATATTTAAATGAAAGATAATGGAAATCTTTTCATAACTAATGGCCTCAAAAACCCAAGATAACCTTAACCCCTTTTAATCCTGAAACTAATAAACTAATCTTCTCTAAATACACATTTTTCACATTAGATAGAAATTGAAGTTTGTCCCTAATGTCTGACACAAATATATGTAAAAATAGTTGTTTAAATATTTGTATTTCTTGGACTTCCTGTTGGTCCAGTGGTTAAGAATCCACTGGCCAATGTAGGGGACATGAGTGAAGTCCTTGCTCTGGGAAGATTCCACGTGTCCCAGGGCAACTAAGCCCATATGCCACAACCATTGAAACTTATGCTCTCGAGCCCATGCTCTGCAACAAAGAGAAACTGACGCAGTGAGAAGCCTGCACACTGCAGCTAGAGAGGAGCCCTCACTGGCCACAACTAGAGAAAGCCTGTGTGCATCAGCGGACTCCCAGCGCAGCCAAAAATAAAACAAAGTGAGCCAGACAGGTGCTGGGCGATGGTTCTTGTCGTACACATTTAGATCTGTGTGTAGGACCTCATAGCTTCAAAAATGAACGTCAGTTTTATGAGTACTTTGGTAGAATAGTTTTATGTGTTATTTGTATAACTTTTACATAAGAGATTTTAGAAGACATTTTAGTGTTTAGAAATTAATGAAAAACTGGAAATACTTTTGAGGATAAGACACTCTATTTAATTTGTAACACAAGGAGTTGATAGAATTATTTATACTTGTTTTGTAAGAAGAAGAAAAAAATGCTCTGAAATATTGCTATGCTTTATTTAGAAGCAGTGTTGCTGGTAGTAATGAGGGTGTGTGAAGCAGCACTAGGTCCAGTTTAGTTTTATTGCTTAGTGTAAGAAAATGGCAAAAACATCGAGATTGAGAAATTGAGAATGTAGGAACAAGAGTATGTTTTCTAAGTGTCTATTGTGTTCTGTGTTCTCTAGTACAGTCTAGGGAATATAAGGACGAATAAAATGCAGTTTCTGCCCCTCCCCCCCCCCCCAAACTCATAATCTAGTAAAGAGAACAATCACGTGAGCAAGTTTGTGTGTGTGTAGTTTTTTGTTGTTGTCTTTTAAAAAGTGAATAGGTGGGACTTCCCTGGCGGTCCAGTGGTTAAGACTTTGCCTTCCAATGCAGGGGGTGAGGGTTCGATCTCTGGCAGGGAGTTAAGATCCCACATGCCTTGGGGCCAAAAAACTAAAACATAAAATGGAAGCAATCTTGTAACAGATTCAATAAAGACTTTAAAAATGGTCCACATCAAAAAATATCTTTAAAAATAAAAAATAAATAGGTGAGTGTATGAACATGGAACAACTTGGAGTTCTTGAATAATCCAGCTAATATATTTCAAACATTTTATTACAGAGTTTTTGAAGTATATGTTTAAAATAGCCAAAGGAACAAAAGAAAAGACTTGATATTACAGTTATCTCTTGATAGACCATACATAACATCTTTGGAATTGTTTTTGTGTAAAGACTAGTTAGGATGGAAAAATTATACACATGTGATTTTATTTTTAAAAGGACAGACTGGGAAGTAATGAGCAAGATCTTACAAACATCCTGTAAATTCATGAGCTAGAGAAAAGGATGCAAACTCACGTACTAGCAGTGGCCTTGAAAGTAACAGAAATGAGAGAAGAGGACCAGGTGAAGAAGAGACAGGGAGAACTGGGGAAGAGTTGGCAGTTGACACTTTGGCCTCGGCATGAGGGAGAAAGCTAGGAGAGTTAGTTCTAGGTGGTGGCCCTGGAGAGGGCCTGTGTGTTAAACTACTCAGCTTCAGCTGGTTGATAGCTTGGAAAACTGACAGATCCAAAGATGATGCATCTTCTAAAAAAATTTCTTTAATGTTTTAAGTTTTTAAATTAAAAAAAATAGTATTTGTGTTTTAAAAAAACACAAAATTTACCATCTTAACCATTTTTCAGTGTAGAGTTCAGTGTGTGTGCTCAGTCATGTCTGACTCTTCGTGACCCCATGGATTGTAGCCCACCAGGCTCCTCTGTCCATGGAACTTTCCAGGAAAGAATACTGGAGTGGGGTGCCATTTCCTTCTCCAGAGGATCTTCCCCACCCAGGGACGGAACCTGCATCTCTTGTGTCTCCTGCATTGGCAGGCGGATTCTTTACCACTAGCGCCAGGGGGGAAGTCCAGGACCTTTTTTTCATTTTGCACATGTGAAACTCTATATCCACTAAACAGCAGCTTCCTCATCCCTTCCTCCAGCCCCTGGCACCCACCATTTGTCTTTTTTGTCTCTGAATTTGACTATGTAACTCATATAAGTGGCATTTGTCTTTTTTATTTAGTATGATGTCATCAATGTTCATCCATTGTGTAACCCATGTCAAAATTTCCTTCTGTATAAGGCTGAACAATATTCCATTGTATGTATATGCCACATTTTGTTCATTCATCTGTCAGTGTAGAGTTGCTTCCACTTGTCTATTATGAATAATGCTGCTGCTATGAACATGGGTATACAAATACCTGCTCAAGATCCTACTTTGAATTCTTGAGTGTATACACAGAAGCAGGATTGCTGGGTCTATAGTAGTTCTTTTTATAAGTTTGTTACGGGTCTCCGTACTGTTTTCTATAGTGCCTGTACCATTTTGCATTTCTACCAACACGAAGATTCTAATTTCTCCACATTTTCACCAAGACTTAAAATTCAATAGACCCATTTATTACCTAGTTTTGCCAACATGGGGACACCCTCCTTGACAAATGCATGCAATCCTTCCATTCGTTTTAACATCTTGTGCTGAAAACGTGTTCCCAAGGTTCAGCTGTGAGACCCCTGTTACCGGCACCAATTGCAGAACCTCATCTACATTCTCCCCTTGGCGGGGGGCGGATATCCAATTACAGCTCAAGTCTGGGGTGGGCACGCCCACAAAATGGTGCAGGGCCTCTGGGCTGGAGGACTGCAGGACAAGGACCCCAGATGGACATCGCTGCCTTGGGGTGACCTTCTGCCTTCGCACTGCAGGCCCCCGCCATGCCTGTCCTCTTCGCTGGGCTGTCACCCTTGGGTTCCCTGGAGTCTCCGGACCCCACGCAGTCTCTGCTCACACTTCTGTAACACACTCGCCCACCGCCTCGGCGCTGCTGATGCACGCGCACACAACTACTGCTTTTCAACACAGCAACGTGTCACACAACATCATAAGCCTGCAGATCCTTCTTTATCGGAGGACAGTCCCAAGGCCACAACTTTGCAGGCCCTGCGCTGCCTTTCAGACTGGCCGAGCTCGGCTGCTGTGCGGAGTCGGGCAGGCACCCTGGCTTGACTCGGGTGCGCTCTGCTGGAGGCCGGTGCGCCCGGCTCCCCAGCAGGACTCCCATCTCAGTTTGGAGATCTCATGATAGCAGCGGGATTCTGGAATGTTCTGTCCTGATGCGAGTCCTGACAAGCCACACCTGCCGGTCTCTCCCACTGACCAGCCGCCTAGGACATAGCCAGGCACAGGGATCTTGGTCTGGAGCGTGATGGCCGCTCCTTCTCGCCTACGTTCACAGGCTGTCACTGTCCTTCGCATGGGAACCGCAGCCTCGCTGTGTTATCGAGGCTTCGAGGCCGGAAAACTGCGGGGAGCTCTGGGGGCCGGAGGTGGACTCTAGGGTGGGCGGTACAGACCTGTGGCCAGAAAGCAAGACTTTCTTTTCGTTTAATAATATCCATCTTAATGGATGAGCTGGTGACTCTTAAAGAGAAAGCCAAAAATCTAGATTATTGATGTGTAATCAGTTTTCAAGTATGGCAATTCAAATCAAATAATTTAAAACATTATTTGAGCCTAACTAATGTGCAGGACAGGATGCTGTAGAGAAAATTACTTCGGAGCTATATCTCTCTGCTCTGCCTACCTCACTGCATTTTGGAAGTTAAGGTACACATCTGACATTTTAAAAAATACGTAGAGCAATATTGTTTCAAATGTTGTTGCAACTTCTACTGCCTGGGGAAAAAGTGTACCATATGTGACATACTTGATAATTTAAGTCACTGGAATTAGTGCTTGCTTGTGTGTGAGTGCAGCCTAAGTCGCTTCAGTCGTGTCTGACTCCTTGCGACCTGGTGGGCTGTAGCCCACCAGGCTCCTCTGTCCATGGGAATTCTCCAGGCAAAATCCTGGAGCGGGTTGCCATGCCCTTCTCCAGGGGATCTTCCTAGTGCTTGCTTGAGATAGTGTATAAGTTAAGGAAATAGACATATTAAGTTATAGCTCCACCAGACAATTTAGATGTGTTTTTTTTTTAAGGGAAATTTTTATTTTGGGGACACTATTTTATAATGGTCTTGTAGACATAGATTTTAAGTGAAGATAGTCTACTTTCTGTCTAAGAATTTCCATGATACTTTGGGGCATGTGGTAAGTAAGTGTTAGTCACTCAGTCGTGCAGACTCTTTGGGACCCCGTGGACTGCAGCCCACCAGACTCCTGTATCCATGAGATTTTCCAAGCAAGGATACTGGAGTGGGTTGCCATTTCCTTCTCCAGGGGATTTTCCCAACCCAGGGATCGAACCCGGGTCTCCTGTACTGTAGGCACATTCTTTACCGACTGAGCTACAAGGGAAGCTACAATAGACAGGCTTGGTACATGTGGTAGTATTTTTAAATAAAATGTTTATATTTTAAAATATAAAAGGTTATAGGTGGTATGAAAATGCAGGGAACAGTGAGTAGTCTACTTTGGCCAGTGTAGAATGCAGGGATGGGAGTAGAGGAAATAGGAAGGTGGACTTGGAAATTCAGCCTAAATTATGAAAATTATGAAAGGTCTTATTATTTGCTATGCTAAGCCATAGGGAGTAACTAAAGTTTTATTGTTGTTAATATAAATGGCATTTTAAAATTTGGAACATTTTTATGAGCATCTACTGTTAACACCAATCACTATGATAAGTGTTTTCCATAAAGTAACTTGTAATTCTCTAGTTTAGAAAGATTATCCATCTGGTGCAGCAGGAATGTGGGTTAGAAAGGAAAGAGTCTGAGGCAGAAAGTGCAATTAAGCAATTACAGTGAAGATCTAAATCAGTAATCTTCAATGAGTGGCTCTAGACCCGCAACTCAGCATCACCTGGGAATTTATTAGAAATGCATATTCTTAAGCATCACCCCAGACCTAAGAAACTGGAGGCGGGGACTAGCAATGTGTGCTTTCACAAGCCCGGCAGGTGAAGTTGGATGCCTCTCAAAGTTTGTACATCAGTGGTTTTCAAATTTAGAAATTATCTGGGGAGGTCATTAAAAATGCAGGTTCCAGACAGAATGGATAAAGAAGATGTGGGGTGTGTGTGTGTGTGTATATTCTTAAGCATCACCCCAGACCTAAGAAACTGGAGGCGGGGACTAGCAATGTGTGCTTTCACAAGCCCGGCAGGTGAAGTTGGATGCCTCTCAAAGTTTGTACATCAGTGGTTTTCAAATTTAGAAATTATCTGGGGAGGTCATTAAAAATGCAGGTTCCAGACAGAATGGATAAAGAAGATGTGGGGTGTGTGTGTGTGTGTATATTCTTAAGCATCACCCCAGACCTAAGAAACTGGAGGCGGGGACTAGCAATGTGTGCTTTCACAAGCCCGGCAGGTGAAGTTGGATGCCTCTCAAAGTTTGTACATCAGTGGTTTTCAAATTTAGAAATTATCTGGGGAGGTCATTAAAAATGCAGGTTCCAGACAGAATGGATAAAGAAGATGTGGGGTGTGTGTGTGTGTGTATATTCTTAAGCATCACCCCAGACCTAAGAAACTGGAGGCGGGGACTAGCAATGTGTGCTTTCACAAGCCCGGCAGGTGAAGTTGGATGCCTCTCAAAGTTTGTACATCAGTGGTTTTCAAATTTAGAAATTATCTGGGGAGGTCATTAAAAATGCAGGTTCCAGACAGAATGGATAAAGAAGATGTGGGGTGTGTGTGTGTGTGTATATTCTTAAGCATCACCCCAGACCTAAGAAACTGGAGGCGGGGACTAGCAATGTGTGCTTTCACAAGCCTGGCAGGTGAAGTTGGATGCCTCTCAAAGTTTGTACATCAGTGGTTTTCAAATTTAGAAATTATCTGGGGAGGTCATTAAAAATGCAGGTTCCAGACAGAATGGATAAAGAAGATGTGGGGTGTGTGTGTGTGTGTATATTCTTAAGCATCACCCCAGACCTAAGAAACTGGAGGCGGGGACTAGCAATGTGTGCTTTCACAAGCCCGGCAGGTGAAGTTGGATGCCTCTCAAAGTTTGTACATCAGTGGTTTTCAAATTTAGAAATTATCTGGGGAGGTCATTAAAAATGCAGGTTCCAGACAGAATGGATAAAGAAGATGTGGGGTGTGTGTGTGTGTGTATATTCTTAAGCATCACCCCAGACCTAAGAAACTGGAGGCGGGGACTAGCAATGTGTGCTTTCACAAGCCCGGCAGGTGAAGTTGGATGCCTCTCAAAGTTTGTACATCAGTGGTTTTCAAATTTAGAAATTATCTGGGGAGGTCATTAAAAATGCAGGTTCCAGACAGAATGGATAAAGAAGATGTGGGGTGTGTGTGTGTGTGTATATTCTTAAGCATCACCCCAGACCTAAGAAACTGGAGGCGGGGACTAGCAATGTGTGCTTTCACAAGCCTGGCAGGTGAAGTTGGATGCCTCTCAAAGTTTGTACATCAGTGGTTTTCAAATTTAGAAATTATCTGGGGAGGTCATTAAAAATGCAGGTTCCAGACAGAATGGATAAAGAAGATGTGGGGTGTGTGTGTGTGTGTATGTGTGTGTGTGTGTGTGTGTGTGTGTGTGTGTGTGTGTAGGAATGTTACTCAGCCATGAAAAAGAATGAAATAATGCCATTTGCAGAAACATGGATACACCATCGAAATTGTCATATTGAGTGAAGTCAGAGAAATATACCATATGATACTGCTTATATATGGAATCGAAAAAACCTGATACATATGAACATACAAATGATACTTATTTACAACACAGAAACAGACTCACAAACTGAATTTATGGTACTAGTAGGGAAGGGTGGAGGGGAAAGATATTTAGGGAGTTTGGGATTGACATGTATACACACTGCTGTATTTTGTAAACATTTATTTTTTAACATGCCCATTTGTTTTTGACTGTGTTGAATCTCCCTTGCTACATATGCGCTTTCTCTGCTGGTGGGAAGCAGGGGCTGCTCTCTAGCTGTGGTGCATGGGCTTCTCACGATGGTGGCTTCTGTGTTTAAACTGTATGACCAACAAGGACCTGCTGCATAACAGGGAACTTTGCTCAATATTACATAACAATCTAAATGGGGAAAAGAACTGGAAAAAGTAGATACATGTGTATGTATAACTGAATCACTTTACTGTACACCTAAATTAACACAACATTGTTAATCAACTATACTCCAATATATAATAAAAAGCTAAAAACAATGAATGTTCCCGGGGCCCTAAAATCTATTTTCAAAAACTTCTCAGAGGTTCTCATAATCAGCTGGGTTTGAATCCAATGGCCTAGATGGAAAATAATGTCCTCAGCTAAGACAGGGTAGTGGAAATGGAGGGATCAGCTAGAAAAGGTGTTTCTCAGACACTGTAATACCTCTAGAATTATATTAGGCTGTGATGGCATAAAATTAGCCAAAGCAATTGCTGATTTGAAAATACTTTCTAGTGGGAAAGAGAGGGGCTGGAGCTTCAGCATGATTAGGAGTAAATTAGCATGGCAGTAAAGCGGAACCGAATAGCAAGGAGAGATAAGAAAGACTTCTTCAATGTAAAGAAATAGAGGAAAATAATAGAATGGGAAAGACTAGAGATCTCTTCAAGAAAATTCAAGATACCAAGGGAACATTGCATGCAAAAATGGGCACAATAAAGGACAGAAACTGTATGGACCTAAGAGAAACGGAAGATATTAAGAAGAGGTGGCAAGAATACACAGAACTATACAAAAAAGATCTTCATGACCCAGATTACAACAATGGTGTGATCTGTCACCTAGAGCCAGACATCCTGGAATTCGAAGTCAAGTGGGCCTTAGAAAGCATCATTAGGAACAAAGCTAGTGGAGGTGATGGAATTCCAGTTGTGCTATTTCAAATCCTAAAAGATGAGGCTGTGAAAGTGCTGCACTCAATATGCCTGCAAATATGGAAAACTCAGCAGTGGCCACAGGACTGGAAAAGGTCAGTTTTCATTCCAATCCCAAAGAAAGGCAATGCCAAAGAATGTTCAAATTACTGTACAATTGCATTCATCTCACACACTAGCAGAGTAATGCTCAAAATTCTCCAAGGCAGGCTTCAGCAGTACATGAACCGTGAAGTTCCAGATGTTCAAGATGGATTTAGACAAGGCAGAGGAACCAGAGATCAAATTGCCAACATCCGCTGGATCATTGAAAAAGCAAGAGAGTTCCAGAAGAACATCTATTTCTGCTTTATTGACTATGCCAAAGCCTTTGACTGTGTGGATCACAACACACTGTGAAAAATTCTTAAAGGGATGGGAATACCATACACCTGACTTCCCTTCTGAGAAATCTGTATGCAGGTCAGGAAGCAACAGTTAGAACGGGATATGGAACAACAGACTGGTTTCCAAATCTCCTTTCCAAGACTCCTTTCCAAATTGGGAAAAGAGTGTGTCAAGGCTGTATATTGTCACCCTGCTTATTTAACTTGTATGCAGAGTACATCATGTGAAATATTGGGCTGTATGAAGCACAAGCTGGAATCAAGATTGCCAGGAGAAATATCAATAACCTCAGATATGGAGATGACACCACCCGTATGGCAGAAAGAGAAGAACTACAGAGCCTCTTGATGAAAGTGAAAGAGGAGAGTGAAAAAGTTGGCTTAAAGCTCAACATTCAGAAAACTAAGATCATGGCATCCAGTCCCATCATTTCGTGGTGAATAGATGGGGAAACAGTGGCTGACTTTATTTTGGGGGGCTCCAAAATCACTGCAGATGGTGATTGCAGCCATGAAATTAAAAGATGCTTACTCCTTGGAAGGAAAGTTATGACCAACCTAGACAGCATATTAAAAAGCAGAGACATTACTTTGTCAACAAAGGTCCATTTAGTCAAGGCTATGGTTTTCCCAGTAGTCATGTATGGATGTGAGAGTTGGACTGTAAAGAAAGCTGAGTGCCAAAGAATTGATACTTTTGAACTGTGGTGTTGGAGAAGACTCTTGAGAGTCCCTTGGACTGAAAGGAGATCCAACCATTCCATCCTAAGGAGATCAGTCCTGAGTGTTCACTGGAAGGACTGATGTTGAAGCTGAGACTCCAATACTTTGGCCACATGATTCGAAGAGCTGACTCATTCGAAAAGACCCTGATGCTGGGAGGGATTGGGGGCAGGAGGAGAAGGGGACGACTGAGGATGAGATGGTTGGATGGTATCACTGACTCGATGGACATGAGTTTGAGTAAACTCTGGGAGTTGGTGATGGACAGGGAGGCCTGGCGTGCTGCAGTCCATGAGGTCGCAAAGAGTCGGGCATGAATGAGCGACTGAACTGAACTGAACTGAAATGTGTGGCTGCCTAGGTATCCTCAAAAGAGTCAAAGAGTCAGACACTTCTGATAGACTGAACTGAACTGGAGGTATCCTCAAAGTGTTGTTTTGTAATGACCCTATTCTGGTTAGCGAATTTGTCATATATTCTTGGGTGTTTTGTTTGTTTTTATTTTTTGCCATGCCATGTGAAGGACCTTCTTTCCCTGACCAAAGATTGAACCTGGGCTACAGCAGTGAACGTGCCAAGTCCTAACCACTGGACTGCCAGGGAAATCCCTAAGGGTTTCAAATGGAATAACATTTGGCAGTATTAATTTGGAAGAATATAATGCTGAATTGTAAGATTTTAATTTTAAAGCAAAGGATGAGACTAAAATAACCAAATGAAAATTCTTAAGGCTTTTTCAAATTAATAAATCTTAACAAATGATTTGTGTTGACAAACTATATTATTCCTCAGAGTGAAGGTCTCTTTGTTTGCTACTCAGAGGCTTTGGGAGTATTTTGGTAAATATTTGAAGTAGAGCAGGCCCTAAGGGACTCTTAAGTCTGTTGCTACTTTAAGTTGTTTAGGGATGAAGCTTTTCAATGTTCTGGTAACCCTGGAATAGTAAAGTTGCTATTTACTCTGACTAAACATTTCACCTGGCTCTGCTAGACTAATTTAGGGTCCTCTGGAAGGAATTCACTTGTAAGCCAAGGTCATCTGTAGCAAATATTATCCCAAAACTGCTCCATAAGCACGTGGAATTTTAAGAAGTTGCTTCTCTCCCAAACTGATTTTAATGAAAAGACATAAAAAAATTGGAAATGTAAAAGGGTAGGCACCAGTCCTGACTTTACTATTCATTAACTTGCTATGTGATATGAACAAATCAAGTCTTCAGTGGGGCCTCTATTTTCTCCTGTACTCTTAAGTATAAAATGGGATTCACATGATAAACCGTAATTGAAAAGAATATGAAAAAGAATGTATATTTGTCATATAGCTGAGTCAGTTTTATGTACAGCAGTAATTAAGAGAACTTTGTAATTCAACTATACTTCAGTAAAAAGTAAAAAAGTAAAATAGGATTCAGAATGTGTATACTGGAGAGGTTGAATCAGAAGAGATTTTATTATAGACACTTATTGTACAACTGAAGTACTAAGTAGCAGTCCAAAATTGATGAAATGTAGTGACTAAAAGACAAGTAGAATAAACACAACTGAAAAAGGAAGGGTATGCCATGAAAAGGAGGTATTCAAATTATTTTTCCCCTCTTCATTCCCCCTCATAGAAACTTTCAGCTCTGATGTTGGTGTTGGCTAATCAACTAGCCAATATTATAAAAACTCAATAACTAAAGTTATTTAAAAATTAGAAGTTATTTTTTACTTTAACTTTCAGTAGTTCTAAAAAGTATAAAACATCCTTATAAAAAGTATTTAATTGTGATAACATTTTAATATTTAATTAATGATTAAAGAAGGAAAGGAACTAAAATTTACCAAATTATTTTTCCCAAAGATATCTGTATCCTTTGCATTGGATACAGATTTGCTTGTATCCAATTGAATTGCCTGTATTCAGTTGATCAAGATTTTTTATTTATTTTTCTTTTTTGGGGGGCCACACCTTGCAGCTGTGGTATCTTAGTTCCTTGAGCAGGGATTGAACCCTGGCCACGGCAGTGAAAATGATGAGTCCTAGCCACTGGATTGCTAGGAAATTCTCCAGGATGATTTTTTTCAAAAACCATGTTCATTATCTTGGCCACACTGAGAGTCATGGCTTCACTGTTTACTTGTTTGTTAATTTTTTTGTTCTTGAGGTCATGGCTTTAAATAGCACCGTTACATGCTGATTCCTCTAAATTTTCGACCTAGCCCTCTCCTAGGTTGCCCCAGATTTGCACTGGACATCTCCACCAGAGTCTAGTAAGCACTTGAAATTTGGAATATCCAAACTGAACTCATATTCCCTTCATGGTAACTACTCCTCTGTTCATTTCTTTTTCTTAGTAAATGGCAATTTGATCTTCCTGTTTCTCATACCTAAAACCTTAGTCATTTTTATTTACTCCTTTTCTCATACACTCTACCTCTGATTTGGCTTCTATCTTCAAAACATACCTTGACTGTAACTGCTATCACCTCTGCTGCAGCCACCCCGGGCTGAGCCATCATCGTTTCTTGTCTCAATTATGTAAATAGCCTCCTAACTCAGCTCAAACTCCTCCCATTTCAGAATAAATGCCAGAGTCCTTATAATGATCCACAAGGTTCTACGTGATTTCTCCCCTCCTTGTTATCTCTTTGACTTCATCCATTACTCTCTGAACTCACTCTGCTTCAGCCACCAAATCCTCGGTGCTCCTGCTGCCCCTAAGTACATGATTACCAGGGGACCTTTGCTGAGGGAGGCTCTCCCTGGCTACCTTATCTAAAATTTCAATACCCTCCATCTCTGCTTTACTCTTCATACCACTTTTCATCATCTAACACTATATATTAAATAATTTACTTTTATATTTTTAAAAATAATTTACTTATTTATCTATGCTCTTTATTGATTGTCCATTAGAAAGCAAAGTTCCATAAAGATAGGGATTTTTATCTGTTTTACCCACTGCTATATCCCCTAGCAGTCTTTTCTGGTAGCTCAGATGGTAAAGAATCTGCCTGCAATGTAGGAGACCAGGTTCATTCCCTGGGTCGGGAAGATCCCTAGGAGAAGGGAATGGCAATCCATTCCTTATTCTGGCCTGGAGAATTCCATGGACAGAGGGGCCTGGTGGCGGGCTACAGTCCATGGGGTCACAAAGAGTTGGACACAACTGAGTGACTTAAGACACATATTCCCCAGCACCTATGGTGACTGGTACAAAGTCAACCTCATTGGTAGACTTTGTGACTGAGATGCAGACAATTACAAATCACTTATGTAATAAATCATGTTAATGCTGAGAAATAGTTGTATTCTTTCTGACTAAAATGACATATCTTTTTAGACCATTTTAATCTAATAAAATAATAAGTGAAGTAAAATATTTCATGATGATGATTTTTATTAGAAAGAATAAAAAGTAAGGTTGATTTCTTCCCCCCACAGACAATACCTATAAAACATAAATAAGTTGAAATTTACTGTTTCAAATAAAAGTATTTTATTTGCTATGTTCTAACGAGGACTGTATTTCTTTTGGATTATACTCATCACTCATAGCTTTGCTTTTTGTCCTTATCTTTACTGTAGAAAATTAGTCCAAGCTTTTAAACAATGAACACAGAAATTTATGCTGTTATATAAGTAATAACATCTTTATTAAAAACACTGATTTTACCAAAATAAGGTCTAAAAATTGTAACAATGTATTATATAAAAAAAGATAGCTACTCTACTACAATTTGGTAAAATTTAATGCTCTAATTCTTCACATATTTTTAGTTACTGGCTTTTGAAAATCAGGCTAAATGATAAAAATTATTCTATTTACACACTTTTAAGTGTTTTGTTCAAACTGGAATATTTTTCTATATACTACAGATGGTGTCCTGATTTGGAGATGGTAAAGAGTGTGCCTGCAATGCAGGAGACCTGGGTTCGATCCCTTGGTTGGGAAGATCCCCCGGAGAAGGAAATGGCAACCCACTCCAGTAATCTTGCCTGCAAAATCCCATGGACAGAGGAGCTTGGCAGGTACAGTCCATGGGGTCACAAAGAGTTGGACATGACTGAGCGACTTCACTTTCACTTTACATTAAAGGGGTCAAGAACTATGTATTTCTAACTAGTTACTGTATTAAAAGGTGCATGTGCATGCTGAGTCGCTTCAGTCATGTCTGACTCTTTAGGACTGCAATCCTATGGACTTGTAGCCTACCAGGCTCCTCTGTCCTAGGCATTCCCTGGGCAAGAATATTCGAGTGGGTTGCCATTACCTTCTCCAGGGGATCTTCCCAACCCAAGGATGGAACCTGACTCTTCTTTAGTGTCCTGCATTGGCAGGCGAGTTCTTTACCACTAGCACCACCTGGGAAGCCCTTGACCACTTTAAAAACATCAGTTCACTGATGTTTCCACTGTGTGCTTAGTCGCTCTGTGGTGTCTGACTCTTTATGACCCCACGGACTGAAGCCCGCCAGGCTCCTCTTCCATGGGATTTCTCCAGGCAAGGATACTGCAGTGAGTTACCATTTCTTCCTCCAGGGGATCTTCCCAACACAGGGATCGAACCCAGGCCTCCCGCATTGCTGGCAGATTCTTTACCTCCTGGGCCACCATTGGGTACCTACGAAGAAGGGCTTCCCAGGTGTTGCAGTGGTAAAGAATCTGCCTGCAGGAGACGAAGGAGACCCAGTTAGATCCCTCTGTAGGGAATATGCCGTGGAGTAGCAAATGGCAATCCATCCTGGTGTGCTTGCCTGGAAAATTTCATGGACAGAGGAGCCTGGTAGGCTATAGTTCAGGGGGCCAGAAAGGACTGAGTACCTGAGCACTCATGCACCTAAAAGGAACCTATTAACAAAGTCATTGAAATTCGGTTCAGTCCTTCAGTTGTGTCCGACTCTTTGCAACCCCATGAACCGCAGCACACCCGGCCTCCCTGTCCATCACCAACTCCCGGAGTTTACCCAAACTCATGTCCATTGAGTCGGTGATGCCATTCAACTATCTCATCCTCTGTCGTCCCCTTCTCCTCCCACCCTCAATCTTTCCCAGCATCAGGGTCTTTTCAAATGAGTCAGCTCTTTGCATCAGGTGGCCAAAGTATTGGAGTTTCAGCTTCAACATCAGTCCTTCAATGAACACCTAGGACTGATCTCCTTTAGGATGGAATGGTTGGATCTCCTTTCAGTCCAAGGGACTCTCAAGAGTCTTCTCTAACACCACAGTTCAAAAGCATCAATTCTTCGGTGCTCAGCTTTCTTTATAGTCCACCTGTGACATCCATACATGACTAGTGGAAAAGCCATAGCCTTGACTAGACAGACCTTTGTTGGCAAGGTAATGTCTCTGCTTTTTAATATGCTGTCTAGGTTGGTCATAACTTTCCTTCCAAGGAGTAAGCATCTTTTAATTTCATGGCTGCAATCACCAACTGCAATGATTTTGGAGCCCCCCAAAATAAAGTCAGCCACTGTTTCCACTGTTTCCCCATCTATTTGCCATGAAGTGATGGGACTGGATGCCATGATCTTAGTTTTCTGAATGTTGAGCTTTAAGCCAACTTTTTCACTCTCCTCTTTTGCTTTCATCAAGAAGCTCTGTAGTTCTTCTCTTTCTGCCATATGGGTGGTGTAATCTGCATATCTGAGGTTATTGATATTTCTCCCAGCAATCTTGATTGCAGCTTGTGCTTCATCCAGCCCAGCATTTCTCATGATATACTCTGCATATAAGTTAAATAAGCTGGGTGACAATATACAGCCTTGATGTACTCCTTTACTTATTTGGAAACAGTCTGTTGTTCCATGTCCAGTTCTAACTGTTGCTTCCTGACCTGCATACAGGTTTCTCAAGAGGCAGGTCAGGTGGTCTGGTATTCCCATCTCTTTCAGAATTTTCCACAGTTTATTGTGATCCGCACAGTCAAAGGCTTTGGCAGAGCCAATAAAGCAGAAATAGATGTTTTTCTGGAACTCTCTGGCTTTTTCAATGATCCAGCAGATGTTGGCAATTTGATCTCTGGTTCCTCTGCCTTTTCTAAAACCAGTTTGAACATCTGGAAGTTCATGGTTCACGTGTTGCTAAAGCCTGGCTTGGAGAATTTTGAGCATTACTTTACTAGCATGTGAGATGAGTGCAACCGTGTCACTGTTTGAGCATTCTTTGGCATTGCCTTTCTTTGGCATTAGAATGAAAACTGACCTTTTCCAGTCCTGTGGCTACTGCTGAGTTTTCCAAATTTGCAGTCATATTGAGTGCAGCACTTTCACAGCATCATCTTTTAGGATTTGAAATAGCTCAACTGGAATTCCATCACCTCCACTAGCTTTGTTCCTAGTGATGCTTCCTAAGGCCCACTTGACTTCACATTCCAGGATGTCTGGCTCCAGTTGAGGGATCACACCATCGTGATTATCTGGGTCGTGAAGATCTTTTTTGTACCTCATTCCTAACATAAGGCGTAACTTGAGAGCTGTACAGTAAAAAAAAAATCCATTATATTTGTACACTATTTTTCGCAGCAAATACTGCTATTCAGAGGACCATCAAATTGCACAAACATGTCCATGGAGACTTTCTCTTGATTTAAGAAATATGCCTTATGTGTCCTAGGATGTGGTCTGTAGCCTCAGCATCTGAGTGTTGGCAGCAAACTTGAGAAATGAACCACAATCCCGAAGCCAACTTGGAAGTGAGCGCGCGAGGAGACACACGAAGGCGCTTGCGCAGTGATGCGAACACGTCGTCCATTTAGAGACGAGGCGGACCCGGAACTGCGGCAGGAAGCTACTGCGCACGCGCCAGGGGTCGTCCCCGATTGGCTGCGCCGAGGCGGGCGCCTTGAGATGCTCTGGCGTTGTGGGGTGTTGCTGTCTACTCCGCGTAGTCCTGGCCCCCGGGGCGTCGGTCCTTTCTGATCCTCACCGGTGCGTCCCTGGAGGGGGGAGGCGTGTGAGGCTGTGACAGGCTGTAGGCTTGTGTGGGACAAAGACGCGAGAGGCTCCAGAGCGAGGCTTTGAAGGAGGCGGGAGGGCGGGAAGGCGGCGGCGTAGCCGCGGCCGCCTCCTGCGGGTCTGGGAGTGCCGATGGGGTCTCGAGACTGAGGGGCGCTTGGCTGCCTGCCGTGGGTCGCTGGTGTCCGAGGTAGGGCCGTGGGGGCGCGTCTGTGGTGGGGAGGCCGCCAGGAGAGGCGACTCCGCGCGGTGGTGTCTCCGCTCCCGCCCGCCTACCTGCTGTGGCGTTTGGGTGGCTTTCCTCAGGATTCAGCTATACTGTCCTGTGCGGTATTAATTAGAATTAACTAAGTAATGGAAGAATTATTTTCTTTAGAGGGGCCATAAAAATCAAAGGAGCAACTTGAGCCACGAAGGGAAATAACGGTAACGCGTCTGCCTGCAATGTGGGAGACCCAGGTTCGATCCCTGGATTAGGAAGATCCCCTGGAGAAGGAAATGGCAACCCACTCCAGTATTCTTGCCTGAAAAATCCAATGGACAGAGGAGACTGGTGGGCTACAGTCCATGGGGTCGCAAAGAGTCAGACACGACTGAGCGACTTCACTTTCTTTCTTTCTAATGGTGTTGGAAGTCGGAAAGCGGAAACAGCAGGGGAGGTGTGTTGCTGGTTCCTTACTATTGTATTTGAATTCTTGCATCCTAGAGGTTTGATGGTTCCCCTCCCACGCCCGCTTCAAAGCCAAACGGAATCCCTAGATTCTGGTCAAAATCTCCTTTGTCCATCTTCATCTTTTGCTAGACACTCTCTCGGGACCTTCCTCTTTTCTAGTCTCATAGAACGTTATGTGCGAGACGTCTAATAGTAATTATCATACATTGTAACGTTACAGATAACACTGAGTGTTTACTATGTCAGGCTTTATTCCAAGTAGTTTAAGTATTTGATTTAACCCCCCAACCATCTTATGAATAATTATTATTATGTTGTCCTTGTATTGTTGCTAAGTCCTGTCTGACCCCATGGTCTGAGGCCTGCCAGGCTCCTCTGTCCCTGAGATTTCCCCCGGGAAGAATAGTGGAGTGGGTTGCCAGTTCCTTCTCCAGGGGCTTTTTCCTGACCCAGGGATCGAACTCTCATCTCCTGCATTGAAGGCGGATTCTTTTCCACTGAGCCACCAGGGAAGCCCAAAGAAGTTATATAAACCGTGTAAGATCACATGATAGAAATGTTAGTCCATTCAGGCATTTGCCTCAAAAACTGTATTCTTAATTATTGCACAGTACAGTGTATTAAGTTGCCCAGTAACATAGGTCTTCTGATGTGTCATTAGCCTGGATTTGCCATTTTACTTGGGAGAGCAGAAGTAGGTAGGTTTTAGAATATAACAGATGTTAGAGCATCACAGCAGGGTGCCAAATGGGTGTTATTTCTAGGGCTGGGAAAGGGCGCACATAGCACTAATTTAAGAAGTAATAAGGATTCAGAAACATTTTGGGGGAGGTATACTGATGTCTAGGGCTTCCTCAGTGGCACAGTGGGAAAGAATCTGCCTGCCAAGCAGGAGACGTGAGAGCTGTGGGTTCAGTCCATGGATTAGGAAGCTCCTGTGTGGTACGAAATGGTAACCCCCTCCATATTTGTGCCTGGAAAATTCCATGGACGGCCGGAGGAGCCCGGGTGGCTACCGTCGATGGGGTGGCAAGGAGTAGGACACGACTGAGCACACACACATAATGATAATCTGCACTTTACTCTGAAATGCATCATCAGCAAGTTAGATGGCTTGGTGGATGCCTAAGGGCTTATATAAATGGCAGAGCTAGAAATCAAGCCAAGGCAGGCTGGCTCAAGTGTTTTCTTAATCCCCACTTTGCTGCTTTTCGCATACCTGCATGCTCAAATTCATTAATATTTTCTTTAGTTTACAGGATAAAGAGAAGGGTTGAAAAATTAGACATGATAAAATTTAGGTGTAGAAAAGTTGAAGGGTTTAAGATGGTGATTCTTAAATGTGAGATATAGGAGGACCAGTGGCAATGCTTTTGGCCGAGATATTTGGATAAAGCCATTAGTGTGTTCGACTAAACCAGGGCATTGAGGGTGAGCAGCGCAGTGAAAGTGGTGTAGAACTGGCCTGACTTGTTGAAGTGCCTATCGAGTAAAATGGGTTCCTCAAATATTTTGAAGTTTGAGGGGAGTTCTCTGGGTTGGGACAATCTTTTCCAAGTAGGCTTTAGCTGCAGAAGAGGTAGTAGGCTGTCTGTAATGGGGAAGGCTTCAGTCCAGTGTGAAAATGTACAGACCATGACAAAAGCATGTTTTTATCCATAAGATGAAGGAAGTTGTGTGAAATCCATTTGCCGGACCTCAAATGGTCCACTAGGCAGTTTAAAATATCTGGGAGAAGTACTCTCAGGTTCCCTGGGTTGTATTTTAAACAAACGGGACAAGTGAGATAGGCACTTTTTTTGTGGCCTTGTTAATATTTCCTCACAAATGTTGATTCATAAACGCTATAAATTTTTTTTCCATTTATTTTTATTAGTTGGAGGCTAATTACTTTACAATATTGTAGTGGGTTTTGTCATACATTGACATGAATCAGCCATGGATTTACATGTATTCCCCATCCCGATCCCCCCTCCCACCTCCCTCTCTACCTGATCCCTCTGGGTATTCCCAGTGCACCAGGCCCGAGCACTTGTCTCATGCATCCATTTTCATAAACGCTATAATTTTGTCAGTAGACCAAATGGTATTATGTACAGTGCTTAGGAGAGGGAATTTTAGAATCTTTAGTGGACTGGGTAGTTATTTGGTCCAAACCAGAGCTTTCTTGATATTAAAATATCAAGCCGTCAGGTACTGAATTTCCAATCTTGTTTTTCATTTTCTGAAGCCAGTTGTTAGGCTTCTCTAGCCAGTTTTCTAAGTTGCCATTTAGGAGAATATCTATTTGGACCATGGCAGTATTTCTTGTGGAAATGTCAGCAAGGTGATTTCCCTTAGCTTTCAGAGAGTCAAGTTTAGCAGAATCTTAGTATTGGCTAACGTTGCAGGTAAAAGTAATGCATCCAGTCACTCCTGAACATAGGGACCTTTTAAAAATTTATTTCTGCTGAAGTAAGGAAGCCACATTGCTTCCACAACATTCCAAGATCTTGAGCTGCTCTGAAAGCATATCTACTATCAGTGTAAATATTGACAGTTTTGCCCTTGGCTAAAGTACAAGCCCATATAATAGTATATAATTCAGTTTATTGAGTTGAAGTAGTAAAGGTGCTACCCCAACACTATCAAAAATAGTTCCAATATTGTCACTCTCCCAGCCATCAGTGAACCATAAGATGTCAGTGTTACCCAAAGGAATTTCCTGCAGATCAGTCACAAGGAATCAGATGATCCCTCAGTGTTAAGCACTCATGAGGGACTTTGTTGACAGAGGGGAGAAGAGTAGCGGGAGGGTCAGGTTATCACACTGTAGAAATGTTACGTAAGGAGGGGTTAACAAAAGGACTTCATAGGTGAGGCAGCTGACTTGGAAATGTTGAATTTAGGAGGATTTCTGCATCACAGGTGTTAATGAGGATCCCACAACTATTTTCTTGATGGTCTTAACCAAAATGGTGGTGGCAGTAATGGTTGTAATACCCTATGGGTTGTTGGTGGTCCCCATGTTTTTGGGTGAGTATGCAAGGGCATTTCCTTCCTTTTCATACACAAAAAGGAAAAAGAAAATCTGATAATTGGAATGCCCAAGGGCAGGTGGGTTCATGAAACTTGTTTAAGGCCTTAAAGACTATGTTTTCTGGTTATTCCTATAGAAATGGTTCCTGTTGTTCTTTAGTAAAACATATGGCGGATTGGCCATAAGAGAAATTTAGAATGTTATCAAAGTGATAACCAACTAGCCTAAGAAAGCCTCGTAGTTGACAGTTAGTTTTGGGTTTGGGCTTCCCTGGTGGCTCAGCTGGTAAAGAATCCACCTGCAATGCGGGAGACCTGGGTTGGATCCCTGGGTTGGGAAGATCCCCTGGAGAAGGGAATAGCTACCCACTCCAGTATTCTGGCCTGGAGAAATCCATGGCATTGCAAAGAGTTGGACACGACTCAGCGACTTTCACTTTCACTTTGGGTTTGGGGAAACTTAGTACACTATGAAGCCTGTTTGGATCTATACACAGCCCTTGTTCTGATATCAGATGCCCTAAGTATTGAACCTGGGTTTGGGCAAACTGATGCAATTTTTCCTTGGTGATTTTATGTCTTATAAGGCTAAAACCTTATAGCAAGTGGATACTGTCTTCCAAGGAGGCAGCTTGAGAGGGAGAGCAAAGATGCAAATCATTCACATATTACAACAAAGTAGAACCTGTGGGGAACTTTTTATCATACAGATCAGCCTCTAGGATTTATGAGAAATAATGAGGGCTCTCAGTAAAACCTTGAGTTTTTACTGTCCAGGTGAGTTTTTTCTTCTCAAGTGAGGGCAAAAAGGCGTTGTGTAGCTTTGATCAACTGGAATACTAAAGAATACACTGATAAATCAGTTACAGTAAATAATTTACTTCCAGTGAGAATGGATTTTAGTAGAGGGTTAGGAACAACAGCCAAGGTGTCAAGAGATAGCAGTGTTGTTTATTGCTTGGAGGTCCTTGGGCAACTCCACCTTTGGCCCTTTGATTTTCTCACCAGTAAAATGGGAATGTTATATTAGTATAACTAGTAGTAGGGATTGTAAAGTCTTGAGCCTTGTAATCTTCTGTTATGGGTTTTCTGTCTTGAAGGGCTTCTTTACTTGTAGGGTATTAATTAATTTGGGGGAGGGGATTTGAAGGATCTATTAGAATCTCGATGGGAGTGCGTGGGTGCCTGCAAGCTTGCTAAGTCGCTTCAGTTGTGTCTGACTCTTTGCAACTCTTTGGACTTAAGCCTACCAGGCTCCTCTGTCCTGGGGATTCCAGGGGTTGCCATGCCCTCCTCCTGAGTATCTTCCCGACCAGGGATCGAATTGGCAGGCAGGTTCTTTACCACTAGTGCCATTTGTAAATATCTCCCTTGATGGGAGATGCACTGTGAATTTTGCCAACTTCAGGTATATATGGCACCTCCATAAGGAGGGTGATAGCTGATTCAATAGGGAGAGATGATCTGTGTTTTCTGAATCAGCTCTAGTAACATGAAAGATGAAGCAAATACAGGTTGTCAAAGATAATTCCATTCACCTGGTTGGTTGCTTTACTACTATAAAAACTCTAGAATTATTTACCCTTTGGGAGAAAGAAGTTCTGGCATGAGACTTTTCTAAGGAAGGATCAACCTAATAAGTGGGTTTGGGCAGAGAAACTAAGGGGAAAAGGGTGTGTATCTCTCAAGTGGCCTAAACAAAAGGGTATAGGTTCAGAGACAGGAATCTATTGAAGTTCATTAGAGATCCCCACTACTTGAACTGTTGTAGTACTCTGAGTCAGAGGCTCCTTTTTTAGTGGTGTTGAACACTGAGAGTAAGTCTCTCATGTCCTTTAGGACTGGAAGAGACTCATCCTCAATCTGGCAAATGTTTCTCCAGACGTTTAAGAGGAAGAATTGGGAAGAACCCCTGTATTTTCTCAGAATCCCTTCATTAACAATTGGGAGAATGTTGGAAAGGCTGGTTAGAGGGCTAATGGCACCTGAAAGTGCTTAAATTTATAACAGTCTCTTTCCAGTGTTCTGACTGTTTGAAGTCCTAGCAAAACTAGGAGGGCTTTGGTTTCTTTTAGGGGCTGGACTTGAATTTATTTGCTGGACTTGAATATTAAGAATTATGGCAGGCTTTCTTTGAGGTGACTCATCTAGAGTGTGAAAGAGCTGGCTTGCTAGATTAGCTAAATCTGAAATAGGCATAGTTTTCCATCCTATCCTGGTCCATTTTATTGGAAGAGAAAGGTCCTGGTTCAGCCCATTAATGAACATACAGTTAAAAGCTACATAGGTGGAATCAACATCTGAAGAAAAAAAAGCAGAGTTTTTTTAAAAAAACAGGTTAAAATTGTTGTAATAGTTATGAACAGATTCATCAGATTTTTGTGTGCAAGCCTGAATTTTGTTCAGATTAACAGACTTTGCAAAAGTCTGTGGAAATGCCTGATGAAGTCATCTGGAGATTGCTTGAGCCTAACCATATAATAAGTTGGCGGACTGGTCTCTGGGTTGTAATTCTAGAGACCTTTCAGTATTTTTCCAGTTAGCATGTTTTTTTTTTTTTTTTTTTTCCTGCCATGCTACATGGCTTGTGGAGTTTTAGTTTCCTGACCAGGGATTGAACCCCGGCCCTGGCAGTGAGAGCACCCATTCCTAACCAGTGCACTGCCAGGGAATTCCTCCAAGTCAGCAGTTTTCATACAAGGTGGGCCTGACCTTTGCTGACACTCATATGAACTAGCTGATATAAGTTGGAGAAACCAGGTTGATAAATTTGAATGACTATACTAAATTCTGATACAAACCTGTGAGGATCTTTGTTTGCTTTTGGAAAATCTTTGACTATTGCTTACAGTTTAGCTTTCAGTTGAGTTCAGTTCCGTTGCTCAGTTGTGTCCAACTCTTTGCGACCCCATGGACTGCAGCACGCTGGGCCTCCCTGTCCATCACCAACTCCCCGAGTTTACTGAAACTCATGTCCATTGAGTCAGTGATGCCATCCAGCCATCTCATCCTCTGTTGTCCCCTTCCCCTCCTACCTTCAATCTTTCCCAGCATCAGGGTCTTTTCAAATGAGTCAGCTCTTTGCATCAGGTGGCCAAAGTATTGGAGTTTCGGCTTCAGCATCAGTCCTTTCAATGAATATTCAGGACTGACTTCCTTTAGGATGGACTGGTTGGATCTCCTTGCAGTCCAAGGGACTCTCAAGAGTCTTCTCCAACAGCACAGTTCAAAAGCATTAATTCTTCAGCGCTTAGCTTTCTTTATATTCCAACTCTCACATCCATACATGACTACTGGAAAAGCCATAGCCTCGACTGCACGGATCTTTGTTGGCAAAGTAATATCTCTGCTTTTTAATATGCTCTCTAGGTTGGTCATAACTTTTCTTCCAAGGAGTAAGTGTCTTTTATTTCATGGCTGCAGTCACCATCTGCAATGATTTTGGAGCCCCCCAAAATAAAGTCAGCCACTGTTTCCCCATCTGTTTGCCATGAAGTGATGGGACTGGATGCCATGATCTTAGTTTTCTGAATGTTGAGCTTTAAGCCAACTTTTTCACTCTCCTCTTTCGCTTTCATCAAGAGGCTCTTCAAGTCTTCTTCACTTTCTGCCATACGGGTGGTGTCATCTGCATATCTGAGGTTATTGATATTTCTCCTGGCAATCTTGATTCTGGCTTATGCTTCATCCAGCCCAGCATTTCTCATGATATACTCTACATATAAATTAAATAAGCTGGGTGACAATATACAGCCTTGATGTACTCCTTTTCCTATTTGGAACCAGTCTGTTGTTCCATGTCCAGTTCTAACTGTTGCTTCCTGACCTGCATACAGGTTTCTCAAGAGGCAGGTCAGGTGGTCTGGTATTCCCATCTCTTTCAGAATTTTCCACAGTTTATTGTGATCCACACAGTCAAAGGCTTTGGCATAGTCAGTAAAGCAGAAATAGAACTTTTTTGATGATCCAGCAGATGTTGGCAATTTGATCTCTGGTTCCTCTGCCTTTTCTAAAACCAGCTTGAACATCTGAAAGTTCATAGTCCATGTATTGTTGAAGCCTGGCTTGGAGAATTTTGAGCATTACTTTACCAGCGTGTGAGATGAGTGCAATTGTGCAGTAGTTTTTTAGTTTAGGGTTTATTAGAAAGCAAGAGTTTATCATCTGGGTCCTCAGAAGGCTCAATTTTAAAAGGCAGGTTCTGATATATTCAGAGGAAAAGGGGATGGGATAGTTTTAGTGAAAAAGGGAAATTCGGCTGGAGAGTTTCTTGGGGGAACTGAGGGTGTAGAGGAGGTGCAGGTGGTGTAGAAGGGAAGAGAGATGGTGCCAGAGGGTGGGCCTCCCCTTGAGGGCCGAGGAAGAGGGGGATGAGGATTTCGAAGCTTTTTTATCTTTCTTTCTTTGCATTAACTAAGATGTTATTTTGCAAAGAGACAATTTTCGGCTCCTGATAACATTTGGAAACCTGAGTAGCAATCAAAATACTCATTTTCTTCAGTTTGGGGAATTTTGGAACTATGATTGTCCAGTTTTGTTTTAAGAAAAGTAAGTTTGGGAACTTCACAAGTTCCTCCTAATGGCCATTGACGTTCTAAATTGCTTTTGGGTAGGTTGGTCCATTTAGCTGGAACTGTGTATGCAGAAGGACTGTAGTTTTTAAACATAAAATCGGCCGGAGTCCCTGTAGTGGTGGAGTGCACCCTCAAAAATAATTTAGGTAACTGGGATCCCATTTCTCAGAGTTTTTTTCTAGCGTGAAAGAATAAGTTTCAAAAGCCTAAACAGCTCAAATACTTTGTAGGTCTAATACTAGCCAGTTCTAAGGGAACAGCCCAGTCATGCAAGAGCCAAGCTAAAAGCTGCTCAGCAAAAGCCTAGTGAAACAGCCTAAATCTGTGGGAGTGAGCCCAAAGGTTTAACAGTGCAGTTCCACTGGAACAGCCCATTTCAAAGGGAATCTGGCCAAAGGCTGAACTGGCACATTTCCGGTTAAACAGCTCCTGTTCTAAATGGAATCAGGCTGGAGGCTAGTGCAGTTATAGTTGAAACAGCCTGACTTTATAAGTGTCAGGCCAAAGTGCCAAATGAATACTCACAGACAGAACAAGGCCTTAAACAGAAAGAATGAGTCCCTGAAACAGATCCTGAATAAAACCTGGAGAGCCTCAAAAACCCAAAGAAGATGTAAGCTCAGATCCAGGAGAAAGACTTACTCTTGAGCCCCAGGGTTTACGAAGAAAAGCAGTGGGCACCAATGGACTTGGCGTGGGTCCTGCACCTGATTGCTCACCAGCCTTGGAGTCATCACAGGTCTTCTCTGGATCCCAGTCTGGGCCACCAAAATGTTGACTTTAAACAAATAGACTGCCAGTTATTTCTCCGGGTAAAATGGGTTTACTCGGGATCAGCAAACAATTGCAGTTTGCAGTTTGCAGTCATGGTGAGCCATGTGCAAAACCTGCACACCCAGGAGAGGAGAACACTTTTATGGGTGGGGGGAGGGGTTAAGAAGGCTATTGTAGGAATTCACTTGCCAGTGTGGGAAACATGGGTTTGATCCCTGGTCCAGGAAGATCCCACCTGCTGTGAGGCAGCTAAGCCCCTGCAGCAGGACGGCTGGATCCCACACCCTCTGGAGCCTGTGCTCCCGGTCAGTAGAAGCCGCGCCAGTGAGAAGTCCAGGAACCACAACAAAGAGTAGCCCCCGCTCGCCGCAACTAGAGAAAGCCTGTGGCAGCAAGGAGACACAGCCAAACCAAAAATAAATAAAAAAAGGGCTACGGTAAACAAAGAGTCCATTGGAGAAATTGAGAGTTTGAAGTCTAGTGACTTTTCCTTCATTTTTTTTTGTGGGGGGGAGGCCCACGCCCTGCGGCATGTGGGGTTGTAGTTCCCTTACTAGAGTCCACCCTGATGCCGACCCTCCATGCCCCCCCACAGTGGAAGCGCGGGTTCTTAACCACTGGGTCACCAGGGAGGTCCCAGTAGTGACTTTTCGTTGGCTGAGTTGTGACAGTTTTATTGGCTGAGTTCTTGCCAGGCAAAAAGAGGGCTCTTCTTCTAACTGTTGGCCGTTGCTATCATCATACAGAGGGAGAGCTGCTCCTTCTGGCCTCTGGTCTGTATTTTAGTTGAGATTTCTAATTTTTATACCACTGCTGATCCCTCAAAGTATATCCAGACTGGTTATTTATCAGATACTCATGTATTTCCTCATTTTTACATTGCTGAAATTGGGAAAGGTCTAACCAGCAGTGATGGCATGTCCCAGCTTAATTGGCTGTAGTTCTTTTTTTCTTTGTAGAAAACTGGAAATACACAGTAAAGAATCCAGAAGAAAAAAATTACTGGTACTTCTGACATCTAGATATAATGTTAATGTTGTGGCATGTGTTTTTTCTAGTCTTTTATAGCTCTCTATAGATGTGTAATTTTCAGTTAATAATTCAATGTACACTTAGATGAGTTTTAACAAACTTGTAACCACACTGCAGTATGATGGAGCTTACCTTGATCACACCTGAAAGTTCCCCATGCCCCTTTGTATTCTAGTCTTTAGCACAAACTCACATATTATTTTTTTTGTCTTTTTCTTTTATAACATTGAAATGATGCTGAACATGTTTGGTAGCCATTTGTGAAATTAAAATTTACTGTTTTTAGAGCAGTTTTAGTTTAGCAAAGTGGAGGGAGGTGTTTTAGGTTTACAGCATTAGGTTTAGGTGGAGATTTACCATGCACCCCTGCCTTCTCTTGTTATCAGCATCCCTCACCAAAATGGTACATTTGTTACTGTTGACACACATAAGCACCCAGAGTCCATAGTTTACATTAGGATTCATTCTTGGCCTTGTACATTTTCTGCATTTAGACAAATATGTAATGACATGTATCCATCATTAGGACATTATAAACTATACTTTCTCTGCCTTAAAAAATTTTGTAGTCTACCTTTTCATATCTGCCCCTCTCCTAACCCTTGGCAACCACTGATCTTTTTACTCCATACTTTTGCCTCTGTAGTTTTCTAGGATGTCACATAGTTGGAATCATATAGTATGTAGCCTTTTCAGATTGGCTTCTTTCATTTAGTAATATGCATTTACGGTTCCTTCATGTCTTTTCATGGATTGACAGCTCTTTTTCTTTTCTTTCTTTTTTTTTTGTTAATTTCTGAGTAACATTCTGTGGTCTGAATGCACCACAGTTGTTTATTCATTCACCTGAGTGCTTGGTTGCTTTCAAGTTTTGGCAATAATGAATAAAGTTGCTGTAAAGCATTTTTATGCAGGTTTTTTCAACTCTTGGTTGAAAGGGGTTTATCCTATGATAAAAATATGTTCACTTTTATAAGAAAGTGCCAAAATGTCTTCCAAAGTGGCTGTACCATTTTGCATTCCCACCAGGAATGAATGAAAATTCCTATTGCCCCACATCCTCACTGGCATTTGGTATTGTCTGTTTTGGATTTTCTTCATTTTTGATGGCATATGATGTGGAGCATCTTTCCATGTGCTTATTTGCTATTTGTATATCTTTTGTGATATGTCTTTTAAGATCTTTGGCCCACTTTTTAATTGGGTTGTTTTCTTATTGTTGAGTTTTAAGATTTCTTTTTATATTTTGGATAATAGTCCTTTATCAGATACACCTTTTGCAGGTATTTTCTCCTAGTGTGGCTTTCTTTCCATTACCTTGACATTGTCTTTGCAAAGCACAAGTCTTAAATTTTAATGAAGTCTAGCTTATCAGTTATCTTTCATGGATTGTTCCTTGGTGTTGTAGCTAAAAAGTCATCAACATACCCAAGGTCGTCTAGATTTTCTTCTGTATTATCTTCTAGGAGTATTTTCGCTTTGTGTTTTACATGTAAGCCTATGATTCATTTTAAGTTAATTATTCTGAAGAGTATAAGGTCTTGTTTCTAGGTTCATTTTCTTTGCATGTGTGCGTGCATGCTAATTCACTTTAGTCATGTCTGACTCTTTGCGACCCTGTGGACTGTAGCCCGCCAGGCTCCTCTGTCCATGGGATTCTCCAGGCAAGAATACTGGAATGGCCTGCCATGCCCTCCTCCAGAGGATCTTCCCAATCCAGGGATTGAAGCTGCATCTCTTATGTTTCCTGCATTGGCAGGTGGGTTCTCTGCCCCTAGCACCACCTTGTTATTGAGTTGCTCAGTCATGTCCGACCCTATGCGATCTCATGGACTGCAGCACGCCAACCCTCCCTGTCCTTCACCATCTCCTGGAGTTTGCTCAAACTCATGTCCACTGAGTCGGTGATGCCATCCAACCATCTCATCCTCTGTCGTCTCCTTCTCCTCCTGCCTTCAATCTTTCCCAGCATCAGGGTCTTTTCCTATGAGTCAGCTCTTTGCATCAGGTGGCCAGAGTATTGGAGCTTCAGCATCAATCCTTCCAATGAATATTTGGGGTTGATTTCCTTCAATATTAATTGGTTTGATCTCCTTGCTATCCACGGGACTGTCAAGAATCTTCTGCAGCATCACAGTTCGAAAACATCAATTCAGCCAACATTTGCTGAATCATAAAGAAAGCAAGGGAATTCCAGAAAAACATCTACCTCTGTGTCATTGACTTCGCTAAAGTCTTTGACTGTGTGGATCATAGCAAACTATGGAAAACTTTTAAACGGATGGGAATACCAGACCATCTTACTTGTCGCTTGGGAAACCTGTATGCAGATCAAGAAGCAACAATGAGAACCTTATATAGAACAATTGACTGGCTCAAAATTGAAAAAGTGCTATGACAAAGCTGTTTATTGTCACACTGTTTATTTAACTTATACGCAGAGCACATCTTGTGAAATGCTGGGCTGGATGAGTTACAAGCTGGAATCAAGATTGCCAGGAGAAATATCAACAGCCTCAGATATGCAAATAATACCACTTTAATGACAAGTGAAGAACTTAAGAGCCTCTTGATGAGGGTGAAAGAGGAGAGTGAAAAAGCTTAAAACTCAGTATTAAAAAAGACTTAAGATTGTGGCATCTGGTCCCATCAGTTCATGGCAAATAGAAGGGAAAAAGGGGGAATCAGTGACAGATTTCCTCTTCTACTCTAAAATAACTGTGGTTGGTGATTGCAGCCATGATACTAGAAGACGATTGCTTCTTGGCAGGAAAACTATGACAAACTTAGATGGTGTATTAAAAAGTAAAGACAACACTTTACTGACGAAAGTGTGTAGTCAAGAGTCTTTCCAGTAGTTGGGTATGGATGTGAGAGCTGGACCATAAAGAAGGCAGAGTGCCGAAAAATTGATGCTTTTGAACTTTGATGGTGGAGAAGACTCTTGAGAGTCCCTTGGACAGCAAGATCAAATTGGTTAATCTTAAAGGAAATCAACCCTGAATACTCATCGGAAGGACTGATGCTGACACGCCAATACTTCCCACCTGATGGGAAGAGCCGATTCACTGAAAAAGACCCTAATGCTGGGAAAGATGGAAAGCAGAAGAGGGCAATAGAGGATGAGATGGTTGGATGGCATCACCGACACAGTGGACATGGGTTTGGGTGGACTCCGGGAGTTGGTGATGGACCTGACGAGCTGCAGTTCATGGGGTCGCAAGGAGTCAGACACGACTGAGCGACTGGACTGAACTTGTGGTGGCCTCTCTTGTTACAGAGCATGGACTGTGAGGCAGACAGGCCTCAGTAGTTGCAGCTTGTGGACTCTAGCGTGTGGGCTCAGTAACTGTGGCGCTCAGGCTTATAGTTGGTTTCAGTGACGTGTGGGATCTTCCCAGACCCGAGGCTGAACCTGTGTTCCTTGTGCTGGCATGTGATTCTTCACCACGGGACCACCAGGGAAATCCAGTATCTCTTCACTCATTTAGTTCTTTGATTTTGCTCAGCAGAGTGTTTATAGTTTTTCCTTCTATAGATCTTATACATGCTTTGTTAGATTACCCTTAAATATTTCATTTTTGTGGGGTGCTAATATAAATGGTATTGTGTTTTTAAATTCAAATTCCAGTTATTGCTGATAAGTTGGAAAATAATTGATTTCTGAGTATTAATCTTGTATTTTTGCAACTTTGCTAAAATTGCTGTTTTTAGCCATTTTTTATTTGATGTATAAGAAAGTTTCTCATATCATTAAACATTCTTTTAAAATGTGATTCCCCCCCCCCCCCCCCCCCATTCATGGCTGTAGAATTATTTATGTAACAAATAGTGAATGCCTTCTTGTGTTGATACTGGCAATATACTGATGATTGGAAGGTAAGACTTCATGCCTGATCCAGGAGTTTACAACTTGGGGGAATTAATAGGCAGTTTCATTACAGTGTGAAAAGTACTTGGGTAGTAGACACATAGGAAGGATCTCTAATCCAGTCTTTGGGGGAGATGAAGGCGGCTCATAGTTAAGAGTCCTAAAGGATAAGTTGAAATTCATCAGGCAAAGAAAAATGGGTAAAGGCTGTATCGGAGACCCAATACTGTGTAGGGAGTTTGTTCAAGGACCTAGAGGAAACGAGAACATGGCTTGTTTGGGAAATTGCAGCACTACATTTTAGTCATGTAGGAAGAGAGTGTATTCTATTTTATCCAGTATCCTGCTGTAGATATTTAAATTTCCCTTTTTTTTCCTACTATAAGTAATATTGGCATGAAAACCTTATACATAATTCTTTGAGTATATCTTTGCTAATTCCTTAGGGTAAATTTCCAGAAGTTTAATTTCTGGGTTAAGCAAATTATTTTGGTAGCCATGTACATCCTTGTTGATGCCTTATTTTGTGTACAGTTTTGTGAGATTGTTTTAAATAAGAGTGCTTGCTGCTGTCCATTGCAGAAGCATGATGTGTGCTTGTAATGTTCTTGTCTTTTATCTGTCTCACCGGTCCTGTCCTGATGGAAATAACATTGAGCAAAAGTTTGGAAACGTGGTTCTTGTCTCTTGATTTATTTATTTAAAATACCTCACTGCTTTAAAAGGAAATAGGGTAGTAAAAATTGAACTGTAAATGTATTCTTTCAATTGTCAGAATTTTATTCAGTCATTCAAAAGTATTTGTTAGTGATTATCATGTATCTGGCTTTGTGGTTGATGCTGCATACAGAATGGTTAAGAAAACAGTGATTGCTACCCACATGCAGTTTATGGATTGGTGGAATAGGAAAAAAGCAACATGATTAATATATGTATGTGAATAATTATGTTTTCTTTGATTTTGAAACTACTATTTAAATTACGTTTAAGGCTTTATTGTTGTTATCTAATCTATAGTTTTATCAAAATTGGTACAATATATGTTCAGGTTTGTACCATATATTTTGAATCTTAATACATTCAAAAGCCTTTTGTGATAGAAAAGAAAATGTTACCAAATGTTGAATTTGTTTTCTAAGGCCTTTTACAGGCTTATCCTCTTATATTTTTAAAGATGTCATGATTATAGTGATGATATATTTGGAGGTAATTCTAATCAGACTTCTGATGAAATGACTTTTGGGTATTTTTCAGGTTAATACTGCTAAATATGAGACGATCAGCAGCACCAAGTCGGTTGCAAGGGAATCTCTTCAAAAAACCAAAATTTATATCACCAGCAAGAAGTCATCCAAGTCCTAATGAAGAGGTTGCAAAACTGAATTCAGAAATAAAGTTATTTGAGGTAAAAAAAAAAAAAACAAAACAACACAACAGTAATGGAAGCCTAATGTAGAGAAGCATGTATTTTAAAAAATTGCCATTTAAACAGTTAATAGTGCTCACTGCCTATAGGAGTTTTCAGTGTTTCTGATAAATTCTTCTAAAAACCTTAGACATAATGACTAAATATATATATTTGAAGGAATGGCATAAAGTAAACTTGGGTTAGGTCTATAAATAAACTTTTGGTAACAGTGAAAAATACCTCCACAAGGGAAGGGGTGGAGATTCTTGTTCAAGAAAAAAAATTATTCTGGATCAGTGTTCTTTTTAAAAGTACCACATAAGTAAACGAAAACTTTGGATAAGGTAATTTAAAGAGAAAACATATATAAATAATGTTTTATATCACTGTTATGGAAACTTCCTTTCCTTTTTACTTATAAAAAGTAAGTGCTCAAAACAGTCTTAATATATATTCTTTGCTACTAAGATGAAAGATTATTTAAGTCTTAGGTATAATAGAAGGTTTATAAAGATTATATAGACCATATGTAAAATGGACAGTCCATACTTTGGCTACTCTACAGTTCTCTGATTTATGTTCTGGAGATTGAAATCTGCTAATATTTTTTCTTTTTTTTATTATGGCACAATATATATAGCCTAAAATTTGCGATTTTACCATTTTTAAGTGTGCAGGTAAGTGGCATTAATTACATTTTCTTTATTGTTCAGTAATCACCATTTTCTGTGTTCGAAACTTTTCATTTCAGAGAAACTTTATAACCATTAGGCAGTAATTCCCTATTCTCCCTTCCCTGGTCATCACTACACTTTCTGTCTCCATGAATTTGATTACTCTAGGTACCTCAAATTTAAGTGGAATTATAAATATTTGTCCTATTGTGTCTGGCTTATTTCCCTTAGCCTGTGTTTTCTAGGATCATCCATGTTGTAACAGGTGTGAACATCAGTGCTTTATGTGATTAAGTAATATTTAATTGTTTCAGTTCAGTTCAGTCACTCAGTCATGTCTGACTCTTTGCGACCCCATGGACTGCAGCACGCCAGGTCTCCCTGTCCATCAGCAACCCTCAGAGTTTACTCAAACTCATGTCCATTGAGTCGGTGACACTATCTAACCATCTCATCCTGTCATCCCCTTCTCCTACCTTCAATCTTTCCCAGCATCAGGGTCTTTTCAAATGAGTCAGCTCTTCCTATCAGGTGGCCAAAGTATTGGAGTCTCAGCTTCAACATCAGTCCTTCCAGTGAACACTCAGGACTGATTTCCTTGCAGTCCAAGGGACTCTCAAGAGTCTTCTCCAACACCACAGTTCAAAAGTATCAATTCTTTGGTGCTCAGCTTTCTTTATAGTCCAACTCTCACATCCATACATGACTACTGGAAAAACTGTAGCCTTGATTAGACGAACCTTTGTTGGCAAAGTAATGTCTCTACTTTTTAATATGCTGTCTATGTTGGTCATGGCTTTTCTTCCAGGGAGCAAGCGTCTTTTAATTTCATGGCTGCAGTCACCATTTGCAGTGATTTTGGAGCCCCCAAAAATAAAGTCAGCCGCTGTTTCCACTGTTTCCCCATCTATTTGCCATGAAGTGATGGGACCAGATGCCATGATCTTAGTTTTCCGAATGATTCAGTTGTATGTATATATATACATACAGCATATTTTGTTCATTCATTCATTGATAGATCCTTGGTTTGTTTCTACTTTCTGTCTATTTTGACTAATGCTGATATGAACATTGGCATACACGTTTCTGTTTAGGTTCAGTTCAGTTCAGTTCAGTTGCTCAGTCATGTCTGACTCTTTGCGACCCCATGAACCTCAGCACGCCAGGCCTCCCTGTCCATCACCAACTCCCAGAGTCCACCCAAACCCATGTCCATCAAGTTGGTGATGCCATCCAACCATCTCATCCTCTGTCGTCCCCTTCTCCTCCTGCCCTCAATCTTTCCCATCAGTCAGGTCTTTTCCAATGAGTCAGCTCTTTGCATCAGGTGGCCAAAGTATTGGAGTTTCAGCTTCAACATCAGTCCTTCGAATGAACACCTAGGACTGATCTCCTTTAGGATGGACTGGTTGGATCTCCTTGCATTCCAAGGGACTCTCAAGAGTCTTCTCCAACACCACAGTTTAAAAGCATCAGTTCTTTGTCTCTCAGCTTTCTTTATAGTCCAACTCTCACATTTGTTTAGGTACCTGCTTTTAGTTCTCTTGTATGTATATACCCAAGAGTGGAATTGCTAGATGATACAGTAATTCTATGTTTAGTTTTTAAGGTACTACCAAATTGTTTTCCATAGGTACTGAACCATTTTACATTCTCACCAGCGATGTTGAGGGTTCCAATTTCTCCACATCCTTAGCAACACTGGTTATTTTGTTTTTGTTGCTGTTTTTTTGATTATGGTCATTCTTGTTGGTGTGAAGTGATATTCCACTGTGGTCTTGATTTGCACTTTCCTAATGACTAGTAATTCTGAGCATTTTTTCATGTGCTTATTGACCATATGCTTATCTTCTATGGCGAAATGTCTTTTCACATCCTTTGAGGCTTTTAACTGGTTTTTTGTCTTTTTGTTGTTGAAAACATCTGCTCATTCTTGACTCTTGTTATTTGGTCTGCATCTGTTTGTTTTATCCGACACTCCTTTAGAATTCTGGCCACAATGTAAGGAGAAAACTATGTAAGCATAGTTTTTCATTTTAAATATGGTTTCTTTTTATAAAAGCAACTTCGTTTAAATTAAATGCACATACCTGTAATCTACCTACTATAATTCAGTTGTATTTCATATGGTCAGAGTTTTGTAATGATTACCAAAATCAATTTCAGACCATTTTAATCATTCCAGAAAGAGAGAGACCTCACACACATCAACCCATTCAAATCCCTCAGCCCTTTGTAATCACTAATATACTTTCTGTTTTATGTATTTATCTATTATGAACATTTCATATAAATAGAGTCACACAACATGTGGCATTTTATGCCTCACTGTTTTCAGTTTCATAGTGTTTTTCAAGGCTTGTCCATATTGTGGCATGTATCAGTAATTTATTTCTTTTTATTGCTGAATGTATTAGTTTCCTATTGCTGCTGTAACAGATTACCAGAAATTTAGTGACTTAAAACAATGCAAATGTATTATCTTATAGTTCTGTAAGTCACTCAACGTGGGTCACATTGGGCTAAGATCTAGGTGTTGGCAGGGTCGCATTTATTTCTGGAGGTTTTAAGAGTGTTTTCTTTGCCTTTTCTAGTTTCTACAGGCCACCTGCAATCTTGGTGGCCCCCTTCTTAATTCTTTGAAAATTGGTAGTGGCAGTTTGATTCCTTTTATTGACATCTTTTTGGTTCTCTGAAACTGGAACTCATTTGGTTAGATTGGGCCGCCCTGGATAACTCAGGACAATCTCTCTATTTCAAGGTTCTTAACCTTAATTGCATCTGCAAAGTCTCTTTTGCCACATAAGGTAACATTTCCGTAGGTTCTAGGAATTAGGGTATGGACATCTTTGGGAGGCATTATTCTGCTTACCACACTGAGTAATATTTCATTGCATTAATATACCACATTTTATTATTCCATCTGTTGGTTGATGGATGTTTGAGTTGTTTCTATTTTTTAAATTTATTAGGCATTATGAATAATGCTGATGAATATTCATGTGTAAATTGTTGAATAGATACATGTTTTCATTTCTCTTGGGTGCATTCTTAGGATGGAATTGCTGGATCATATAATAATTCTGTGGTTAACCTTTTAATGCCATGGTGGCTGTACTGTTTCATTCCCATCATTAATGTATGAGGTTTCAGTCCTCCACATGTTTATCAACACTTACTTATTATCTATTTGATTATAACCATACTATGGATGAAGTGGTATCCGACTTGGGGTTTTGATTTACTTTTCCTTGGTGGCTAATATTGAGCATTTTTGTATGTGCTTATTGGCCATTTGTATATCTTTTTTGGAGAATTGTTTATTCAGATCCTATTTTTTTAAGTTGGATTATTTGCTTTTTATTACATAGTTGTAAGAGTTCTGTATAGGTTCTAAACATAGGTGCCTTATATGATTTGCAAATATTTTCACTTATGTTGTTGATTACCTTTCACTTTCTTGATGGCTTCATCTGTAGCACGAGCATTTTAAATTTTGACGAAGTCCAGTTTATCTGGGTTTTTCTCTTTTGGTGTTGGTAGTACTTGTGATTTTAATGTTGTATCTGAGAATGTCATGAAGATTTACTGTATTTTCTTCTAAGAGTTTTATAGTTTTAATTCTTCCATTTCAGTCCATGACCCATTTTGAAATGGTTTTTATGTATGGTGTGAGGTAGGAATCCTATTTTATCATTTTACACGTGGATATCTAATTGGGTTCCAGGATCAGTTTTTGAAAAGACTGTTTTTTCCTCTATTGAATCATTTTGATACCCTTGTGTTTAGGTTTATTTTCTGACGGAGGTTCTAAGGACTAATTTGAAACCAAAACCACTGGTTTATTCTTTTCCTCTTATAATTAAGAAACTAAAAAGTTTTCTTTAAATACTAATTAAATAGGCATTTTTGAAACCATACAGCTGTTTTAAGTAAGGCAATATGCAAAGCCTAAAAGTATTAGGCTGAGCAGTCAACTTTACTGTCCCCTTTGTCTATTCCATCCTTAACTTTTTTCTTAGATTGAATTAATCCATACCAAGAATGTATTGGTTTGGTGACTTCAGGGGTCTTTTATTTGAGTGGTCTGATAAATAAAAATCTGGAACAAATCAAGCATCAAAATAAATATACTAATGGATAATAACCCACTGAATAATGTAGGAGTCTGAATCCATAGTAATATAACTAAGTAAGTAGTAAACTCTTTCTCAGAGTGGAATGCTAAATCACAAAAATAAAGGTAATGGTGATGTTGGAAAATATTAATGGGTTCCAGAACCCATTGGATTAATAGGTGAATGTTTTATCAGGAAGTAGAATATTTGAATACACTCAAGCATCTCCTTACAACATACTTTAAAGACAACTAGAAAAATACTAACTTGGTGAGAATACCTGGTAGACACCACTTTAATCAAATGGCTGCCTCCAGTAATGGACAGATTGATATTTTGTGCCCTTAGTATGGTGAACTATGATATTCCTTCCAAAATATGTAATCTGAAGCTCATCATTAGGAAACATCAGACAATCCAGATAGGGGAGCATTCTATAAAAAAGTTGGCCTGACAATTCTTCGAAAGTGCCAGAAATGACAAAAGATGAATAAAGGTGAGGAACTGTTCTAGATGAAAGGAAACTAGAGAAACTTGTTGACTAAATGTATTGTGTGATCTGGGATTGGATCCTTGCTCAGGGGAAAAAACTGTCAAAAGACATTGTTGGGGTAAGTGACCCCATTTGAATGTGGGCTGTGGATTAGATAATAATATTTTACTACCATGGTTAAATTTTTGATTTTGATAGTTACTGTGATTATACAAGAGTGTCTTTGCTCTTTGCAAACACACCCTGTCGTTTTTAGAGGTAAAGGATCATGGTGTCTCCAGCTTACTTTCAGATGTACACACACCACACACACACACGTGATACACACACATGCACAGGAGAGATAGAGGGAGAGTAAATGGAGCAGAATGTAAACAGATGGTGAATTTGGGTAAAGAGTACATGGGACTTCCTTGTATTATTCCTGGAATGTTTCTATAAGTTTAAAATTATATCAAAATAAAATGTTGCAAAAAATAAAATTTGTGACTCTCATTATTTCCATGACTTACTTTAAAATATTATCAGATAGGTTTTTGAATGTCTCTGAAATTTGTTAAAATGAATATTTATAGAGATAAGACAGCTGTGTCTGTTATTGTAAGCTATTATTTAAAAAACACTTCAAACATACTATTGTAGACAGAAAAATGACCTTCCAAAAACGTCCATATCCTAGTCCCTGGAAACCCGTGAATATATTACCTCACATGGCAAAAGGGACTCTTGACTAAGTGATTAATGTTTAAGGACCTTGAGATGGGAGTGAGGGTGGTCATTCTGGCTTATCAAGGTGGACCCAATGTAATCACAAAGGTCCTTAAAAGTAGAAGAGGGAGACAGATGAGAGTTAGAGAAAGAGATGTGATTAAGGAAGCAGGGGCAGAGAGATGCAGAGGCACTGACTATGAAGTGGAGCAATGTTGGTAGCTTTTAGAAGTTTGGAAAGCCAAGGAAATGTGTTCTGTCTTAGAACCTCCTGAAAGAAATGCAGGTAACCTTGATTTCAGCCTGGTAAGAGCCAAGTCAGAGTTCAAACTTAGAAAATTATAAGACAATACATTTGTGTTGTTTTAAGCCACTAAGTTTGTTGTAATTTGTTACAGCAGCAACAGAATATTGATACATATATAAAAATAGAGAAGAGTATATGAAGAACCCCCCCATGTACACATCACCCAGCCTCTGCAGTTGTCAGTTTATGACCCCTCTTGCTTCATTTTTACCTCTCTAGCTCCCTCCCCATTTTTTCTCAACTCATTATTTTGATACAGCTTCCAGGAATATCTTCTCATTTGTAAATATTTTAGTATTTGACTCTAAAATATAAGGTACTGTTAAAACAATATGTGGCAATATCATCAGCCACATAAGAAATTAACAATATTTAAGTGTTGCTTTTAATATTGAGAAATTTAGCAAGAAAAATAAGCAGTTGACTGAGAATGGCACATTGTGACTTGTTTAAAACCTAATTTGATCTGTTGCTTAAAATACACTATAATTGTAAGCGTGATTTTCGTTCTGTGGTATCTTTCAGCTTTTGAAATGGACAGTGAGAGTCGCTCAGTTGCGTCCGACTCTTTGCAACCCCATGGACTATATAGTCCATGGAATTCTCCAGGCCAGAAAACTGGAGTGGGTAGCCTTTCCCTTCTCCTTGGGATCTTCCTGACCTAGGAGTTGAACCCAGGTCTCTCGCATTGCAGGCAGATTCTTTACCAGCTTTCAGCTTTTATAACATAATAAAACTAGTTTAAAAAAAATATAATTTTAGTTTATTTTAAAATATCTATTCCCTATTTAGATATGAGAAACTAGTAGCTCATATTCAGTATTTTAAATTGGGACTCTATTATGTAAAAATATGGGAAATTAGGTTTAATATCAGTATAAAATACATACTTTGTTTTTTTAGGTTGCTGCAAATAAGAATAATTTTCTCCAGCCACAAAATGATCCCAGAATATGCAATTTTAATTTGCCTACTGAAGAATGTGCTAAAGGAATTAATCATGGGGATAATCACAGGGAAAAATATTGTTTGGAAGCATCTACAAAGGCAACATTAGACCTGCATCATACAGGTAAGACTGTACAGGTTATACTTGACCAGTCTTATTACAGTATTATTTAAATTGATTATTTACAATAATGAATATATTATATTTGGAAATAGTTGATACATTAGTAGCACCGCTAGATCATTGGTATGATTTATTTTTAATGATTGAATTAGTAACCATGTCATCTAAATCTTGTATTTTGTAATAGGCATATGTCTAAGGTTGTTCATCGTAAACTTACTGGTCAAATAATGGTCTTTACCTCAAGTACCAAAATGAATTGTGTTTAAAGCTTTGATTTTTGTTTTTAAGATTTAATTTAAAAAAAAGTCTTAAAATGCATTAGCAGCATTAAAATTGGAGAGGTAAACTTTAAATGTTAATTAAAAATTGTTAATTCATTATAGTACATTGGAGTAACTTCAGATCAGTTAGATTTGAAAGTATATAATTGCAGTAAAACCAAGCATTTAACAAATTCCCCTACTGCTGAGTTGAACTAAAATAATGATTATGGTTCTTGTTGCATTGTAAGAGATTAATATTTTTCAGGTAGTTAAAAAAATTATCTGGAGTGTTCATGGGTGTTTATTTGGCCTTTTGAAAGGCACACCATTAAGACTACATTTTTCTAAATTACATTTTATTCATTTTTTGGTTGAATAGAGTTTGTGAGAGAGAGCCTCATTTACTAGTCTACAGAATGCAGCTTGTCTCCCTAAGATACCAATGCAAATTAGCAGTGTGCCTTAAACTAAACCCTTTTGAAGGAACTTTTTGAGAGTTGTGATATTTAATAAATTTTACATGTGAATGGGTTCATTTCTTCTTGGGGCAGAGGGTCTTCTGTGTTTTCCTAACTAGCTGGGATCCTTAGTACCATTTATGTGCTCCTCATAACTTCAGATTTGTAACAAGTTTCAGAATGAAGTTGAGAAGGACTTTTGGAGCTAGTATCAATTTAGTGAGATCCCTAGAGACAGCTCTGGGCACGGTCACGGGCATAGCAGTTTAGCCTCTGCCCTGTTTCACTCCTTTACTCTCTTTTTTTATTACTCTCCTCCTTCAGTTCAGTTCAGTTCAGTCACTCAGTTGTGTCCTTACCTCCCTCCTTTTCTGTTTTCTTCCTTCCATCTTTGTTAGGTGAATATCCTTTTTTCTCAGATTTTTTTTTCTCTGCTGTCAAGCCTGTGGCGGTTAGTGATCCATTTATACCTGTTTCTTTTATATCATGGTGGCTAATCTCTTCACCAGAGAATGATATTAGACTCTAGAATATAATACATTTATTATTACTGATTTGGGGCTGCTTTTGTGTTCTACTATAGTTTCTCATTCTCTTCCTTACTAAATATGAGAAGGGAATTAAGAGTTAAGATAAATTGAGGAGGGAGTTAATTTACTCAACCTTTAATCCCTTAATCCCTTCTCTGATTTGGTACATTGACTGGATTGGGGAACCTGTGCCAATCTCCTGATACTCTCCTGCCTCTCATTTAGAGAGAGAGGTTAGCTGGGGAAAAAAATATTGTGAGAAACATCATGCTTCCTTTGGTGATTGCTGGAGAGGAATGTTGTGTATAAAAAAGTATGGAGGTGAAAGACCTATATATTCATCTTTTGACATTCTTTTAATTCTACGTCTAATTCTCCTTGGAGTCAGTTCCAAGCCTGCATGTCCTAGTGAAAATACACCCTCATTTCTTACTAGCTTTTTATTTGGAAAAATTTCCTACATACAGAGAGGTTGAAAGAATAATCCAATTATCATAAAAAATTCAATAGTTTCTAACATTTTGCCTCATTTGTCTGTATTCCCCACCCCCTTGTATGCAGTTTTTTTTTTGAACTATTTGAAAATATGTTGCAGCTTTCATGCCACTTTACCTCTAAATATTTCAGCATGTATGTCTTAAAATAAATGCTGTCTCCTATATAACCACATTACACTGAACAGTTAACAATAATTCATAGTATTTAATATCTAGTTCATCAGGAAAACCGTTTTTACTTAAGCTAGTTTATATTTGGTTTCTTTACTAACTGAAAGAGCCCTAATAAGTATATTTTCATTCTGTTGAACTTTACTGGACACTTCAAGTCTCTTCAAGTCTGTTGAGGTCATATTGGATTAGGGTGGACCCTGAATCCAGTGGCTGATTATGAAGAGAGACAGAGAAATACAGAGAGGAAAAGACTTTCTGACAGTGGAGGCAGAGATCAGAGTAAGCTGCAAGCATAGCAACACCAAGGATTGGTGGCAATCACTAGACTCCAGAAAGAGGCACAGAAGGATTCTCCCCTCGATTCTTCTGAGAAAACATGGCCTGATCTCAGCGAGGCAGCGGTGAGCGGTAGCGTGAAGCAAGATCTTAATTACCTGCCCAGGAATTGAACCTGGGTCGCCTGGATGAAAACCAGGAATCCTACCCACCAAAACAGCAAAGGCTAGAGGCTAGAAGCTGTTTTTCCCTGGATCTTTGCCACTAGTGAAAAATGGATTTATCATGGAAAAAAGTGTGAATTGCAGGTACAGAGTTTGTTATTAGAGACACAGCGCAACAACAAGCGGGAGAGCACAGAGAGAAGCAGTTTGTTTAGTTGAGACTGAAAAAGGCAGAGATGCACACCTGGAGAGAAAGGCCGTGGGCGTTCCCCTAGTGAGGGGCACAGTAAAGAAGCGGTTAAGTCACTTACGTCTGTCAGTTCTTCTGGGTCTTTGTCTTCCTTCAGGCCAATTATCTGGCTGCTTTTTCCCCACCTGACCAACCCTGGGACCTTCCCCACCCTGGGACCTTCTCCTGGGGTGGCTTGCACCTCTCAGCCAAGATGGATCTCGAAGTGAAGGCTTCTGGGAGGAGCAAGGCTCTTTAGAGCCTGGCGTCATCCCCTGTCTTTAGACCCATAGGGAGCCTTTCTGTGTATCCCTTGTCCCAAAAGAGGGGGGAGCAGAGATCTTAATCCTTTATTCAAACAGAATTTTGCACCTCTTTGTCCCTGCCATGACTGTTACCTTAAGGTGTTTACAAAAGACAAACACTGCAAACAGGAAGCTGATTGTAAACGCCTCAGCTGGAGCCCACCGTCTCCTATCCCAGGAAATGCAAACAGGAGGCTAGTTGTAAATGGCTAACCTGGGGCCCATCTATCTCTTACCTCAGGCCCTGCTGACACCTTGATTTTGAACTTCTGGTCTCCAAACCTAAGACAATAAATTCTGTTGTTTTAGGCATTTGCAGTATTAATACTTTGTTGCAGTAGTCCTTGGAAATTAATAAAGAGAGCCCTAGACCTCCTGATACTTATGGCTACACTTACAGTCTTTAGAAAAACAAAGAAATCTTTGATTCTTTCTGATTCCTTTTCATTGTGATGAAGTATGAGATGAGACCATTAATTCTCCCTCAGGCTGTTCAACTATACTCATTATATTTTATCTGTTAATTTTTACCTGATTTTCCTTCACTAAGCTGTGGCATAAAAAGGCAGTAACTGTGTCCTTTTTGAGTTGTAAGTCAAACAGGATAAATTAAAACATTTTATGACTAAATGAAGGGATTTTGTAAAACTTGTAGTTGAGTCTTGGCTAAGCCCTTTGGCTCTCAAGTGCTTTAGAGAAGTCAAGAAGTAGCTGCTGGAACATTACAGTTTGCAGGTTTTGGTAATACCTGAGAGTATAGTTTCAGAAAGTGTTTGGAACAAAAGCCTTATTGTAAAGGATATGTGATGAGTGGAAACAGGCAAATGGAGGCAGTGTATGAAATAAATAATGTATGTAAATCAATACAGAAATATGATTTTGAAGGGAAGGAGTGGTATCTTGAGGGATAGCAGGGAACCAGAGAGTTTTTTGGTTGGTTTTTTTTTTAAAGGTAGTGTGTCATAATTTGAAAGGAAAGCGGTATTGAAGAGGGGAAGATAAAGGATATAAAAAGGAAATGATAAAATCTGTCTCTGTTGGCGGGATAAGTGTTTTCCAAATGGGTTTTAGGTCCTTAGAGATGTTTGGACCTGTTTTCAGGGGTTTATAAATTCTCAGAGAAACTTAGAAGTTTGTGTTTTCTTTTACATGATATGAGTAAAAGTGTGTATGCACATGTTGGATCTTTTGGGTGGCCACCATAAACCTGAGCACTGTTACAGGATTTCATGTCCGCAGATGAGAACAGAGGCGGGCAAAGTGGGGTATCCCACTAGATGAAGGTCTTGTCTGTTTGGATTAAGGACAGTCAGAGAACAGAGTCGGATTTGCAAAGAGTCTGACACGACTGAGCTGAGCGCACACACGTATGCACATGCTGTATTGCAGAAGAATATTGCTGGACATGAAAGAACTCGCGCCATATCTTTTGGTACAATGTTTATATTGTGATTAGCAGTTTAATTTCAGTAAAATATCACTATCATGTTAATGATTTTTGAATTTTATTGGTTTATAATTAATTTATAAATGCTTATCTTTGAAATCTTTTTCAAGTACATTTAGAACTACCTCATTTTTTTTTTTTTTTTGGCTGCTCTGCTTGGCTTGTGGGATCTCATTGTTCCGTGACCAAGGGTTGGACCTTAGCCAGAGCAGTGAGGGTCCAGAATCTTAACCACTTGGCCACCAGGGAACTCTTCTACCTCATTCTTTTTAAAACATAATATTCCTATGTGAATTTGCCAGTTGTACTTAACCAGTTCTGTATTAATGGATATTTAGATTGTTTTGTATCTTATTACAAACAAAGCTACAATGAATATCTATGTATTATAATCATATGTGAGAATATATTCTTAGGATATCTTGGAGTAGGGTCTCAAGGTATGTGCATTTATCATTTTGATGGATAATGAGCAATTGCCCTCTGCAGAGGCTGATACAAGTTTGTATTCTCACCAGCAGTGTATAAACAATGTATGTCATTTACTGTGATGCTAAATCTATATGTAAGTATATACTTGCAATTTTTGATATTTGGCAATCTAATCATTAAAATATTTTGTTGAGCTTTTTTTTTTTCATTTATTTTTTCATTTATTTTTATTAGTTGGAGTTGTTGAGCTTTTTAAGTTAAACTTCTTAATGTTGTATTTTGAGATTATTTCAAGTTTACAAAAAAAATTCAAAGAATAGTACAAAGAATTTCCACACACTTTACCAAATTTGTGTGTGTGTGTGTGTGTGTGTAATTTTTCTAAACCAGATGAGAATAAGGTGCTGACATAGTGCTTCATTACTCTAAATTCTGCATTATGTAATATTTCCTAAACTACACTGAATATAAGGATAAGCTTCTATAAAGTACAAAAGTACAATCATCATAATTAGGAAATTAACTTTGATATAATACCATCATCTGATCCACAGATCTCACTCAACTTTCTTCACTTGCCCCAATGATATCCTTTATGGCAAAAATAAATTAAAAAAAAATTGAAATATAGTTGCTTACAGTGTTGTGTTAATTTCTGCTGTATAGCAGGGTGATTTGATTTTTTATATATATATGTGTGTGTGTGTGTGTGTGTGTATATACACACACATTGTTTTTCAGATTCTTTTCCATTATAGGTTATTATATAGAATATACCCTGTGCTAGACAGTAGGTCCTTATTGGTTATCTATTTTATATATAGTATTAGTGTATATATTAATCCCAACCTCATAATTTATCACCTTCCTTCCTCTTTGGTAACCATAGTTTCTTTTCTACATCTGTGAATTTGTTTCTGTTTTGTATGTAAGTTCATTTGTGTCTTTTTTTTTTTGATTCCACATGTAAGTGATACCATATAGTATTTGTTTGTCTGGCTTACTTAGCATGATAATCTCTAGGAACTTTAAAAAAATGAATATGTGAACATTTTTTCTGCTAGTTCAAGATTGTTGTATATAATTGTCATGTCTCTTTAGTCTCCTTTAATCTTGAACAGTTTCTTAGTCTTTGCTTGTCTTCTGTGGAGCATTTTAATATTCTTAAAATTATAGGCCAGTCATTTGTATAGTGTTCCTGAATTTGCATTTGTTTGGTGTTTTCTCATGAATAGATTTAGGCTATACATTTTTGGCAGAAATATCACAGAAATAATTCTTACTGTATCATTAGAAGGGATATGATATCATATGATATCAATTTATCCTATTATTAGTGACAGTAAGTTTGATTACTTACATGATTACATGGAACAACAGACCGGTTCCAAATAGGAAAAGGAGTACATCGAGGCTGTGTATTGTCACCCTGCTTATTTAACTTCTGTGCAGAGCAAATCATGAGAAATGCTTGGGCTGGAGGAAGCACAAGCTGGAATCAAGATTGCCAGGAGAAATATCAATAACCTCAGATTGTCTTTTTTTTTGATCATGCCACCTGGCTTATGGCGTCTTAGTTCCCTGACCAGGGATTGAACCCTGGGCTGGAGGCAGTGAAAGCTAACCACTGAACCTCCAGGGAAATCCCAGTTTAGATTGTCGTGAGTGCTTGGCATTTCAGGGTGTCATCCCCAAAGCACAGGGGTGAAGTGTGAGATGTAAATGCTATAACTGAGAATGATTCTCAGGGCTTGGATTCACCCTGGCTTTTAACCCTGTGTGGAAGATTTTTTTAAAAGTCTTGTCTTCCTCACGTCCTGTGGTGTGAAATATGCCTTCTCGGATAGGGACTGACTCCTTCTGCCGCTTCCGACCCTGGATGAAGCACTGTGCCACGGAGCCCGGGGCTAGCACTCCGTGCCCCTGTGGAGGCTGGATGACACAGTCTGCCAGTGCGGTGGGGGTTATTCCTAGTGGTGTGAGCTTGGTCTTTGAGGAATGGGAGACAGGAGGGAACCTGCCAGGTAAATTCCTCTTTTTCCTCCGTGGACTACTCTGTTTCTTTTTATAGTGTGTCGGGAGGTGTTCCAAGCTGAGTACCACGTGGATGCATTTGCCAAGTGACCTACTCTGTCTTTTTATAGCTTGCTATAAAGTGGTAGCCAGCACTACAAAAAATAGTGTTTGTTTATTTATTTATTGTCTACGTGGCATGCAGGATCTTAGTTCCCTGACCAGGGATCGAACCCATGCCCCTTGCAATGGAAGTGTGGAGTTTTAACCACTTGACCTCCAGGGAAGTCCCCAAGCCAGGACTTTACATGGTTCCTTGCCTCAGTTTACCTTTTTTCACTCTTGATGTGCTGTGTATGCAGTACCCAAGGAAAGCCTCAGCATTCCAGTCATCGTTTCAGGCCCTGTTTGCCAGAGAATGTGGGCTAAGACAAAGATGAATAAGGTATAAAGTCCATACCTTTTTTAAAAAAAAAATCTCCTAAAATATGGAAATTATCTCAGTAGTCATGTATTCTTTTTATTTAACAAGTAGCTCATGGAAAAAAAATCACTACAACCCCCTACTCTGGGAGGGACTGACTCCTCCTGCCACATCTGATGCTGGATCAAACACCACACCACAGAGGTTGGGGGTAACATTCTGTGCCCCTCGGAGACTAGACGGCACAGTCTGAAAGTGCAGTAGGGATTATTCCTGGTGGGATGAGTTATTCCTTATTTATTAAATTTAATAGATCTAATTATCTAAAGTCTACTTTGGAAATTTAGCTTTGTCCACATTTCCCACATTTTTAATAGCTAAAGAGTTAAAATATATTAGCAGCTGTGTTTATTTTTAAGGATAATTTTTTGGACGTATAATTTTGAAACATAAAGAAACATTGATAGTTTTACATTGACTACCCATACACCAACCATCTAGGTTCCACAATTAAAATTTTATTGTATTTGCTTTATTGCATATCTGTTCATCCATCAGTCTGTCTTACTTTTAAAAAATGAATTTTAAAGTTGTAGACATCAGTACATTCTGTTCAAAATATATCATGCATTCATTGAGAGTAATGTATCTAAGTATGTTCTCCCCATACAACTATCTAAAATACTATAAGTAAAGCTGTGCGTGCATGCTAAGTCGCTTTAGTCATGTCTGACTCTTTGTGACCCCATGGACTGTAGCCCGCCAGGCTCCTCTGTCCATTTAATTCTCCAGGCAGGAATACTGGAGTGGGTTGCCATGCCCTCCTCCAGGGGATCTTCCTGACCCAGGGACTGAGCCCTCATCTCTTACATATGCATTGGCAGGTGGGTTCTTTACCACCAGCGTCAGCTAGGCTCTTCTAAGTTTTACGTGTAAGAAATTGGAATTATTGATGTGAGTGGTGTGTTTCAAATAAATGATGTCATACAGTATACATATATCTACATACAACTTGATTTGTTCATTCATTACTGTCAAAGGTGAACAAAGTCAGACAATAGTTAAAAACAATTAAAACAGATTTTATTCAATAACTCCTGGTAGTGGGGTCAAGAACTGAGCTCCTTTCTGATTTGTGCAGAGGTGACTGGATGAGGGAGGCAGAGTGCTCAAGTAGAGTCAGGGAAGTGAAAAATGGCAAAAGGCAGGTTGGTGTAAATGAGATTAGGCAGCTGTGTCTGCTAGTTGGCAGTTATCAAAGTTAGGATCCTGCCTTCTCACCAAGACTGGAAGGCCTTGACTCTATTCTTTCTGTTAATTACATTTAAAGGAATGACTTTCAGGTCCTTGAGAAGGACACTCCTGAGTTGTGGGAGATTCAAAGCATGTCTGAGGGACAGAGGAAGGATTCACAATTGTCAGCCTTTTTAGTAAATGTGCTACCAAAGGGAGGTCAAGGGCCTATGGTCGGGTGTTGGCCAGAAGAACAAACAGTAAATTCTTTTGATAGCTCTGAGCTTTTGCAGAACGGAACTTATGGGGAGGCTAGATTGTCCCAGGGACAGGGCCTTTAGGCTGCTAGAGGTCATCCTAGGCATGGTCACACCTCTTAGGGCAGGGGTTTGGATGAAGATATTCTGTGCTGAAAGTACTCACTTTGCAGTTCTCACTGTTGTTCTTTGGAGATTTTTCTTTTCTAAATTTTAGAATCCTTTTAGTTGCTGCAGGGTTTACATAGTGTAAATATGTCATGATTTATTTAGGATTGTATTAAAAACAATCCTACAGTGAACATCCTTGTGCATGTGGTCTTATGAACTTATACAAATATTTCTCACTTGTCTGATTATAATGCGTTTAAATTACATTTTAATATGGTTTGCTAGTTGCCTTCTGAAATGTCTCTGCCATTTAATACAGTTAAATGAAAGGTTCTAAGCTATTCCCCTCACTTTTGGTCTCCTCCCAGTAATAGTTGCTGTCATTAGTTTGGTGTCTGTCCTTCTTGACCAAAGCTGCCCAATAGAACTAGAATATAAATCATATATTAAGATTTAAAAATTTTCTAATAGCCATGTTAAAGAGAGTATAAAGAAACAGGTGAAGCTAATGATGATAATACATTTTAATCAACTCTATGTATGTAACTTCAAGGTGTAATTAATGTAAAAGTTATTAACTATTATACTGAGTCTTTGACAGCTGCTCTGTATTTTACATTTGCAGCAGATCTCAATTTAGATGCTGAACTTTTATTTTGCATTCTTGATTAGACTTCATATTTATGAAATAAATAAGTTCTAAACATAATGTAAAAGTTCACTAGCTGAGTTCAGTTTTTAAAAAATTCTGTTTATGTTCACATCTGCATCAACAAAACTATCTCATCTTTTTCAGAAGAATTGATTTGACTTGGAAATAAAACCATGTAACTTTCAAAAACATGTCTGTCCAAGTTAAGCACATTTACTAATTCTTGTGTCAATTCCATATTGTTAATACTGAATTCATAAGAGAATTGTATAAATTTAAAAGCAGCTCTAATAAATAAATAAATAAATAAATAAATAAATAAAAGCAGCTCTAAATTTCAAAATCAACAAAGTATTTTTCAAATTTTTCCTGTAGTTTTTTCATGTAATTTAAATAAAACTCTTAATTATAGTTAAAATTTTCTGTCAGTTTATGTCAGAGAGATATATAATGTCAGTTACTGATTTGTATTTTTATGGAAATTTTTACTTTAAACATAGATTATTTTACCTATCTCACCAGGTCACATATATGCCTTTCTTTTCTACAGAATTTCAGGTTTGACTCACTCGTATAGAGCATGATGTTGATGAGAAACATAAATTACATTGCTCTTTTGTTTTTGTCCTTGATTTTTGAATGTTTAGCAAGTGTTCGTTTTGTTTCTTTAAAAAATCTTGGGTTCAGTTAAAAATTTTGGGTTGATTGGGTTATTGGAGTTATTATCTCCCATAATCACAGGCAATAAAAATTATAAATTTATAGATAGTACAGTAATTTATAAAACTCTTCATGACCCAACCAACGAGCACTGGCAAAAAACCAGAAAAATCATTAAATAAATTGTGTTCTTTTTTAACCAGTTCCAAGAATTTATATTTCATATGTATTCCAAGTGTTGTTTTTTTTAAATTATTTTTTTTACTATTTTATTCCTTTTTGCTTCACTGGGTCTTTGTTGTTGCGCTTGGGCTTTCCCCAGTTGCACTGCTTGGGTTTCTCCGGGTGGCTTCTGTTGCAGGGCCTGGGCTCCAGAGTGTGGGCTTAGTAGTGGTGTATGGACATAGTTGCTCCCAGGCATGTGGAATCTTCCCAGACCAGGGATCAAACCCCTGTACCCTACATTGGCAGGAGGATTCTTAACCCCTGGACCATGAGGGAAGTCCTCCAGATGTGTAACAACATATTCATGACACTCATCATAGATTCTGCTCTAGAAAGTTGAGCAAAAGGAAACTGTTAGCAATTTTACAAATATTGAATCAATTGATGTTCGATATGTTAGGTCTCATATTCTATAGGCAATTGTTGGCTGCTTAATTGAAGATCTTTCATTTTTAAAATAGCTTTTAAAATCTTTTCTCCATAATTTCTGATAAAATTCCCACAACTGAAATAATATATATTTTTACCATCTGTTTGTCTAAAAATGGTTTTCTTTTTTTGTGAGTGCAAGAAACCATTTTACAGCTGACCAAAGTTACAAGGTCAGACCTTGTTGCATATTATTTAAAAATATTTCTGGATATTTAATTTTGATTTGAGGTGACTAAAACTTCCTCAGTTCTTGTTTGTTGAGAGGAAACTGCTTCTCAGGTTTATTATGTTTATGTTGACAGTGTCTCTCAGTATTGTTTAGTTTACTTTCTTGAAGCTTTTAAAATGCATTGGGAAAAAAAAATAAAATGCATTGGACAACTTATTCCTGTTGTTTTGCTTAGTAAATTACATTTGGTATTCAATGTGAAATATGCAATATGCTTTAGTTCCGTCTGTCTGTTTTTTTGTATTATTTCAATAAGAGTACTATCTTCTGCACCTGCATTTGATTCTGCATCAGTATGACACATTTTTACATTAAAAATTTTGCTCATTATTTTTTAGCTAGAAAAATAATTATAATTAAGACAGAATAAGCAATTCAGATTAATAATCAATTACAGTTTACCCAGGGTGTCACTGTAATTTGTGCTGTTTGCGTAAAATATTCAAACAAATCAATTAAATGTTGTATCAGTGCATAGAAAAAATTCATTCAAGCAGAATCTCCAATTTAAGATTGACTACACTGGTGATGTGATTATATGTAGTGTCAAGAAAAATTGTACTGACAAGTTAAACAGGCAAGAAGACTTTACTCAAGACTGTTCTGACAGGGGAGAGACTGAACTCAGCTGCTACTACTGAGGGGTTTGTAGCCAATGGGCAGGGTAAGGCAGTCAGGTAAAAAATTACTGAGAAAAACTTGGTTAGGTATTAAGGGTGGGAGTGTCAACAATTTGGTCAGGTTTCAAGGGTAGGGGGATTGTCTATAAACTGGTTTAGTAGGAGTTTTGCTAGTTGAGAAGGCTTAGAGGAGCCTGATTAAAGTTTGGTCAAGGAGGGAGTTCTTGTCAGTAACACTAGAAACAATAGAATCATTTGTGACAAAAGGGTTAAGTAAAAATGTAATCCTATCCAAACAATGAAATTGTGTTTAATGGAATAATATGTTGCTTCAGTTAAAAAATTGTGTTTTTATCAGTTAAAAACCAGGGCTTCTCTTATAGTTCAGCTGGTAAAGAATCTGCCTGCAATGCAGGAGGTGCCGGTTGGATTCCTGGGTCAGGAAGATGCCCTGGAGAAGAAATAGGCTACCCACTCCAGTATTCTTGGGCTTTCCTGGTGACTCAGACGGTGAAGAGTCTCCCTGTAATGTGGGAGACCTCAGTTTGATCCCTGGGTTGGGAAGATCCCCTGGAGGAGGGCATGGCAACCCACTCCAGTATTCTTGGCTGGAGAATCCCTGTGAGCAGAGGAGCCTGGCGGGCTGTGGTCCCTGGAGTCCCAAAGAGTGGGACACGACTGAGCTACTGAGCACAGCAAGGCACAACTAAAATTCAGTAAAATCAGAAAAATTCAACCTCTTCATCCCATTAACCACATTTAAAATGCTCAACAGATGGACTCCCCTGGTGGTCCAGTGGTTAAGACTGTGCTTCCGCTGCAGCAGTTGTGGGTTTGATCCTTAGTTGGGGAACCTAGCCCATGTGCTGCAGGGCCAAAAAAAAAAAAATTTGCTCAATAGCTGGCTGTGGCTCACGGCTCCTGTAATTAGACAGTGGAGTTCTAGACCTTTTTGGAGTGTTATCACCTGTGTGTTGACCTGCATTCTGTACCTAAATATGTATTTTCTGTACCCACAGAAATATTTAGGTTTGGGTGTTTTTGATAGCATAATGGGATTATATTGTATATATTTTTGTTTTACTTGATTTTTTTTACTTACCATTTATTTTGGAGCTTGTTTTGTGTCAATACATAGGAATCTGCCTCTTGCATTTTAGTGCTTTCCGGGGCTGACCATAGTATGGTTATACTTTAGTGACTTGTTCCCAACTGATTGTTCTTAGATTGCACCCAGTACTATGCATCTATAAGAAGGCCTTGTGTGTTTGAGTATTTTTCCAGGTAGATTCTGAGAAGTAAAATTACTGCAATTTTAAAAGTTTTTGCACATGTAAACTATGAATAGATACTGTCAGATTGCCATCACAAAAGCCATTTTACACTCCCGTGAACATTTCCTGAATAGTACTCTTTGTCCTGCACCTTCATCCACTCCTGACATTTCAGTCATTAAGAATTTTGCCAGTCTTATGAATGAAAATCACTTTTGGTATACATTTCCTTGATAGTGAGATTGAATGGGTTTTCATGTTTCCATTAGCACTTCATTTCTTAACACAATACTTGTGTTTAAAGACAGTATATATCCTGTGTTCTTGCTTTCCTTCAAGTGACTGATCAGGTGGTTGGAGCAGGTCAGTTTTCAGTTTGCTTCTCTATGGACCAGAATCATTTACATGACTATTTTCTGCAGTCTTACTCAGCAATAAAACTGCTCAAAAACAGTGAAAGGCTAGAGACCACTACAGAATCAGGTTACCCTCTAGAGTATGCCAGAAAACACCTAGCATCCTATAGTGCACTCGGCAATCTTTCACTTTTTTTCCTGACAAATAACATATTTAAAGCTTCTAGCACATTGTCTGGCTCAGAGTGAGAACTTAATAAATTTAATTCTCTTCCACTGAAAGAATGAAAAATAAAGTAATTGAAAATTTATGGCATTTCTGTAGAGCTGCAATTCTTTGGATAGGGTTTGTATCTAGATTTCTAGATTTGGACTTCCCTGACAGTTCAGTATTTACCTTTGTTTTCCTTGGATCTTTCTCAGTGCTTGGGAACATTATTATAGGTAGGTGTTCATTAATTGTTTGATTGAATGTAACTGTGTTGAAGTATGTTCTAATTCATTATCCTGTCTGGAAAAACATGTATATCAGGAGAAAATAGGCTTGTTTCGTTTACTTTGTTATTTATCATGTTTTCAGACAGAGATTAGGAAATACATCCTAAACACACAAATGGATGGCCTTGCAAATGACTAGACTGACTGTTACCTTTCACAGTCCAAATTGTGTGACTGTAGCTAAACAGAAATCCTCCTACTAAGAGCCAATGTAGTTTTGTCGTGTGCACTCTCAAGGCGTTGTTATGCAGTTCTCTCTGTGAATGATGTTTTCTACACCTGGTAAAGCAGGCCAGCATATTCAATGTACGTTACAGCTGGAATAATCCATTGCTTTAAAAATAATTTTTATCTGCTTTTTAGATTTAGTGTTCAAATATTTTTTCATAAGTAACTGGGGGAAAAAATACACGGTGGCTACTGTAGACTGTAAAATGAAGGAGAAGCTTAGCTTTACCGTGGAGTCTGAGCTGGGTGTAACCTAACTAGCTAGAGGATATGCAATTCCTGATTGACAGCAGGACCAGCATTAGGCAGATTTTGTAAGAGAGAGCAGCAGCTCAGAAACCGTGATAAGGGCTCTGTTAGGAATCACTGCACTCACCACTCATATCTTTAGTTTCTTCATTTTTCTGCCTACTGGATTTGTAAACAAATAGCACAAAACTGTTCCTCTTTTGTTTTTATTAAAGTGATACTGCAATGCAGTTTCAGTCTATCAGCTAGGCAAACGTGTCGAAATTTGATATTCTCACTAAATTAGCCAGTTTTTAGCTGTGTTCCATGCTTATCTCTAGACCTTTGTGTATTAAATCCTATCTCGAGCTGTTCTCTTTATAAGCAAGTGTGTTTTGCTTGTGCCTTCCTGTCTTCAGTGAGAAGCTTTATGTAGGTCAGGCTTGGCTTAAGCAGATTTCCTGAACCTGCGTCAGCTTAAGCTGGAGGAATTTTAATAAACCCTCCCCTGTAGGCGTGGGCCTAAATGAGGCTAGCCTAGTTAAGCCTGATCTTTTTCTGTTTGTGAAAAGAGCTGAGCAGAGCTGAAAGCTGCATGGTGGTTTCAGAAACTGCCTACTTAATTTGAAAAGAACAATGGTAGGAAAAGCTAGATCTTCCAATTTTACCTTATCTGAAAAGCTTGATTTGTTAAAGCTTGTGAAGCCATATGTTAAAATTCTGGAAGAACACACTAACAAACATTCAGTGATAGTGGAAAAGAATAGATGTTGGGATATCATAGCAGTTAACTATAATGCAATTGGAGTAGACCGCCCTCCTCGAACAGCGCAGGGCCTACGCACTCTTTACAAAAGGCTCAAAGAATATGCCAAACAGGAGCTATTGCAGCAAAAAGAGACCCAGTCAGATTTTAAAAGCAATATTTCTGAGCCAACCAAGAAAGTTATGGAGATGATACCCCAGATTTCCAGTTTTTGCCTGGTAAGAGACAGAAACCACATACAAAGGTAAGCTTTATTTTATTTTGTTGTGGAAAATTATGGCGCCTCCTATCTATTGGGCTCTGGCTTAGTTGTGATAGAGATATGCATAGTAAACATCCCCACTACGGGAGCAGTGAATAGTGTCTTTGTTTTGCATTCTTAAACAAGAAAAGTGAGGCTATAAGGAATTTTTCTGCTGCATTTGATTTAAGCCACTGTTGATTGTCTTCCCTTCCCCCTTCCCTCCTTCTGTAGTTTCTAAAAAGTAAAGGTTAGGGAGGAATAAATGGGATGTAATTTGTGACATTACCTCATAAACTTTTTAAGCTTTAATATTAATTTGTTTAATTAGCTTCTGAGAGATACCTTTTTCTTATTTCACTTAAGATTACATTTCATTGGATTTTCAATTTTGTATAAAGTTAGCAGTTTCAGGAGAAATGGTACCCTTGCTTTATTATGAATTTTCACTGTCTACACTTACTAAATATTAATTGAGCTAAAAACCTAAAATGAACAATTAAGTAAACTTCTTAGTAGCACCACTGTATATGTATATGTTAAGACAGTTTAAATTATTTTTCTCATTTATATTCAAAGAGACAAGGAAACACAGGAAAAGGTGTTAATGCCTAATTAGGGATACAGATTATGTAGTAAAAGTTTTTGTTGCTTTTATATGTTAATGGTCTGTTCACTTTAAGCTCTCCCATAGTGTTTTGCAAGGGTATCAAAATATGAATTTTAATATGTTAATAAGAGCCACTGGATTAGAAACAGGTTTTTGGTTGAATTTTGTGCTCTACGTAACCACTTGCCTGGAAATCTTAAAAAACTATTATCTTACTGCTAATTCAGATTTTTAACCCCCAGCAGAAGATACAAATGGCAGCTTCATGCTTTTTCTGAATCATTTGGAATAGTTTAAGCAAACCGTAAACTCCTTGCTAGTTGAGGAACCTCTCAAACTTAACTTTACAAAGTACTTTCCTGTTGGTGAAAGAGTCTTTATATAAGCAAAATGATTAATTACCTGTGAAATTCCTTTGAAGTTAGGGAAGAAATGGGAAAAACCTTTTTAGTCAAACATATTTGTTATTTTGATAATTTACTGGGATAATATTTTTGAGCCAACTTCTTAACAATATACTTCTTATTTCTAGTTGATATCATAGTGAAAGATAGCGCCAGTGGGAATCCAAGACATGGATGCACAATGCATTAATTCATGGGGTTACTGCTTAAACTGTTCACTGTGATGACAAATGATTAAATCCCAGTATGGTGAATGTCAAAAAAAAACCCCTTCACAGTGAGACTGCTTTATACTCATTCAATTTTTTTTACCTCTTTGAGCCATAAAGAACGTTGGCTTTGCATTATAGGTATTAAACTACCTTTTGGCTGTAGGCTTTTATAATTTGAAAACTAAAACTAAATGTAGTTTTATTAAGTTGTGTATTTTAAAAATACAGTAATGTAGAAGAGAAGTAATATATAAGATACAACTATCTGTTTATGTATATATGGTATATGTACACATACATGCAATATATATACCTACACAATCAGTCTTTTGGGACACCAACATTTCTCTGATAAATTGAGTTAATTGATTTACACATTTCTATGCCTACTGGATTTACACATTTCTATGCCTACTGTGGAAACAGTTTTTCAGTTTAAAGGTAGGAGTATCAGAAATATGCCGCTTAAAACACTCATGTTAGCAGGTCAGCTCTGCCACACTCTATGCTAGTATTTTCATTTATTTATGTATTTAATATACTTATTTGACATCATCTTGACTCTTAATTATCTTGGAAGCTTATAATTACAGTATTTTAATTATGCTTCTATATAAATATACCTCTTAATCTCATCAAACTCTCTCTATACTTAATAAGGAAAATGTTACTACATATTTTATTTAACGTGTTTAAAGATATGCAACTATTTCATAAGGCTGTTTCTACAACTTATATTGATTTATGTCTTTATTTTTGCCTCTCTTTAACATCAGGTTATATTTTGTGTTTTATAACCAGTTTGATCCTCAGAATTCATATTCATAAATTTTAAAAGTCCTTTCCTGTTTGATCATTTTTTGTGACTTTCTCTAAGTCATTTTTAGACTTTGTTATGCCTTATTCTGATGTTTTAAACTAAAATAGCATGGAATATTCCAGATATAAGGCATATTTTTAATTTACATGGGAGTATATTGTCTATGTTTAATTGTCAGTCTTATAGTCTATTATACATACTAATTGGAAAAGTAATTATGTGGGTTTTTAAAATTTCATTTGTAGCTGTTGTTTTAACTTTTTCTCACTCTAGGATTTAGAGATGTTAGTAAAAGCAAGCCTTACTAATTTGAATTATATTTGTATTCCTTTTTTTGCTTTCAAATATCATAAAATCACAAAGGCAACATTATAATTTATATAATCTATTATACAAATAGATTTTTTCGTAACATATTAAATATCTTATTTCATTTGTACCTCTTAGACAAATATCTGATATTTCTGGCAATTTAATGCTATTAGTGACATACGGAGTTTAAATTCTTTTCCTTATGTTCTACTTGAACTTGTTCCAGCAGTTTAATCACCCATGTGGAATGCATTCTTACCTGTATTACTAATTTATGATTTATGAAATGTTGTTTCAATAATGTTAAGTGTAGCATTTCCATTAATGTTCCAATAATCTCTTTCACCTCTATAACTTTTAAGTTAGATAAAGACATATTTTTAAAAAAAACCTAGGAAACATGTATTCTTAATTCACAACTTAATGTTATACATGAAATTATTTAAAAACCAACAGAGTTTTAAGGAACACTGTGTTTTGTCATAACAAATATTGGTATATCAAAATTTAAATTATGCTAAAACTATAGTTGCCTCTAATAGGAATGCATATTTTATGGAAATTTCATGTAAATTTAATAAACTCTCAATATGTAGAGGACATTAAAAATTGCATTAAAAACACCATTTCATTTATTCAGTCTTTCAACATATGATGAGTACTTACTAGATTCCAAGTATAGTATGATGCTGGGTACTGATGATTCAGTGGTAGATGTAAACCCTTGCTCTTGTACACTTTACCTGGCCACTGGTTAAAAGACTTAAAGAGCACCTGAGTCATGTGGTTCTGGATAGGTATGGGGGGAACACCACTGTATTTGAAATTGGAAAGTTAGGAGAACTGCCTGCTAGTGGAGCATACCCCAAGTCATACACAATCTTGATTTTTTGTGTGTGACAAATACAGAAATCAGTACCTCTCAGAGACTGCCTTGTGCTATCCACTGGCCTTCCACTGTCCTCCTGCCAAAGTCATGGACCTCAGTGATTTTTAGATTGATCAGTTCAAGAGAGCAGAAATATGAGGTCTAGGACTACCATGTGGGGATAGTGAGGCCCAGAATGAATTAAATGACTCTTTACAGCATTTAAGAACCTCAGGCTTACAGGGACAATTGATATCTCTTTGAGGGTGTTAAAAATGCCACTTCTTTTTTATTTACCTCCATAGCCTTGTTTAGTATTTGTAATTTACTGTTCTTTTAAGAGCCCAATTTTAAAGTTAAGGATAAGGGAGAGCCATATATATATACATATATATATATATATATAAAATAATTAAAATCCCAGCCTTAGTCACTTTATTATTCCAAGGATTAAGAAATATTTTTTGTTTCCTAATTTGCTTTTTAGCTTGATAATTTAATGTATATTAGATATGAAATTATGTTTTAAAATGCTCTTGTCTTCATTTGATTTACATTTTGTGATGGTTTTTTGTGTGCTGTAGTGCAAACTTGGATGAGGAAGCACAGGCTGGTACCAGTTCACTACAGGTAATGTTGGACCGCCATCCAGTTGCTATTACAGTGGAGGTGAAGCAAGAAGAAGACATTAAGCCCCCTCCTCCACTGGTTTTAAATTCTCAACAGAGTGATACTTTAGAGCAAAGAGAAGAACAGGAATTAGTGCGTGTCATGGAAAGATCTTTGTCACCATCACTTTCCTCTGTTGATATGAGAATGACATCGTCTCCATCTTCTATCCCAAGGAGAGATGATTTTTTTCGGCATGAGAGTGGAGAAAATTTTAGGTCACAATTAGGGTATGATCCTCAGATTCTACAAATGCTGAAAGAGGAGCATCAGATAATTTTAGAAAATCAAAAAAGTTTTGGATTATATGTTCAGGAGAAGAGGGATGGATTGAAAAGAAGGCAGCAGCTAGAGGAAGAGCTGCTAAGAGCAAAAATTGAAGTTGAGAAGCTGAAAGCAATTCGACTACGGCATGATCTACCTGAATATAATAGTCTCTGAGATTTTTTTCAATCTTGCAATTTGATTATTTATTTTGGCCTGATTAGTTTCATTTGGGAATATCCTGAAGCAGAGTACATATTCTTAAAACATATTGTTAATCTCTACTATGAAAAAGGCTTTTTTGACATGATTTTCTGATTATTTAATTTTCCTTTGAGATATAGTAAAACACTGATGGCATGCTTATAAATTTTTTGTCTTCCTGGGCCTTAAAAAAGATGTTTTATTTTGATTATTAACATATATAAATGCATATGTATATACATAAATATTCTTTCAAAGTTCTGAATCTTCAACATTTTAAATTAACATTTTGAAAGCTGTATGTAGTTCAAGTTGTTTATTAATAAGTTAGTGTAATTTAGAAGCAATATTAGTTTAATAGAAGCTCGTCTATATGACACTGATTTTTATGCTTTCATTCTTTGAAGGAATAAGTTCTAGAATTTTAGGGACTAAAATAGAAGGTATTTGGAGAGCACTTTTCCCACCTCAATTTAAAGGTAATAAAACTGAGGGCGAGGGAAAACTCAGTGATTTACTTGGTTTAACAAAGCTCTTCATGGCATAGCAAGGACCAGCACTCAGTTTTTGTTTCTCTGTAATTTTTTCCCCCTACTGTTCCTTTAGAAGTAAAAATCTGCTAAAGTATCCTACATGGTAAAAAATTAGAAACATTTATTTCATTAAAATTGTCTTTAAAAATCGGTGGATTGTGAAATCAGGGGGATTGTGTCAATTACTCCCATCCTCCTTTTTTTTTGTCCTGCAAAATAAGATGTACTGTTGGAGCTGTTATATATTGAGGTGGCCAAAAAAGTTTGTTTGGTTAGTGAATATGTTGTTCAGTAAATGTGTCTTTTATTTTTACTTAAAACCGAACTAACTTTTTGGCTAATCCAACATGTTGACTATGAGATTTAATATGTTGATTCATTTTGAATGTCTTAGTCTGAAAAAGATTTCTTTCACGGTGAAATCACAGTAAACTTTAATGAACAAAATTAAAATTTTACTTACAATAAAAATAGCAAAACATTATATGTGTATAACTTATGATATCTATAGTCTTATGTTTCTGTAAATATTACTATTTTAGTATTTGTGGAAATAAAACCTTGATTCTTAAAGCACACATACACATTTTGTTAAATCTTTAATATGTGTACTACTTAAGGATTTCTATTTTTGCCAAGGGTTTGTTGAGGAAGGCTATTTTAAGCCAAGCTTGAGAATGGGGTAGGTTGGATTTCAACAGTTTTGGGGGAAAAGGCTGTTTATGTCAGAGTGAGCAGCATGAAGAAAGGCATAGATGAAGAGAAAAAGTGGGTCAGAGTGTATAAGCCCAAATACAGTGCTAAGCCAGGTGATTTTTAAGTGATTTTAAGTGAACACAGAGCCAGTTAGGGCTGTGATAGTCTGGACGAGGACATGTACCTTGACTAATTGGGGTAGCTACTCTTTAGCTTTAGCGGAATTATTACATGCAGAAATAAGCAAGAAATCTGCATTTGTATGAGAAAATTTTATTTTTAAAACATTTACAAATAATTAAAAATGTTGAATAAAAACATAAAACATATGAGTGGGCCTTGTTCAGCTGTTGGGCTTCGGGCTCATGGCCTTTGGTATAGACCAGTGGTTCACCAAGAGTGCATCTTGGCCAGCAGCATCAGTATCACTTAAGAACTTGAGAGAAATGTAAATCCATTCCTTCTAGATCAGCGACTCAAAGGGGAGAGTCCAGCAGTTTGTTTTAATAAGCTCTCTAGAGATTTCTGATGCAAACTATAAAGCCAGTCAAAGAACCACTGAAATAGAGTATTTGGAAACCTAGCATGGTGCATAAATCATTAGAATTTAAAAAATTTTTGTTGAAGAGTGGGTGAAGGTAAACTGAGGGATATCATTTTGGAACTTGGAAACTGGTGCTAGATTATGGATTACATTAAAAGCTGTTGTAAGGAATCAAATGTGAATGTATAAGGGAAACCTTGGAAGGCTTTTGATTAGGGGCATATGCCTTGAGCTCTGTCTTAAGGTCATGATAGCATTTCAGAGTGGGCATTGTAGTGAGATGAAATCCAAAATTTAGGTTATGGCTACAGGAATAGAAAGAAAGTAAATAAAATAGACTCTTACAGTACTGTTTGAGCCTGTTGACTGCTTAATTTCATTGGCATTTTATATCTGCTATTAGAGTTAAATATTATAAAAATTGTCTTGAATGTATAATGTGATATATCCTTTTGATAATTTCATCTTCTTTAATCTTCTCTCTGACTTTTCTTTCAGTCTAAAGACTTTTATAACTCTTATTTGAGGTAATGTTTTTATAGTATAATTCTCATAAGTCTTTACAGTAGTAAGCTTTAACTTTTTGAAATTATTGAAAGCAAGTTACCATACAAAATGTAATTCATATTATAATCTTAGCATGGTACTACTCAGAATTGTTAATGAATGTTCAATTTGAATGCTAACTTTGACAGCCAAATCAGAGTTTTCCAAATTGTTCTGTGGAATAGTCATTCTATGAAATGTCTTTATTAGCAAAGTAACATGTTCAAAAAAAGTGCAATATATATTTTTTTTGGTGGTTAGATTCTAAAATAAGTGTGGAAGGTAAAAATGTAGACTATACAAAATTGTCCTTGACTGTTTTTTTTGCTGCCAAGAAAACATAGTTTGCTTCAGTAAGATTTTTCACCAGCGGTGTTCAAGATTGTTGTTTCATTGCTGATATCATGTGACAAATATGTTAGCGTTTAGGGCTGAATGGAAAACCTTAGTTTTACATATTTTTAAACACCAGCATTCCACTCATTGCATCGGAGTTCATTGCAGCAGTTTTTCTGAGTCACTGTTGTTTAATTTTAATCTGCAGAAATTAAAGTGAGTGTGATTCTGCTCCATTTTTATTGCTCCACCTCCTCACCCCGGCAATAGTTAGCATAGGATAGTTTTTTGAGAAATTCCGTGCGAAAAAGACTTGTTTAACTGCTGAACTGGTTTTGGAGGCTTTTTATTATTACCTTGCAGAGTAACTTAGGGAAATTCTGAGCTAAAGCTTTTTTCTTTTCCTTTCTATACTGAGAATTTTTTGAGTTTTTGACTACTTACCAACTTACATTAACAGTTTTTGCTGAGGACAAGTTTCACTAAGGGGCATATGTAAGGGCAAATTCTGTTAGTGCAAATGGAATAGATCTGAGCCCCCTGACATCTTATATACTACAGAGAACTGTTTGGGGCCATGAGCTTTACTTATGAAGTGTAATGCTGGGAAAACATGGGAAAGAGTGATTTTATTTTTTAAATGTAGACTTGGTTCTGTATAAATACATTAAATTTGAAAAATATACTAAATAAGACTATTTCATCCAATATATTAGTGATTTAGATAGTGCATACATTATTCTTGTCATCTTGTCTTTTCTTACTCATTTGAACTTAAATGGGTATTTTGTTGTTTTTTTTTTTTTTAACAACCTATGACTTTATAAAACTAGGTATGATTTATAATAGCACCCTGAAAAAGTTTATGAAGTTCTTTGATTTCTAATAAAATGCCATATTTCTTAAAATACGCAAATATATTTCTGTTTTGTGTAATGAGACATCAACTTGGTGTAATTTAATTTTGAAAGATTCATTCTACCTTGTTGCATCATTACTTACATGAAAATGTTTAAAATATGAATTTTTTTCATGTGCCTTCTTTTAGAATAATGTCAAGTTTTAACTGAGTGTGGTAAATTGTAATTAAAATATACTATAGTTGATAGTGGTTAAATGGTTTGTTAATACATGTTCTTTTAAATACATGGTAATACATTGTATTGACTTGTGTACTCTTTTTGTGTGCCATAAGTCAAATAATTCAGTACTACACAGGTAAAAGTTTTTGATGAGACATAATTGAAATAATGACATTTCTTTCGGTGATTGTGCCAATGGTTGGTGGTGGTTTAGTTGCTGAGTCATGTCCAACTCCTGTGATCCCATGGAGAGAGGAGCCTGGCAGGCTACAGACCACAGGATTCTCCAGGCAAGAACACTGGAGTGGGTTGCCATTTCCTTCTCCAGGGGATCTTTCCAACCCAGGGATTGAACCTGGGTCTCCTGAATTGTTGGTACATTCTTTACCAACTGGCTACAAGGGAAGCCTCTGTGCCAGTATAGATGTCAAATGTACCATGTCTAAATTTCATAATATATTTATTTTTTTCAATTGTTAAGACTCACAGATTCTCAAAATCAATTGAACATTTGGCAGTGACTTTGATTGTAAATAGTAAAAGTAATTAGATGAAATATGGTTGTAATACTTAACAAATAGAAAAGAGCAAATTCTTAAAACATGCAACCTAATTAAACATTAATAGTCATGCCACATCTTTGCATATGATTTTGAGAAATTGGATCCATATTTTTTATATATCTTCTGTAAGTTGTTTTCACTAAAAATAGCAGCTGTGATGTGAATTTATATTATTTATCTTTAGTTTTCAGTTCCTTTGTAAATAGTGGAAAGCAAGTTAATAAATAAATAAAAATATCACCTAAGTTAGTCCACATTTAACTAACGTGTATCTATCATTAGACTTACACTTATCACATAGTTATCCATCTATATCCATCCATAAATTCTTTTTTTTTTCTTTTAAGGAAAACTTATTTTAAAACAAGTTGTAGAATTAAAATACTTTACCCATAATCACTTCAGCATGAGTGTTATGAACTGGAGTTCAATATTTATTTGTGTGTGTATGATTTTTTTAAGTAAAATTTGCAAAATGTGAAATCTTAATTACACCATTTGATGAGTTTTGACAAATTACTACACCTGTGTAGCTTAAACCCACTTCAAGATTTAAAAAGGTTATCACCCTATCACTTCTTCGCCAAGATCAAGTGTAAAAAATTATCACCCTAGAATGTGCTCTCCTGCCCCTTCCTAACTGATCCCCTGGCACCTCAGGCAACCGTTGTTCTAATTTTTAAAAAAACATAGATAAATTTTGCTTGTTCTAGAACTTAATATAATTGAGGTCAAACAGTATGGACACTTTGTATCTATTTTCTTTCATCCATCTTAATGTTTTTAATATTCATCCATCCTCTCATCAGTAGTTCATTGCTTTTTTTTGTTGCTGAGTAATATTCCATTTTATAAATACACCACAGTTTGTTTATCCTCTATCTTTAAAAAAAACCTTTTTATTTATTTAATGAATTTATTTGACTGTACCATCTCTTAATTGAGGCATATGGGATCTTAGTTCCTTGACCAGGGATCAAACCCAGGCCCCCTGCATTGGGAGCATGGAGTCTTAGCTACTGGACCACCAGGAAAGTCCCCATACATTATCTTTTGATGGACTTCTGGACTTTTTTTCCAGATTTTGGTTGTTCTGTATTTTCTCGTATAAGTATGTCATGAACTTAATGCTGGCTTAAGGAAGATATCTGTTTAACTTTTTAAGAAAACTGCCAAACCTTTTCTCAAAGTGATTGTACCATTTTACACTCCCATCAACAATGTATGGATTATTTTTTAAAATAAAGCTTTGCATGTTTATTGACTGGAATGTCAGAATTGAAATTGATGAATAAATTTTTGTATATTTCAATGAATTAAAAATGCTGGGTAGATAGTTTAGGTATCTGGGAATATTGTAGTTTGTTGATTTTTTTTTTCTTTCTGTTTTAGCACTTATTGCATATATGCTTTGGCATGAAGAATTGAGAAATATGAAATGTATAGTTCCTGCCATTCTCAAAGTATCATTCTGAAAATGATCTTTAATGCAGAGAAGTATCTTCTAGGTTTATTTTATGCATAATGATACTTGCGGTTAGTTGGCATTCAGTCTGTTTTGTTAGGTAAAGAAAACTGTGGATGTTTACCAGTTTGAAGAATTTGTATATTCATGTTTGCATATTTCTTAGTGTAATGAAAACCATATCTCTCAGATCTCACGTTAATATTGCAGTTATATGTTAATGCATATTAAAAGTTCTGGTAGCTTTTGGTAATTTTGAAACTCAAAAAATATGGTTTGTAAGAGTATTTATATTTTTTGTTGAATTTGATGATATGAGACATTTTAAATTCCATTTACTCCATTTGTGTTTAGAATTGTTAAAAGAAAAGAATATTAAAGGTTTGGGTTTATGAAATGTATAATTAAACCACACAGTCTTAGAGTTACTATGCTTAGCACTCATCCATTAAGATGATAATATCCACTATTAATATTTAAATGATCATGTCTCTGCCTTCCTCTTTTGTCAAAGCATGAATTTAAGCATTCTTACCCTGTGAATTACCTTGTGAATCTTGCTGTACACCTTCGAGCCTCTGGTTTATGAAGACTGTTTTTGGCATTGATTTGGAAAGCGCATTACAGGGTCAAAGGAGTAGATCAGAACCAAGTTTAGAAATAAAAACGAAGAGCATGCGCGCTCAGTTGCTTCAGTCGTGTCTGACTCTTTCCAGTCCCGTGGGCTATGGTCATTCAGGCTCCTCTGTCCATGAGATTCTCCAGGCAAGAATATTGGAATGTGTTTCCATGCCTTCCTCCAGGAGATCTTCCCGACCTGGAGATCAAACCCGCTTCTCCTTCATCTCCTGCACTGCAGGTGAATTCTTTACACACTGAGACACCTGGGAAAAATTATAGGTTAGAGTGGAATTGTTAGTGGTGGTTAGTCTGGAATGTAGCAAATTAGTCATTGTTTTATATGTTACAAGTAGTCTAGATAAAGGAAGTTATGCTCCTAATATGTTTAATTCCTAATATCTTCGTTCTGCTTTTTTGCAGTCATTTTCCTTTGCCTGCCCTATGTGTTAGTCCTTCTCAATTGTGTCCGACTCTTTACAACCCCATGGACTGTAGCCCACCAGGCTCCTCTGTCCGTGGGATTCTCCAGGCAAGGATACTGGAGCAGTTCCTTTCTCCTGCCCTATGCCTACATTTAAAAAGGGACTAAATGGGAAAGGGACAAGTAGAAGATGATGATGGTCGTTAACATTTGGAGAGCACTTACTGCATGGCGAAGACTGTTGTATGCATTTTACATGTATTAGCTAGTCTAAGGCAACAATTCTATGATGTAGGTATTAGTATTACATTCGTTTGCCAAATTATAAGCTGGCACAGGGGTAAGTAACTTGTCCAGGGTCATATTACTAGTTAGGGCAGATCAAGCTTCAAGTGCAACCAGTCTGGCTCCAGAGTTCATGCTTTTATTCCTTCTCCTTTCTTTCCTGCAAAAGAAAGGATATATCTAAATCTGAGACTCTTATGTTATTTCAGTTAGTATAAGAAATTCTGAATTCTTAGAATTTAACTACTGTCTTTTGCTCTAGTCAGTTGTTGTTGTTGTTTTTTTTTTTTTGCAGGGGCAGGTTTGGACATAACAGGTAGCTCTCCAGGGAATGCAATACAATATTTGACTCTAAGATATCTTTCCCAGCCATTTTTGATGAAGACAGGCTTTTTGTCCCTTCTTTAATAGCAATCCTGAGGAGTTACATTTTTCTCTTAACCAAGTGAAAATCAAGAACAAATTTGAAAAATACAGAAAGCTGTTGTCAGTCTTTCATTCGTGCACAGTGACTGCTACTAGTAGAAATAGTGTATAAAGAAAACAAACTAAAATTGTCTAAAATTGCATACCACAGCATTTTTTAGAATTCAAAAACTGATCAAAGCATCCCATCTTTTTCATTAATGCTAAAACCCTCAAAACTTTATCTGGAAAAATTAAAATAACAAAAATAACACATGACAACTAGCTTATCTAAGAACTGGTATCTTTTTGACTAAAAACTAATGGAGTAATACAGTCTTCATAATGTTGAAGCAAAATTTGATTTAGCAAAACTATTTGGTAGAAATAATGGTTATGAAAGAATTTATGTTGGCAAAAATTAAAATACATAAAGAAGTGATAAATCTTTGTTATTGCATTTACTTGGAAAATAATCCTGAATGTACAGTATGTACAACTATGCAGCTGAGTTCAAAGTTAAGTTCTAAGGCTACTTTCTCATGAAAATTAGTTTTAAGGTAATTCTATTTTACTATCTTTATAAACATGAAGTAAAAATGTGCCTAGAATAAAAATGGCAGTTTTGAAAACTACCTGTTGTTATGGGAATATGGTGATGATCAAGATCTAAAGACACCCTCCTCTCAACACTTTATAGTTTTGTGGGAAAGGCTGACATTAAATAGTTTGTCACATAATTGCTGAGTTAATGCTGAGATAACACAGCTTGATGTAGTTTTGCAGTCAGGGAAATTTAAACTATATGGAAGGGTGACTAGAAATTAATTTAGATAAAGCATGTTGAAGGAGGAAAAGTAGAAGAACTTTGGCTGGAAGTAATGTTTTCTTCAAGACCTTTAAGACAAGTAGATGACTAGATTTACATTTAAAAACTCGTGTGTGTGAGCTTAGTCACTCAATCTTGTGATACTCCTCAGTCCATGAAATTTTCCAGGCGAGAATCTTGGAGTTGACATTTCCCTCTCTAGGGGATCTTCCCAACCCAGGGATTGAACTTGAGTCTCCTGCATTGGTAGGCAGGTTCTTTACTACTGCACTACCTTGGAAGCCCACATTTAAAAATAAATACAGTAAATATGGAAAAAGGCTTTGGGTGTAGGGGTGGCAAGAGAAGACTTCATTAGAACTATTGAGAAGACCCTGGAATATTTCCGTAGTCCAGAGATGATTATTTGGAAAGAGTAAGGACCGTGCAAAAGGCAAATAGTACACAGCTTTGAGAACCATGAAGAGAGTAGAATCTTGTGGATTTTATGGTTGATTGGCTCAGGAATTGAGAAAATGAATGTCCTGGATGATTGCCAGTTTCTTGGCTTCTTTCACTGAAAAATGGAAAAACTGAAAGAGGAGCAATTTTTGAAGAGAAGATAAGTGGACCTGGTGAGTTTGTGACATTTATGAGACATTCATGTAGACCAACTGCATGTACTGGTATACATGCAAATCTAGAGTTATGATCTGGGCTAGAGAAAAAAATATAACAGTATAGTAATGGTATTGAAGCCATGGGAGCTAATTTAAGATTTGGTACATAGTGAGGGGAGGCAGGCTTAGGACTCAGAGCTGAAGAGCTCCAATAAACAAAGGTTAGACTGGAAGTAAGAACTGGCAAAGATGATAAATAGCCATCAAGGAAGAGGAAAATTTGAAGTGTGTTAGAAGCTATAACAATAGAGTTCAGTATTTCAGGAAGAAATGGTCAACACTGTCCAATCCTTTTGGGAACTTTGGTCAGGACTAAAAAGTAACCTGTGGGTTTATTGACAAAGAGCTCCTTAGTGGCCTTTAACACAGCAACTTAGGGGCAGGCCCGACTGGAAGCCAAGTTGGCGAGGTTGAGAAGTTGACTGTGAATTTGAAGAAAGCGAGGGAGTGAGTGGTTATTCAGATGATTATAGTGGAAACTGGGGACAGGCAACTCCTTCAGGCAATGTAAGTTCCCTTTTTATGCATGTGTTCTGGTTTATCCCTGAGCATAACACATCACAGAATAATTTTAACTTTGTTTTTCCATGCTATGGCCTTTTCCTGGGATTTATTGTGGGGAAAGGGTTTTAGTAGGGGGAAGTCAAGTGATCTTTTTAAGAGCTCTTTCTTACCCCTAAAATAATGCACTGGTTCTCCCTCCAATCTCATAGTTTCTCATTAAAATAAAGAATCAACTTTTTGACCTATGACTAAAACATAATCATTTATTGAGTTACAGTATAATGTTTAATAATTTCTAGTGAGTGGGCTTATTTCAACCTGGCGCATTTTAAACTGTTAAATTCTGTGTGTTGCCAGAACATATGGTTTTCTTTTTTTTAGTGGGGAGGGATAGAGAGGAGTGTTTAAATAACCTGGGCCTATTTAAAATTTCACAAATTATTTGAAATTTCATTACAATAGAAGGTGTAGTGAATTCCTTATGTTAAAGAGGATATAAATGGATTCTTGATTCTTCTAGCACATTCATCACTTATTAAGTATTAGTCTTTTACATATTAAAATGTAATAGTATTTTATATATTTTTAAAACATTTTAATTTTTGTATTCATTTAATTTGGTTGTACGGGGTCTTTGTTGCTGTGCCCAGGCTTTCTCTAGTTGTGGCGAGCAGGGGCTGCTCTTTGTCGCCCTGTGCAGGCTTCTCATTGCCGTGGCTTCTGTTGTTGCCGAGTCTAGGCTGTGGGCATGTGGACCTCAGTAGTTGCCGCACGCTGGCTCTAGGGCTTGGGCTCAGTAGGTGTGGCACACGGACTTGGTGGCTCCATGGCATGTGGAATCTTCATGGACCAGGAATCAAACCTTTGTCCCTAGCTTTGGCAGGTGGATTCTTATCTGCTGCATCACCAGGAAAGTCCTTTAATTTTGACATAATATCTTACTAATTCAAGTTCTCTTTAGTGCCCGTGTTCTACTTATAGATTTCACTGAAATTTTGCAGTAAGAGTTTGAGTTTCTTTTTTTTTTTTCAATTTATTTTTATTAGTTGGAGGCTAATTACTTTACAATATTGTAGTGGTTTTTGTCATACATTGACATGAATCAGCCATGGATTTACATGTGTTCCCCATCCCGATCCCCCCTCCCGCCTCCCTGAGTTTGAGTTTAGACTGCATTTTGGGCAATCTGTAAGTTGTTGAATGAATGAATGTTGAGGGTCTTCAGATCAGATTGAAAATTCAGTTTAAAAAGGTGTGAAACTTATTTTAGGTACATCCTTTATAATATGAAATTAGAGAAGTCAAGCAAAGAGGAAATATAACTATATATAAAAACCACTAATAATAAAATTCAAATTACCATGTTAAATGCCATTTCTATCAAATTGGTAAAGATGAATGTTCACACAAAAATCTGTACATAAATGTTCATAGTAGCTTTATTTGTGATAGTTAAGAGCTATTAATGGAAACACCTCAATAAATAGTAAGGAACAAAGTAATAAAGAACAAAGTTGATATATAGGCATCAACTTGGGGTAAATCTCAAAGACATAATACTGAGTGGGAGAAACCAGCTTGAAAGGTGGTGTACTGTATGATTTTGATTTATCTGAAACATTCTTGAAAAGACAAAACTATATTGGTGGAAAAACAGATCAGTAACTGAATAGGGTAAGGGTGTGACCAAAAAAGAATAGCATGAGAGAGTCTTTTTAAAAAAAATAACTATTTCATTTTTGGCTCTGCTGGGTCTTCATTGCTGTGTGGGCTTTTCTCTAGTGGAGAGCAGGGCTACTCTCGGTGCTGTGAGCCGGCTTCTCTTTGCAGTGTCTTCTCTGGCTGTGGAGGATGGGCTCCAGGGCATGTGGACTCAGTAGTCGCAGCTCCTAGGCTCTAGAGCACAGTCTCAATAGTTGTGTGTAGGCTTAGTTGCTCTGAGGCATGGGGAATCTTCCCGGATGAGGGATCAAACCCACGTCTCCTGCACTGGCAGGCGGATTCTTTACCACTGAGCAGCAGGGACGTCCCATTAGGTAGTCTTCTGGAGTGATGGAACTCATCCTGACTGTTCAGTTCAGTCGCTCAGTTGTGTCCGACTCTTTGCGACCCCATGAATCGCAGCATGCCAGGCCTCCCTGTCCATCACCAACTCCCGGAGTTTACTCAAACTCATGTCCATTGAGTCAGTGATGCCATCCAGTCATCTCATCCTCTGTCGTCCCCTTCTCCGCCTGCCCCCAATTCCTCCCAGCATCAGGGTCTTTTCCAATGAGTCAACTCTTTGCATGAGGTGGTCAAAGTACTGGAGTTTCAGCTTCAGCATGAGTCCTTCCATTGAACACCCAGGACTGATCTCCTTTAGGATGGACTGGTTGGATCTCCTTGCAGTCCCAGGGACTCTCAAGAGTCTTCTCCAACACCACAGTTCAAAAGCATCAGTTCTTCAGCGCTCAGCTTTCTTTATAGTCCAACTCTCACATCCATACGTGACCACTGGAAAAACCACAGCTTTGACTAGACTGACCTTTGTTGGCAAAGTTATTTCTCTGCTTTTTCATATGCTGTCTAGGTTGGTCATAACTTTCCTTCCAAGAGTAAGTGTCTTTTAATTTCATGGCTGCAATCACCATCTGCAGTGATTTTGGAAGTAGGAAAAAGCAAAATGATAGGATACTGAAAGAGGAACTCCCCATGTCGGTAGTTGCCCAATATGCTACTGGAGATCAGTGGAGAAATAACTCCAGAAAGAATGAAGGGATGGAGCCAAAGCAAAAACAATACCCAGTTGTGGATGTGACTGGTGATAGAAGCAAGTTTCGATGCTGTAAAGAGCAATATTGCATAAGAACCTGGAATGTTAGGTCTATGAATCAATGCAAATTGGAAGTGGTCAAACAGGAGATGACAAGAGTGAATGTCGACATTCTAGGAATCAGCGAACTAAAATGGACTGGAATGGGTGAATTTAACTCAGATGACCATTACATCTACTACTGTGGGCAGGAATCCCTTAGAAGAAATGGAGTAGCCATCATGGTCAACAAGAGTCTGAAATGCAGTACTTGGATGCAATCTCAAAAACAACAGAATGATCTCTGTTTGTTTCCAGGGCAAACCATTCAATATCATGTAAATCCAAGCCTATGCCCCAACCAATAATGCTGAAGAAGCTGAAGTTGAATGGTTCTGTGAAGACCTACAAGACCTTTTAGAACTAACACCCAAAAAGATGTCCTTTTCATTATAGGGGACTGGAATGCAAAAGTAGGAAGTCAAGAAACACCTGGAGTAACAGGCACATTTGGCCTTGAAGTAGAGAATGAAGCAGGGCAAAGGCTAATAGAGTTTTGCCAAGAGAACGCACTGGTCATAGCAAACACTCTCTTCCAACAACACAAGAGAAGACTCTACACATGGACATCACCAGATGGTCAACACCGAAATCAGACTGATTATATTCTTTGCAGCCAAAGATGGAGAAGCTCTATACAGTCAGAAAAAACAAGACCGGGAGCTGACTGTGGCTCAGATCATGAACTCCTTATTGCCAACTTCAGACTTAAATTGAAGAAAGTAGGGAAAACCACTAGACCATTCAGGTATGACCTAAATCAAATCCCTTACGACTATACAGTGGAAGTGAGAAATCGATACTAGATCTGATAGAGTGCCTGATGAACTATGGGCAGAGGTTTATGACATTGTACAGGAGACAGGGATCAAGACCCCATCCTGACTGTGGTAGTGGTAAGTCAATTTATACCTGTGTTAACATTCATAAAACTGTGCACTAAGAGAAAATGTTGATTTTGCTGCATGATAATTGTTAACAATAAAAAATAAATACTTTAAAAATTGGTGAGATGATATTAAATATAGTAGTGAAGTGGATCCTGTCTTTGTAGGAATATCATTGGTAATACGTTATGCAGATATTAAGCATCATTTTACTGTTTAATGATATGGGAAATGTATTCAAAATAATATATGAAAAGAGGAGAATAAAAAACTACACCATATTTTCTGTATTAGAAGCATATTTTCCCTCAAAGAAGTATATGAAATCACTCTTTGTTTGAACACCCTCCCTTTGATCGGAAGGCCAGGAACCTGGAGCCACCGCCCTTTAGTCCTTTCTGTCCTTGACTGTTGGGTTTGGGATTACAGCAGCTAGAATCCTTTCGGGGATAAAAAGTTGTTGGGCCAAGCATTATGGGTCAATCATTTGTTTTCTTAGGAAAAAACCTTGATGGCTTCAGATAGTCAAAATTCACTTTGTGTATGTGCTGCCGAAGCGAGCACTCAAAATTCACTTTGTAAATCCATGAATGCCAATGCTGCACAAATGAATTATCTGAATTCTAGTAGTGACAGTGGTTTTTCAGACTTGTAGGAGACTGGTTTACCTGGCTTGAAGCTGTAGACATTTTTTGTTTGTTTGTTTGGTTTTTGGACATGTGTTTTCTTCTCTCTTTAGTAAATATTTTCCAGTGAAATGGCTGGTTATAGTAGGTCTATGTTTAAATTTTTAGGAGTCTATCATACTGTTTTCCAAAGTTACTGTACTATTGTATATAGTACTATTCCTTCCAGTAGTGTGTGATATTTCTAGGCGCTCTATACTTGTTATTTCAGTTATAATTGACTTTACATTTTGATAACACTTAAGATAGTCAGTTTTGAAATTTTTAATCAAGTTAGTGTGTGGTGTTATCTCATGTTTTCAAACAACTTTATTGAGTTATAATTCACATTCCATGTAATTCACTCATTATATGACAGGGAGGCCTGGCGTGCTGCAGTTCATGGGGTCGCAAAGAGTCAGGCATGACTGAGTGACTGAACAAGAGCAACATAATTCACTCATATAAAGTATATAATTCCTGATTTTTTAGTAGTGTATGTACAGTTATGTGCAGCTATCACCATAGTTTTAAGATGTTTTCAGTACTTCAAAAAGAAATCCTGTGCTCTCTAACTTTCAACCCCCATACCTCCTGCCCCTAGTCTCACCCTCATCTCCTAGCCCTAAGTGACCATTAAACTACTTTCTGTCTCTATAGACTTTCCTGTTCTGGACATTTCATATAAATGGAATCATGATCATGTAATGTGTAGTCTTTTGTGATTGGCTTCTCTTACTTAACATAATGTTGTTAAGGTTTGTATGTGCGGTAGCATGTATCAGTGTTTTATTCCTTTAATGGCTGAATAATATTATGAATAATATCACTGATAATAATGTGATGTACCACAATTTGTTTATTCATTTGTTCATTGAATGGACATTTGTTTTGTTTCTACCTTTGGGCTATTATGAATAATACTGCTATAAACATTCATGTGCAAGTTTTTTTGTGTGGACATGTTTTTCTCTGTCTTGAGCATATACCTAGGAGTGGAATTGCTGGATCATATGGTGACTGTAATCTTTTGAAGAATTGTGAAACTGTTTTTTAAAGTGGCTGGACTATTTTACATCCCACCAGTAGTGAGTGTGGATTCCAGTTTCTTTGCATCTGCACCATACTTGCTTTTATCCATTTGAGACTAATCATCTTAGTAGATGTGAAGTGTATATTATGTTTTTTATTTGCATTTCTCAAATGGTTAATGATATTAAACATCTTTTTCTGTACTTACTGACTTTTGCTGACTTACTGACTTTCCTGAATTATCTGTTCATGTTTTTTTGCCCATTTTCTATCGATTTGTTTGACTTTGTTTTCTTAATGGCATCCTTTAAAAATTTTGATAAAATTAAATATATATTTTATTTTTAATGTTTTATACATTTGTAGTCTAAGAAACCTTTGCCTACTTCAAGATTACAGATATCTTCTACTACATTTTCTTGTAAAAGTTTGTAGTAAAATTTTACATTTAAGTCTATGATTCATTTTTTGTTAAATTTTATGTACAGGGTGAGTTAATGGTTGATGTTCATCTTTTTTCTCTGTGACTGTCCAGTTAACTCAGCATTTGTTTGAAAAGGCTTATTCCCATTGAATTTGTTTTGTCAACTTTGTTGATAATTAGTTGAAAATAAATTTGTTCTGCCAACTTTGTTGAAAAATAGTGGCCATACACAGTGGCCACTGTTACATTGCATTGATCGTTGTGTCTTTTTCTAAAATACCAAAATATCTTCATTTTTGTTACATGATACTTAACTTTGAAATTAGATGGAATAAGTTATTAGTTCTCAGTCCTTTGTTTTTAGGTTCCCTGTGGATTTCTATGTAGACAGTTTTATCATATGCACATAGGTACAGTTTTACTACTTCTCTTCCTTTCTGATCTTTATACTTTTTGTTAATATTGCCTTATTGCATTGACTAAGACTTTCCAGGACAACACTGATTAGAAGTGGTGAAAATGGGGATTCTTTTTTTATTCCTAGTTTCAGGCCTTTTTCTTTTCCTATTTAAGTAGGTGGGTGTATTTTAAAAGAAAAAGTAATAATTTGGCTTTTGTTTTGTAAATTCTGTTGTTTTGATAGCTTTGGAGGTCAAGTGTGTATTTGGTAAAAGATACAAAAAAATAAAGAAAAAGATACAGTGAATAGCTCTTCAATAATGAGGGAATGAGATTTTCCTCTCTTCAGCTGGACTAAACTTATCTAGTCATTGAAAAATATAGTATACAAGTTAGGTGAGAAGCAAGAGCTAGGGCTCAGTATGAGGATGCTCTGTATTTCTCCCGGAAGTGCTCATGGTTAACTGCCAAGCGGAAAAGAAAGAATAAGACAGTAATAAGGGGAGATTTTGTCTTTAGTGTCAAGTGTGCTTAGAGTTAATAGATAAGAGTGTTTTTGCTTCAAAGCACTAAAAGCTACCATTATATAGAATATCATATACATACCTCTTAGCCTATTCTGCTGTTATTCTTTGTCTTATTATGTTTTGTCTTTTTCAAGCTCTGTACTTTACATGAAATAAAATGTATAGCTCTGAATGATCCACGATGATTTCTGTTAAATGTATTCACCTATGCAACTATCACCCAGAACAAGTTCTTCTTTCCTGGCCCTTTCCAGTCAATTTCCCATCTCCAGAGCCAGCAGCCACTTTCTGGTTTCTGTCACCATAAATCAGTTTCCCTGTTGCTGAAAAATTTTCTGTGTTAGACCCTTTGGATATGTTTTCGTAAGGTGATACTGGGAATGTTTTCAAGAAAAGTGTAGACTTTCATAAGGAACTTTTAATTTCCTGATCATATACTACTGAATTCTCAGAATCAGTGACCCAACCTGACAGCTCCCTAAGCTAGGAGACAAGAATATATTGATGAAATTTTAGTCTGATTGCTGCTTTAATGTTTTACCTTTGTTCTTATTGAAAAAGCTACAGATTTTTCTTTTAGAGAACTCTGTGATCTTGTATTACTTTTCCGTGATATATCTTGTCATGTGATTTTAGGTATTTTTCCATGGATGCTGAAATTTTATTTTTAATTACTAGAGTTTTAAAATCTTACTAGTGATTATTATGTTTTTCTACTTCTACTAAGTTTGTATGATGATAAGAAATTTACATTCTGTTCTCGTGATAATGCTAGAAGCTGATATTTGAATTTCCCAGTTTATAACATATATATGAAAAAATACTTAATACAATCCAGTTTACTTGTGCTTTTATTTTGCTGAGTGATTTTATTAAATATTAATGTCATCTATAATAATTGGTTTTTATTTTGTTTATATTCTAGTTCATTCAGCCCCTAAAGAAATAACAGTGTCTAAGGGACAAGAAGAGAAACCTGATAGCCTAGTTAAATATTTCAGTGTTGTTTGGTGTAAAGCTTCAAAGAAAAAACACAAAAAGTGGGAAGGTGATGCTGTTCTTATTGTAAAAGGAAAGTCATTTACCTTAAAGGATTTGGAAGGCAAAGACATTGGAAGAGGTATTGTGATATTACCTGATGTTTATGATTTGGTCTAAAGTTAATATATGTATCTGACTACAAAATTGAAATGTAATTGTGTTTTATGAAAGTGTTCTTTCTTGACTTTCATGTATAAATTATCTGATAAACATAAATTTATCTTGTAATAGCAAGTCTGACAGTCTTACATATACTCAGTGAGATGAATCTCATCCTATGGTATCATTTTCTTTGAATATAAAATGATTAGCTAGATATATACAGTTATATTGGCATTTTTCTGAGATTAAGCAGTTTTTCTTTATGTGTTTTTCATCTTTTTTCTTTTTTTCCAGAATGCTGGGTATTAGGAGTAGAATGATATCTAACTTCAATGATACCTAATAAAAATTTGAAAATAGCAAGGAGATAATAGTTAGAGATAACTTAGATTAATACATCTAAATTGGAGGTAACCGTTATTTCCATTATAAAACATTGCCAGCCTGATTTATTTGTATAAGTTAGCCCACAGAATCAGAGTATGTAAAGTTATCATGGTCTTTTTACATGTCTCTTAAATTACTCTTCAATTCTGAGTGTGGCCCATAATTATAAAGTCTGTTCTACATGTTGAAAATAACATAGTTTGTAGTTTCAATAACTATGCTAGGGGTAAGCATTCAAAGAGGGTTATAGTTTGTAGTTTAGTAGGGACAGGGCAATGTAATTGATAATTAGGAAGCACTAAGATAATTGTTTCAATGAGAATGTTTGCTGAGTACGATAGGAGCATATATAGAAGGACCATGTAAATCAGCCTACGAGGCTAAGGGAAAGCTTCAAAGGAGTTATTGTTTAAGGTACTATGTGAGGGATGAGTAATTTTGTAGGGAATGAGAAAGGGGCATAGCATATGTACAGGTATAAGCAAGAGTGAATTTAAAAAACGACTTCAGTGTTTCAGGAATGTAGTATGCGAAGGGCAGTGACAGAGGGGCAAGGGTTGAGGCTGAATGGAATTATCTGTAATAGAATTTTTTATTATGAAAATATTGAACAAATACCATATATCCAATATTATGCCTAGTGTTTAGAGAAATTAAAATTAGCAATATACATTCCATGTTAGTTAAGGTGTTAGTAACTCAGTTGTGTCTGACTCTTTGCAGCCCCATGAACTATAGCCCACCAGGCTCCTCTGTCCATGGAATTCTCCAGGCAAGAATACTAGAGTGGGTTGCCATTCTCTTTTCTAGGGGATCTTACTGACCCAGGGATTGAACTCAGGTCTCTTGCATTGCAGGCAGATTCCTTACCATCTGAGCCACCAAGGATTGAGGCTAAATTTTTTTGAGAACTTGTTTATACTTAATTAGTGAAATTATATTCTAAAGCCCCCTAGCAAGGAAAAAATTACCAAAATTACCCTGGAATATCTGTTACCCATAACTATAGTATATATGGTTTTGAGTATGTGTAGTTTGGATTAATAATAAAATGATCTCTCAGTTGCAAGTAGTGGAAAAAAGTAGAATCACCTCTATACAAGTAGAATCACCTCTGGTGCTTTTAAAAAATGCCAGTGCTTAGGCCTTGATCTCTGAGGCTGTGATTATTTGGTCTGGATGATGGGGAGAGGGACTGAACATCCATATATTTTAGGTTTCTGGATGACTCTCATATCCAGCAGGAGTTGAAAATCACTGGTTTAAAAAATTAATTTATTGGCTTTCAAAGTGAAAGCATCCAAATATAAGACTTGGTTGCTTAATTATAATGGTAATAAATATATCAACCTGGAGTTAAGCTTGCAAGTTGTCACCTATAATACAAGCAGTTTTTCTTTTAAATAATTTGGATATTCAGCATTTAAATATTATTACTATAAGAATAAACACTCTTAAGAACCTGAAGGCTGGAATGCTGAAATTGCTAATAGCTTGTGATAATATAGTCAGATTCAGTTGATTTCCATTCCACATACCCAGCAAAGAACAAGTGTGGGAAACAAAGTTCAAGAGTTTAAAGAAAATCTTCTGGAGATGAAGAGATGTTTGAGACAGTCATCACTAGGGAGCAAAGTGAAACAAGAGATTTTGGAGTTGCAGAGCCTCTTGAAGATGCCTCAAGATTAAATTTATTCTTATCTCCCATTTTCATGTAATTAGTGGTAATTGGATTAATAGGGTTGGATTCAATATGAAGATAAAACAGTTATCTTCATTAATATGGAGAGGTCAGGACTGCTGTTGAATGAAACAGCTTGGGAAATGGAGGGCTGGGTCTTTTAGCATTTAGGAACACCAGCCAAATAACTATCTGGCTTCATCTTAGAGCTCTATCCTAAGTAATTGAAAAACGTATATTATGTAGTTCCCAGTTGTCAGAGATTGTAATTATTAGCCCAGTGTTAATAGGGAATTGTAGCAATTTTCCAGCTAGTTTAAAAGGGGTGTGTAATGTTATCTAAAATATGATGATCTTAAGTTTTTGGTATACACAGTCTTGCCCCTCACAGTGGCACAAAAATCATGCATTTAATGTTTCCAAGCGGAGGAGTATAAAATTCCCTCCCTCTATCTGATTAATGAGTTCATTTTAAGCAGACTGTGATAACTTACTCATATTTATATTGCATCAACACCTTAGACATGGCAGCACCTAATAAATGGTCTGTTGAATTAATAATAATTCAAACAAGTGTGGTATTATAAAATATCCTACTTTTTATTCAAGAGCGAGAACTTGGGCGATCAGCAGCCTCTATGACAAACGTAGTTTTACTATGCTTTTGCAGGTGGAAGAGTACAGTGCTAGTTGTGTTAGAAATTGCTTCTGTTGCTAGTTCTTCACATTTCCACTTGTTTCTAAGTGGAAATAGAGCTGCCCTGGCATTTGTCTAGGTTGTTCACAAGAAAGGAGGGACCATACAGCTTAACCAAAACCCTTCTTCGCTTGATTTGCTATAGAGCAGATGGCAAAACTATGACTACAGTAGATTGTATTTTAAGTAATTAAAAACAAGCCTTGGCTATCTAAACCTTACCTAATTTTTTAACTATATAATTATTTATTCCTTTTGATTTTTGCATGTGTGTATTTTTACTAAAAGGGTAAATTATATTTTTGTATATATTTTATACATAATATATATATATATTTTTATATATAATATAAATTATATGTATGAGGCTGTTTGCATTCAAAGTAGTTTTCATTCCGTACAGTTATAAGAAGAGACTCTGGTTTTACTAATTAAGTCATCTTAGGGTGTCAATAAATTAAATTAATTTTTTCCTTCTCAATTTAAAGGCACTGGATATAAATTGAAAGAGCTTGAAAAGATTGAAGAGGGTCAAACAATGATGATTGGTGGAAAAGAAATAGAAGTCATGGGTATCATCTCTCCAGATGATTTCAACAGTGGAAGATGTTTTCAGTTTGGAGGAGGATGTTCTGCTGTCTTAAGTTCTCAAGCTGCCAAGAAGTGTTTCTCTAACCCTTTCAAAAGTGTCTGTAAACTCAGTTCAAAGGAAAATAAACAGAACAGTTTCCAAAACTGCAAACCACGCCATGACCCATATGCACCAAGTAAGATTTAAAAACTTAATTTGAGTTTTCTGTTTTTACTGTCTAAAGATATTTTGGTATGTGAATTTAAAGTTGAAATTTTGTTTTAACACTTTCAGGTAAAAGTATGTATCATTTTTCAGATATATAATCTGACATAAGGGATAATGTTGAAGCTGAATAATAATATAGTTTGAGAATTATTTCATAAGTAAATGTTCAATTGCAAGAGTATGGTAACCAAAATACATGTGTTGAAGGAAAATTGTGCAAATTATAGATGTATAGACACATACATGTGTATGATTTCAACAAAACCTGATATCTTTTGTAGGGAGAAAAATTGGTAAATTCATAAATTAGGAATATTTTTGAACTTCCATTTTGAAGATCACAAGTATTAGTAATTAGTGACTTAATTGAGTATTAAAATATTGAAAGGTGAAAAAAATATTAGAAGGTGAGATTTCATGTAAAGAATTCAAATTTTATTCATGAGAATTCAATCCAATCAAGTTAATTTTCACATTAATGAATTTAATTTAAAAATTGCATCAAAAATAAAACCTAGTCTGTTTATGACTTTTTTTTTTTCCATTTATTTTTATTAGTTGGAGGCTAATTACTTTACAATATTGTAGTGGTTTTTGTCATACATTGACATGAATCAGCCATGGATTTACATGTATTCCCCATCCTGATCCCCCCTCCCACCTCCCTCTCCACCCGATTCCTCTGGGTCTGGTGTTTATGACTTTTTAAGATTTGATTGCTCAGTCAACAAGTATTTCTTGTGTACATTTTATACATTGGGCCCAGAGGTAAAACTCATTATAAAGCTTCTCATTTGGTGATGTGACAGACATAAAATTTGAATTATATTGTCTGTGATTCATTTTGCCTAAAATTTTGTGTACAGGGTGAGTTAATGACGTTCATCTCTTTCCCTGTGGCAGTGTGTGTGCTCAGTTGTGTCTGTCTCTTTGTGACCCCATGGACTGCAGCCCGCCAAGCTCCTCTGTCCATGAAACTGTCAAAGCAAGAATACTGGAGCAGGTTGCCATTTCCTTCTCCAGGGGATCTTCCCAACCTAGGGTTCGAATTGTCCTCTCTTGCATCTACTGCATTGGCAGGTGGATTCTTTACCACTGTGCCATCTGGGAAGCGCTTTCCATGTGGATATCCAGTTAATTCAGCATGTGTTTGAAAAGACTTATTCCTATTGAATTTGTTTTGTTATGTGGAAGTTGGAGAATAGAGTAAGCTTTTCTCATAATGGTAGTAAAAATAAAAATATTGAAATAATTATAAAAATAACTCTTAAAATAGCTATAAATAGATGTATTAAGGGCTTCCCAAGTGGCTCTGGTGGTAAAGAATCTACCTGCCAATACAGGAGACATAAGAGACTCAGGGTTCAGCCCCTGGGTTGGGAAGATCCCCTGGAGGAGGGCATGGCCACCTACTTCAGTATTCTTGCCTGGAGAATCCCGTGGACAGAGGAACTTGGCGGGCTACAGTCCATAGGGTCACAAAGAGTTGGACATAACTGAAGGGACTTAGAATGCACGCATGCTTGCAAAAAGTATTAAAATAACTATTTTCCCCTCTTGCCATTTTGGAAACAGAATTTTTGAAATAAAAGGACCTTTTAGATAATTTAGACCAATCCCTTCACTTTGCATTTGAGGAAACTGAGTACCAGAAGCATGAACTGACTTGCTTAAAGTAGGTATTGGCATAATTTGGATTAAAACCCCCAAATTAAAAATTCCTTGCTTTATTCTAGCTCATTTGAGACTTAATTGAAATTTAGAGTGTGGGAGTTTCTGCTTCTGATTTTTCTCTTTGTCTGAATATTTTGTCTGTCACACTGGCTCATAAGCCTCCTTCTGTCCTTCATGCTTCTTTCTCTTTGCCTTCCTGTTACATAATAGAGAGCTGTGGTGAACCAAAAAGACCACTGTGCTTAGTCAAGGACCTGAGTTACAGACCTGCTTTTGCCACTAAACTACTGATTCTTCGATCAGTTGAGGTGGTCACTTACTTCACTAAATGTTTTGCCTCATGTAAAATGTGGGTTTTAACAACTACCATAGAGACTTAGAATGCCTGGTACATACTGTGTACAATAAATATTTGATAACTGAGTGAATGAAAAATTTTATTATGATAATTTGTATATATGTGTACATGAGTGTGTGTGTGTGTGTGTGTGTGTGTGTAAGCAAGCCCTTTTTGTAAGTGGTAAATACTTGATTATCCTCTCTCTTTTTAAATCTTGTTAAAGGTAGTACTAAGTTGTAGACTTAAAACTAAAGCAAGAGACATTTTGTTAGCATTAAATGATGCTTCATGATCATGAAGGGCATCTAAAGATTTAAACTGATGTCCTATTGCTGTGGTGCTTTAGGTTTTATTTTTCTCAAAGCTTCATGCTTTGTTAGATGATTTATGATTCTATGGTCCTTGCTTGAGCTGTGAATCATCTTTTTCTCTGTTTTCTTTTTAATTCCCTTTGTCCTTTTTAACGAATGTTTTAAAAGCTTTATTTATTTATTTGTAGCTGCACTGAGCCTCAGTGCTGCCTGTGGGTTTCCTCCAGCTGCAGTGAGCAGGGGATGCTCGAGTGCGGTGTGCGGGCTTCTCATTGCAGCGGCTTCTCCTGTTCCTTACACTTGGGCCCTGAAATGCACGGGCTTCAGTCTTTGCAGAGCGTTTGCTCAGTTGCTCTGAGGCATGTGAGATCTTCCTGGACCAGGGGCCATACCTGTGTCCCCTGCATTGGCAGGTGGATTCTTAACTACTGGACCACCAGGGAGATCCTCTTTTTGTTCTTTTTTTTTAAGAAAAAAAATGGGACCATTTCTTGGTTGGAAATGCACAAGGCATACACTCTTCTTTACTACTGGGATATGGAGGAAACTCAGGGGCTGAGTTTTCCGTTTTCACTCCCTAGTCCCCTACCTGCCAGGAATTTACCTCGAAAATGAGAGTTTCTTTTGGTTGCTCAGAAACCTGGGAAGATCCACAGAAAACCTTCCTCCAGGTAATTACTAGCAGTAAACATGACCAGACTCTCATTTCTGTGACTATGTATTTCTACACTGATGGTTATTTATTAAATTCCCCGTTTTTTTTTTTTTTTTGGTTGCCCCATATAGCTTTTGTTCCTGGACCAGGATTTGAACCCGTGTCCTCAGCAGTGAAAGCACTGAGTCTTAACCACTGGACCACCAGGGGATTTCCCATATTTAGTCTCCTGGAACTTACTGTTTTTTAATCTCCTTTTCTCATCTTTGTTCTTTTCTTTCTTCATATTTAAAAAATCTATTTTACTTTTTTTAACCATGATGTAGACATTAAATATATCCAGAGAATTATTTTGATGAGTTTATTATCTGATTTCGGATTTATCAGTTGATACCAGCTTTCTAGTTATGTTTAGCTTTGTTTTTTGAGTGATTTTCAATAAATCTTTTAAATTATATTACCATATTACTAAAGAATTACATTGTTATTTGATGGTTACTCCATGCTGCTTTGTCAAGATTCATGAATTTTATATTTCATGAATGAAGTAATTAATTTTAAGCAAATAATGGTGGTGAAGTCAGTGGAAAATTTGTCATTCTTTCTCAGTTCTTCTGTTTAATAGGGGTAATAGACATTGTTAGTGGCATAGGAATGAAAATAAAGGAAGCCTTTATATTAAATTTGGAAAGCCTTTGCAGAATAAGATGCTATGAGCATTAGTAAAGGCCATCTTGGCAAAATTCCAACCTGTGCTTTCAGTTGGAAACAGTTCTCTTTGCTTTGAATACTGAACTAGTAAGTATTGTGGCTTAATGAATTCTTTATGAAACAATAGTGAATTTTAGTGGTTTCAAAGCACTTTTGTGCATGAAATTTGGAAAACTCTTTGCCATTCTTTGCATGAATCTTACATCAATAAGGCATGAGATTTATTTTTTTTTTTGTTTTTTTTGTTTTTTTTTGAGATTTATTTTTAAAATTTTGTGCCTTTGCTTAGCATTGATGTTACTGAATTTAAAAATTATTGTGTTTTTATTTCTTTTTCTTTTTGAATTTCAAAGTTTTGGATTTTTTTTTTTTTTGGTCACAAATGACGGCAAACAGTTGTATCTTCTGAGTAATTAGAGCAAGATAATGTAATTACTGACAGAGTGGAATACATTTATAATTATACTTTTCCCTTTTTCTGAAGATTCCCTTGTTATGCTCCGACCAGATAAGAATCACCAGTGGCTGTTCAATAAGACCTGTTTTCCTGTTGTGGATGTAGTGATAGATCCTCACCTTGTATATTACCTTCGACCACATCAGAAAGAAGGGGTCATATTCCTTTATGAATGTGTGATGGGAATGAGGTAGGAAAACAATTTGTTTGATCTAATCAGAGCTTTGATTTACCTGTAACATAATGGTTTTCTAGGACGAGCCTAATATATAATGAGTCTCAATGAGTGCAGCATATATTTTAGTTGATAGGAATGGCAAATGGTAATGCATATGTTTATTCCACAGTTCTTTTTTAAAAAATCATTTTATTTAGGAAAATATTTGGCTGTGCCTGGTCTTAGTTGAGACAGGCAGGATTTTTAGTCTTTGTTGCAGCATGCAGGATCTTTTTTTTTTTTTTAATGCAGCATGCTAACTCTTAGTTGCAGCATGGGGGATCTGGTTCTCTGACCAGGGATTGAACCCAGGCCCCTTGCATTGGGAACCCAGAGTCTTAGCCACAGTGGACCACCAGGGAAATCTCCACAGGTAGTTCTTGAAGGATACTGTGTGCTAGACATCTTGCTTGGAACTGGGCACACAACTTAAGAGGATTTTACAAAAAAATTATCTTCTTATCTCACCTCTGCTTACACACACACACACACACATATACACACAAGTCCCTCTTCCTCTTTTAAAATTGAGTTTTCTTAAAGAATTGTAGTCAAAATACAGTTGAAGTAGAAGACACATATATAAATTCAAATCAAAGAGGGTTAAAAGAATCAAAAGTCTCTGCTAACATATTAGTACATTTCCTTTCAGTCCTTTTTTTGTTTTGTTTTTAATGCATAGGACCTTGATTTTTACTTTGGTTATTGCCACTCAGTATGTCTCAGTTACTAGGGAGTTAGGAATGTAAATTCCTCCAAGCTCTAAAGAACCCCTTGAATGATGACAAGGGGAAAATTATCTCCTAGAAACTTTCTAGATTCACATTCTTTCAAATATGCTCTTCTTTTCTGGAGATCTTACGTCAGTTGGCCTGAGAATCATCTTTTATTTCTTTTCTCTCACCTTCTCTATCTAATCACATCTAAACTTTTGAATATTTTGACTTCCCAAATACCATTTCGAACCTAACTGTTTCTGGCACCTCACTGTAGCAGTTCTAGTAACTGGTGTCATAAAGTTATATTTTATCTGGACTATTGCAACAGCTTCTAACTTGTATATCTGTTTCTGATGCTCCTCAGATTCTTTCTACTTATTGCTGCCAGTTTGATGTTTCTGGAAACAGTTCTGAGCATGGCATTTCCTTGCTTAAAGTGATTACAGTTCTCAGAACTTAGAGCAATGTTTTCTAATCTGTGGTATGCATTCCAGTTGGGTGGTGTATAGGATTATTTTAGGTGTGCATGGACAAACTTTATTTTTTACTTTTAATCACAGCATATTTAGTTAGTGAATAATTGGAAGGAAATAGCACATCAAACTTTTGGTTTCACAAGTAGATTATGCTTAGAAAGAATTTATTTTCTTTTCAAATAAATCTAAGTTAAAAAGTGAGTTGATTTAGAGAAAAATAATGAATAGTAGCACACATAGTATCACGTATATGGCCAAGCATTGTAGTCATCCATGGAAGACTGATGCTGGGGAGACACTGACCTACAAGATACAGTCTGTCTGCTACCAATCTTGCCAGCTTCCTAACCCTGTATTTCTTTGCTTGGAATTCAGTTCAAGCTCCAGCTGTGCTGATGTGTTAATACTGATTAATGTAGTGAATTCCTGTTTTCCTTTAACACTCTGCTCGAGGTTCATCTTCCGCAAGGGAAGCATTCCTGCTCTCTTCACTATACCTGGATGCTGGATGCTGTATCACTGTTTTCTCTCTGCCACTCACTATATCTCATTTAGCTGGCATCCTGCAATGGCAAAATCTAAAATAATCTAAAGTAATACTAAGGGCTATAATAATCTAAAATAATAATAGTGGCTATAATTCATGATTGTAATTTTTTCTCTACATTTTGAACTGGAAAACATAAATCAAATTGGTTTTGGTTGTTATTTCTACTAGTAAGAAACAGAATGGATTAACCAACTATACTTATATTTCCTTAATTCCTTTGGATTTTGTAACTTTTAAAGTGTTTATCTAATACCTGTCAAAGAGCTTTTAAAACCATGAAGTGGTATAAATTTTAGTTACTGGTAGTATTCCTTATGTTTCATTTTGAATTGTGTGAACCAAGTAGGCTTGTAGGATAAGATTTTTACTAAATTATGTGTATTAGATCAAATAGCGTTTAATTTTTCTTACAGGTCAAGGAGCTATTTTGGTTGAGGATATCATTTATTGAAAGAGAATCATATATACAGATCACTAGGTCTTTCTGGTTTATGTTTCATTATATTTTAAAGTGTTTTGATATCTAATACTGAAACTGATAAAAACTGCTCAGCTGTTAGTGATGAGAAGCACAGTTATAGTTAAATTATTTAACTGTAGATATGAAATTGGCATTCATTTTTAGTTTCTAAATATGGAATTATGATAGTAACAGATTTAGATTCAACTGTAATTTCAATTTGTTTTAGTAATTTAGTTGACAATAACTATATAATGAATATAATTAGCACAGATGCAAAATGTCATAAATCAGCTGAATGAAGAGCTAGAAAATGTGTTTAGTGGGGGCTAGAATTCATCCTAATTACAAAATATCCGCTTCTGGTTTTTGACTGATAGGTAATGATGTTAGGGGCATAAAAATTTTCCTTTTGTAGTTGATGGAAATATAATTATTTCTAACAGGGTGAATGGCAGATGTGGAGCTATTCTTGCTGATGAAATGGGTTTAGGGAAAACACTGCAATGTATTTCGCTTATCTGGACCCTACAGTGTCAGGGACCCTACGGAGGCAAGCCAATAATAAAGAAGACACTTATTGTCACACCTGGAAGCTTGGTGAATAATTGGAGGAAAGAATTCCAAAAATGGCTAGGAATTGAAAGAATCAAGATATTTACTGTTGATCAGGTAAGAGACTTTTGAAAATTTAGATTTGGTCTTTACTAAATCTCTAGCTTTTCAAATCAATGCTGCAGCTTTCACTGTCTAGCAGTTTTTCAAGTGTATGTAGCTCTCTTTTTTCTGATAAGTGGAATCTTGCCTTACAATTTGGTTGAGTTAATATATTCTAATACCTAGAGAATGGTTTTCAGGAATATGCTGCTTTTATTTAATTTCACACAGTTTTTGCCCATGGTTTGTTAAAGGTTACCTTTTTTTTTTTTTTTTTAGGACCACAAAGTAGAAGAATTCACCAAATCTCCATTTTATTCTGTTCTTATCATCAGTTATGAAATGTTACTTCGGTCCCTGGATCAAATTAAGACTGTAAAATTTGATCTTCTAATTTGTGATGAAGGGCATCGTTTGAAGAACAGTGCCATTAAGACAACTACAGCCCTCATTAGCCTCTCTTGTGAGAAAAGGATAATTTTAACTGGTTTGTATTTACTTTGGGTGAGATATAATGGAGTTTTGCCTAATGAATATGCAGAACTTGTAGTATGATGTTTGACATCCAAAGAATTGATGATATTGAGTGGAATTCATACTAATCAACCTGGGTTAGTTGAGTCTCGGTAGGATTCTGAATTGTCAAATTCCTGCGTAATGTTTCCCAGATGTTGGATTCTTTGAGGAGTAAACATGATGGTGTCATGGTAAGGAAAGTAGGAGATGGGGCTAGACTGCTTGAGCTTGGTTTCCAAGTCTGACGTTCATTTAGAGCTGTGCAACTTTGGGCAAGTTGTACTTCTCCGTACCTCAGTTTTCTTATGTGTGACATAGATTCCTTGTGTTGTGAGGGCCAAATGAGTTAATTCATGTAAAGTTCTTGGAAGACTACCCTTATATGATAAGTGTTTAATATAAATATCCTTTATTTTTCCATGTTTGTGCTGTATGCATATGGTTTTTTGCTGACCAAAGCTTCTAGCCTAGGTTGTCTGGAAAAGTGGGATCGACTGTACATGAATACAAGAATACTTTTCTACCTTATCCTTTTTAGCTTAAGGCCTAGACTAGAATTAGGCCTAAATAACTCAAAGGAGTTATTTTCCCACACCTCACTTTGGTCTTGTGTGGTGCTTTCAATTTACCATTTCGGTAGCAGGAGAAAGAAGATGTCATTACTAATGTTTACAACCCTTCTGTTTTCTGCTTAAGGCTCCTTTTCCCAATCATCTTTTATCCTTTTAGAAGGGATGGGCAGGGCATGGTTACTCTTACTGCATTATATCCCATGTCTTTGTGTCCTTCGTGTGTCCTTTATGCATGTCAGAGCTCTCCTCTGAAGTTAAAATGAGGGAGAAGGGCTGTGACCAACAGCTTATTCCTCCAGTATACATCTTCAGGGTAGAAGTGTGCCCTGGAGCAACAGAGAAACCCCCTCTGGTGTGCTCTCCCTGAGTTGGGCTACAGAGGGGGCCCGCCTTTAAATGATTCATGGCTATTTGACTTCCAATTTGTGTAGAAGGATTGTAAAACCATTACCAAATGTGATTTTTAAAACCATATATGCTTTTTAGAAATGATTTGGGCAACTGTTAAATGACCTTTACATTCTTCATGTTTAGTCAAAGTGGACTCTTTATACTTCTTGAGTAGCCTTTGATTTTGAAATCCTGTGGAAAATTCTGAAAGAGATGGGAATACCAGACCACCTGACCTGACTCTTGAGAAACCTGTATGCAGGTCAGGAAGCAACAGTTAGAACTGGACATGGAACAACAGACTGGTTCCAAATAGGAAAAGGAGTACATCAAGGCTGTATATTGTCACCCTGCTTATTTAACTTAATATGCAGAGTACATCATGAGAAATACTGGGCTGGATGAAGCACAAGCTGGAATCAAGATTGCGGGGAGAAACATCAATAACCTCAGATATGCAGATGACACCACCCTTATGGCAGAAAGTGAGGAAGAACTAAAGAGCATCTTGATGAAAGTGAGAGAGGAGAGTGAAAAAGTTGGCTTAAAGCTCAACATTCAGAAAACTAAGATCATGACATCCAGTCCCATCACTTCATGGCAAATAGATGGGGAAACAGTGGACACAGTGGCTGACTTTATTTTTCTGGGCTCCGAAATCACTGCAGATGGTGATTGCATCCATGAAATTAAAAGACGCTTGCTCCTTGGAAGGAAGGTTATGACCAACTGAGACAGCATATTAAAAAGCGGAGACATTACTTTGCCAACAAAGGTCCGTCTAGTCAAGACTGTGGTTTTTCCAGTGGTCACGTATGGATGTGAGAGTTGGACTATAAAGAAGAGTGCCGAAGAATTGATGCTTTTGAACTGTGGTGTTGGAGAAGACTCTTGAGCATCCCTTGGACTGCAAGGAGATCCAGCCAGTCCATCCTAAAGGAGATCAGTCCTGGGTGTTCATTGGAGGGACTGATGTTGAAGCTTAAACTCCCAATACTTTGGCCGCCTGATGTGAAAAGCTGACTCATTTGAAAAGACCCTGATGCTGGGAAAGATTGAGGGCCAGAAGAGAAGGGACGACAGAGGATGAGATGGTTGGATGGCATCACCGACTCGATGGACATGGGTTTGGGTGGACTCTGAGAGTTGGTGATGGACAGGGAGGCCTGGCGTGCTGCGGTTCATGGGGTCGCAAAGAGTCAGACACGACTGAGCAACTGAACTGAACTGGGGCCAGAAAAGCAATGGCGAAAAAAGATTTAGGTGAATTTAGTTACATTGTGGGAAGAGCAAAGCAGAGATTATTTCTCTTTACCGCAATGTGGCGTCAATATTGCTTACCTAAATAGTAGTAATAGCTATAGTGTTAAAAAGATTGGCATTCAAGGGGGAAAACAAAAATAAAGAGTGATGAATTTAGATTACTTTTGGGTAATAATAGTAGAGCAATTAAAAAAAAAATAGGACTTCCCTGGTGGCACAGTGGGTGAGAATTCACCTGTCAATGCAGGGGACGTGGGTTTGATCTCTGGTGTGGGAAGATTCCACATGCTGTGGAGCAAGTAAGCCCGAGCACCATAACTACTGAGCTGGGGCTCTAGGGCTCTAGGGCTCTAGAGCCCAGGAGCCACAACTACCGAAGCCTGTCTAGAGCCTGTGCTCCGCAATGAAAGAAGCTGTCCCAGTGAGAAGCTTGCACACCACGACAAAGAGTAGCCCATTTACCACAGCTAGAGACAGCCCACACGTGGCAACCAGACCCAGACCCAGTGCAAAAAAATGGATTCTCTTCTATTTGACAATCAGATAATGTCCTTTAGCAAAAACGAACAGTTTTACTACTATTCTCCATTATGAGAAAATATCAATTTAACTAGCATTACAAATTAAATTTTATTTTTTTGTTGTTTTTCTGTCACCCAGTTGTGTCCGACTCTGTGTGGGTCGGACAGTTGGAGTCAGTGACTCCCATGCTAGTAAGGTCATGCTTAAAATCTTGCATGCTAGGTTTCAGCATTATGCGAACCAAGAACTTCCAGATGTCCAAGCTGGGTTTAGAAAAGGAAGAGGAACCAGAGATCAAATTGCTCACATTCGCTGGATCATAGAGAAAGCTAGGGAATTCCAGACAAGACATCTACCTCTTTCATCGACTACACTAAAGCCTTTGATTGTGTGGATCACGACAAACTGTGGAAAGCTCTTAAAGAGATAGGAATACCAGACCATCTTACCTGTCCCCTGAGAAACTTTATGCAGGTCAAGAAACAATGGTTAGTACCCTGTTTGGAACAACTGATTTGTTCAGGATTGAGAAAGGAGTACCACAGGGCTGTCTGCTGTGACCCTGTTTGTTTAACCTATATGTTGAGCACATTATGAGAAATGTCAGGCTGGATGAGTTACAAGCTGGAATCAAGACAGGTGGGAGAACATCAACAACCTCAGATATGTGGATGATACCACTCTTAATTTTTTTACACTTTATTTTTAATTGGGGGAAAATTGCTTTACGGTGTTGTGTGGTTTCTGCCATACAACAATGCACATCAGCTATAATTATACATATATCACCTCCCTCTTGAGCCTCCCTTCCCTCCCTTCGTCGTAGTACCCCTCTAAATCATCACTGAGTGCTAGGCTCTGCTTCCTGTGTTACACGGCAACTTCTCACCAGCTATCTGTTTTAGACGTGATAGTGTGTATATGTCCTTGCTACTTTCTCCATCTGTCCTGCTCTCTCAACCCCACAAGACCACAAGTCTCTGTATCTGTTTCTATTCTTTTCCTGGAAATAGGTTCATCAATACCACTTCTCTAGATTCCATATATATGCATTAATATACAATATTTGTTTTTCTCTTTCTGACTTATTTCATCTGTGAACGAGCATCTAGGTTGCTTCCATAGCCTAGCTATTGTAGATAGTGCTGCAGTGAACATTGATTGGGGTACATGTGTCGTATTTATTTATTTATTTAAAAAAATTTTTTTTAAGTTTTTGGGGCCGCACTTTGCGGCATGCGGGCTCTTTGTTCCCTAACCAGGGATTGAACTTGTGCCCCCTGCAGTTGAAGCTCCAAGTCTTAACCGCTGGACCACCAGGGAATTCCCCTACATGTGTCTTTTGGAATTGTGATTTTCTCAGGGTATATTCCCAGTAGTGGGATTGTTGGGTCAGATGGTAGATTTATTCCTAGTTGTTTTTTTTTTTTTTTAAGGAATCTCCATACTGTTCTCCATAATGGCTGTATCAGTTTACATTTCTACCAACAGTGCAGGAGGGTTCCCTTTTCTCTACATCCTCTTCAGCATTTTTGTTTGTAGATTTTTTGATGAAGGCCATTCTGACCATCGTATTAAAACCTAGACAGTGTATTAAAAAGCAGAGACATCACTTTGCTGACAAAGGTCTGTGTAGTCAAAGAGAGTTGGACCATAAAGAAGGCTGAACATTGAAGAATTGATGCTTTTGATCTGTAATGCTGGAGAAGGCTCTTGAGAGTCCCTTAGACACCAAGGAGATCAAACCAGTCAATCCTAAAGGAAATCAACCCTGGATATTCACCAGAAGGACTGATGCTGAAGCTGAAACTCCAATACTTTGGCCACCTAATGAGAAGAGCCAACTCACTGGAAAAGACCCTGATGCTGGGAAAGATTGAGGGTAGGAGGAGAAGGGGATGACAGAGGATGAGATGGTTGGATGGGCTCACTGACTCAATAGACATGAGTTTGAACAAACTCTGGGGGATAGTGAAGGACAGGGAAGCCTGGCATGCTGCAGTCCATGGGGTTGCAAAGAGTCAGACATGACTGACTGACTGAACAACAATTCTGACCAGTGTGAGGGAATACCTCATTGTAGTTTTGATTTCTCTAATAGTGATGTTAGCTTTGCGCAGTGGCAGTATCGTAGCCAATGAGGTTTATCTGAGGCGCGATTATTGCTAATTGAAAACTTTTCTAATAGTGATGTTGAGCATCTTTTCTTGAATTTACTAGCCATCCGTATGTCTTCCTTGTAGAAATATCTGTTTAGGTCTTCTGCCCATTTTTTGATTGGGTTGTTTGTTTTTCTGATATTGGGCTGTAAGAGCTGCTTATATATTTTGGAGATTATTAAATTTAATATTTTCAGTTAGAAAGTGATTCTGGGACTCCATTCAGAAGGACTGTCCTAATGATGACCAATAAAGTCATTTCCTTTGAGGAATTAGCATTGCCCCCTTTATTTGTGCTTTGTCTTCTTTACCTTGTTTCTGCTTTCTTTCTTTTTAAAAAATATATTTATTTATTTGACTGCATTAGGTCTTAGTTGCAGATCTTGGTTGCATCATGTGGGACCTTTCTTGCTGCTCTCGTTGTTGTGTTGTTGTGGCAAGCAGGCTCTCTAGTTGTTCTGTGGCATGTGGGGCCTTAGTTCCCCACCCAGGGAACGAACTTGGTCCCCTGCCGTGCAGGTGGGTTCTTAACCCCTGGACCACCAGGGAGGTCCCTGTTTCTGTTTTCTTGTCCTGGTCACTGCTGCTCCTGAGCTGTGAATTTAGGTGAAAACTAGCACTGGGTAACCTCTCGTATTTAGAAATGCTTATCATTGGTTTTTATCTGCTCAGAATTGCCTGAATAAATTCTTTTTAATAGTGGCAGAATATCTTACTCCCAAGGTGATTTGTGTTTTATTATGGAATTAACATTTGATTATGAGTATGTGCAGTGCTGCATACATAATAGGTGCTCAAAAGCTATCTAAGAATCCAGTGAAAGTAATTTTGGTTTTGTTTCCTGCTCTTACCTGGCTCAGTGGTATGAAGAATATTCGGTTAATATTTCCTAGAAAATTTTAATATTAAAATTAAAATTTAATAGAGGTATATTAGACTTCTAGGGCTGAAATAACAAAATACCATGGACTGGGTGGTAAATTTCTTCAATGACAGAAATGTATTTTCCTACAATTCTGGAGACTGGAAGTCCGGTCTCAGGCTATCAGCAGGTTTGATTTCTTCTGAGGCCTCTCTCCTTGCCTTGAAGATGACTGTGTGCTCGCTGGGTCCTCTCATGGCCTGTCCTCTGAGTGTGTGTATCCCTGTGTCTTTCTTTCTTCTTGAAAGAATATAAGTCATGTTGGATTAGGGCCTCACCCTTATGAGTTTCTTTAACTTTACCTCCTGAAAAGGCCTGTTTTCAAATATAGTCACATTGGGAATTAGGACTTCAAGATAGGAATTTTGAGGGGACACAGGTCAATTTGTAACATCTCATTATGTTAGATAACCTTTCATTAGATGTTAGATATCCTTTATTTATAGTATAAAAAAGAAAAGTATGAGATTTGAAGCAAAATTCTTATTGAAGATTGAAAGTTAAAAATATATACCACATACGCAGACATACAGATACATATATGTACTGCTGTATTATGGCATGCTTACAAACTAGAGTGTGGAAGTCATCCTTCAGTCTCAGTTTCTTAATGAGCTGTTAGCATTTTGTCATGTTTCATTATTCACACACACACACACACACATGCACACACAGAACATACATGCATATTTCTTTGTTTTTTGTATATATTGGGTTGGCCAAAAAGTGTGTTTGGGTTTTCCCATAAGATCATATGGAAAAACCTGAATGAACTTTTTGGCCAGTCCAATACATACAATCCATCTTTATTCATTGACACACAATGTACATCAAAATACACTTAATGTAAACATTTTTCTATGATATTGCATAATTTTGAAATGTGATGAATATCTACAAGTACATACTTTTTCTATGTAGACTGCTGAAAGTGAAATTATTGGACCTAAAGGAAAAATACACGTTAAGAGTATGTATAAAGAGCTCTTATACCTTTTTATGGAAATCAGAGACATGGATATAGCTGTACTTGGGTAGGGTGGTAGATTTATGTCTCCTTAAAAGTAAACAATGAAATGAAAAGCTTTTATTGCTGGGATAGAGGTAGGGGAAGAGAAAGTTCTCTTAATTTCACTTCCATAGCTCTGAAAATAATTTTAGTAAATACACAAACTTGAAAAATCTTCAGTGTTTCCTTTTTTCTTATCACAGGACATTGCTGCTTAACTTTCATTAACGTTATATTATTTAGCTTCTTCTACAAGTTCCACATAGTCTAGAATTAGAAAGGAATACTAAAAGCAGCGAGCTGGGGACTAAAGTATTTCTAGATAACATTTGTGACAGCTTCTCAGAATGATACTATCCTAGTGTATTGTCTGGCGTATAGCCCCTTCTTTTCTTTTTTTAAAAAAGTTTATTATTTTTTTGCTGCACTGGGTCTTTGTTGCTGTGAGTGGGCTTTCTCTAGTTGTGGTGAGCGGGAGTTACTCTTCTTTTCCATGCTTAGGATTCTCCTTACGGTGGCTTCTCTAGCTGCGGCTCTCAGGCTCTAGAACATGGGTTCAGCAGTTGTGGTACCCAGGCTTAATTGCTCCCCGGTGTGTGGAATCTTCCTGGACCAGGGATCAAACCTGTATCCTCTGTATTGGTAGGTGGATTCCTATCCACTGTACCACCAGGGAAACCCATCTTTTCTTTTCCTTCTTTACTCTACTTCCCTATTATTTTCTGCCCTAAATCGTTTTCCTGCCCCTTTCTTACGTTCCACCTTTCTGTTTTCCAGTTTTGCTTTTGCCTCTTTCCCTTGTGTATCAGGGTGATTTCAGCTGCGAGTAACAGATACGTGAATCAAACGTGCTTATTCTCCCACACAACTGCAAATCTAGAGCAAGGACAGGCTCCAGGGGGGTGATCCAGCAGCTCAACAATGTTGTCAAGGATTCTGGTTCTTTTTGTTCTCTGCTGTGCCGTGTTTGGTGTTGACTTCGTCTTTATGCTTATAACAAGTGGCCGGAGCAGTTCCAGACATCACATCCAGATGTGGTGATGTTTAAAGGAAAATGGGCTGGCTCTGCCTTTTTCTCTTGACTTCCTCATTGGACAAGATGGATCGCATACTCTTGGCGGACACTGTCGGTACCCTCCCTAGCTCGCCTTTTCTGAGCTGTCGGACCCACCTCTTAGCTACTGGGACTGTTGGTTAAAGAATTCGTGTTCCTGCCTTATCTGGAGAATTATCATTGGTTGAATGAGAGCTGCTTCTCTCCCTTGTAGCTCGGACTCATATAGAGCAGCAAGTAGAAAATACCAGCTCCTTCACCTTAGGGTAATTTCAGGAGCAGCTTTATGTGGTGCAGTTTTTGCTCTAAGGCTCCCTGTAAATTAACTCAAGCTACATTGTTAGTTGTTTTCCCTGCCTTTTCTGATTCCCTTTCTCCTGAGTCATTTCTCCATAAATCATGTGTAGCTAATCTGTATCTCAGGCTCTCCTTCTTAGAACCTAGTTTGAGACAAACTCTTCTTTAACATCAGTCATTGGCATAGGGGACAGAACTACTATGATTAGCTTGGATTAATCATTTGGATGATTGTCTGGAAGCCAATCACAGTGACCCTTGTACCTTTTGTTCCCTTCTTGCTTTTCCTGTTCCCCCACTTTTTTATCAATCATTGTCATGAATTCTTTTAAAGGCTTAACAAAATACATATTAATACAAATAATATTTTCTTAACTCTCTGATGTGTCTAAAAAAATTTAGAACTAACTAGATGTATTAAAAAAATTAGTCAGCATTGGTCCAGCCTCGGTCTACCCATTTAATTTTGAAGAAAGTGATCGTAAAAATCCCTAACATTGTAAAAGTTCGTGTCATTTGTTACTGAAATAAGTGCATTTTTATGTACTTCTTATATTATTTATATCTTTGGACAACTTTTTATAGTCTCTTATCTGAAACTCATCTGAAATTATGCTCTTTTACTGTGCTGACTTATATATTCATTTGACATTATTATAATTATTGAAACATGCTGGTGTTTCTTTGAAAATTAGTTAGCCGGAAGTTATTGAGCATGTAGTATGTGCAGGGTATATCAATCCATTAGAGTCTCTGTCACTCTTTAGGATTAGTGAAGATCCCAATTTTATCTGATAACTTTGTAAGGTATTAGGTACCTTTCACTGTGTCTACTAAATGTCAGGCACTTCACATCCTTTGTCTTTACTTTTCATTGTAATATTCTGGGAAATTATCTTTCCACTTTTTTAAGTGAAAAAACAATCCCCAGTTTAACTTAAAAGAACTTAAGTAACTTTGTCCAGAGTCACACAGTTCTAACAGTAACAGCTAACAGCTATGGAACATTACTGTGCTCCAGGCACTGTTCTTAGTATGAATTAATTCATTTTATCCTCACAACCCTAATAATAAAATTGGGGTAAGTAACTTTTCAAGGTTACTCAGAGAGTAAGAGATACAGGTGGCATTTGAACCCAAATAGTCAGACTCTCCCTGGAGGAGGGCTTGGCAACCCACTCCAGTATTCTTGCCTGGAGAATCCCCACAGACAGAGGAGCCTGGTGGGCTACAGTCCATGGGGTCGCAAAGAGTCGGACACAACTCAGTGACTAAGCACAGCACAGTCAGACTCTAGAGCCTGTACTCTGCCAAAATGCTGTACCAAATAAGACTTCAGTTCACAGTTACAACCAGAGTTAAAAATTTACATGATTTTTAATTTTTAAAAACTTGATTTAGCTGCTCTTTTTTAATTTGAGACTTTGCTTATATGTAGTCCTCTGAGGGAAGAGAGTACAAATTTCTATAAAAAACTCATACTGTAAAACACAAACTTGACCTTCTCATCACTTTTATCTCTTTAGGTACTCCAGTTCAGAATGATCTCCAAGAATTTTTTACATTAATTGATTTTGTAAATCCAGGAATATTAGGCTCTTTGTCAGCTTATAGAAAAATATATGAAGAACCCATTATTATATCAAGACAACCTTCTGCTTCTGAGGTATAGTTTACTTTAATAAAGGTTAAAGATGAGTAGTTTATCTGGGAAAATCATCCATAACTTGGGTATTATTTTAATTTAGGAAAAAATAAATTAGTGGAGTGAATTTTTTATTTTCTCCATAATCTTTCAACTTCTTTTGCATTTCTTACTTTGGAAAATGACATTATCACTTTAAAAAGATTCATAGGTAGGTACTTCACAAAGAATTAGAAATGACCGGAAACATATAAAAATGTTTATCTTTACTGATTTTGAAAAATGTAAATTAAATAACTGTGAAGTGATTTTTGTACATTTCTACTGATTTTTTCATTGGTTAGATTACATTGTAATAGCAAGTGTACCTGAGAATACTGTCCTCTACCAATTGAAATATAAATTGGTATGATTGGAGGATAGTTTGCCAATATGTATTAAAAGCTTTCAATTTGAGTGTATCTTGTGGCCTGGAAGTACCACCTTTAGGAATTTATTATACAGAAGTAATCATAGATGTTTATTAAATGCTTAAAGATTTAGCTGTAAGGGTAAAAAAAAATTATAGATAAAACTAAGGAAAACAAACTAATCTGAAATAAACATTTCTAACCACAATCACAGAAAACTAACCAGTCTAATCAGATGGACCACAGCCTTCTCTAACTGAATGAAACTATGAGCCATGCCGTGTAGGGCCACCCAAGGTGGATGGGTCATAGTGGAGAGTTCTGATGAAATGTGGTCCACTGGAGAAGGGAATGGCAAACCACTTCAGTATACTTGCCTTGAGAACCCCATAAACAGTATGAAAAGGCAAAAAGATAGGACACTTTGAACTCCCCAGGTTGGTAGGTGCCCAGTATGCTACTGGAGATCAGTGAAGAAATAACTCCAGAAAGAATGAAGAGATAGAGCCAAAGCAAAAACAACACCCAGTTGTGGATGTGACTGGTGATGGAAGCAAGTTCCGATGCTATAAAGAGCAATATTGCATAGGAACCTGAAATGTTAGGTCCATGAATCAAGGCAAATTGGAAGTGGTCAAACAGGAGATGGAAAGGGTGAATGTCAGCATTTTAGGAATCAGCGAGCTAAAATGGACTGGAATGGGTGAATTTAGATGACCATTATATCTACTACTGTGGGCAAGAATCCCTTAGAAGAAATGGAGTAGCCATCATAGTCAACAAGAGTCCAAAATGCAGTACTTGGATGCCATCTCAAAAATGACAGAATGATCTCTGTTTATTTCCAAGGCAAACCATTCAGTATCACGGTAATCCAAGTCTATGCCCCGACCAGTAATGCTGAAGAAGCTGAACAGTTCTATGAAGACTTACAAGACCCTCTAGAACTAACACCCAAAAAAGATGTCTTTTTCATTATAGGGGACTGGAGTGCAAAAGTAGGAAGTCAAGAAACACCTAGAGTAACAGGCAAATTTGGCCTTGGAGTAGAGAATGAAGCAGGGCAAAGGATAATAGAGTTTTGCCAAGAGAACACACTGGTCACAGCAAACACCCGCTTCCAACAACACAAGAGAAGACTCTACACATGGACATCACCAGATGGTCAACACCAAAATCAGATTGATTATATTCTTTGCAGCCAAAGGTGGAGAAGCTCTATACAGTTAGCAAAAACAGGTCCAGGAGCTGACTGTGGCTCAGATCATGAACTCCTTATTGCCAAATTCAGACTTATATTGAAGAAAGTAGGGAAAACTGCTAGGCTATTCAGATTATCTCCTAAATCAAATCCCTTATGATTATTCAGTGGAAGTGAGAAATAGATTTAAGGGACTAGATCTGATAGAGTGCCTGATGAACTATGGACAGAGGTTCATGACATTGTATAGGAGACAGGGAGCAAGACCATCCCCAAGAAAAAGAAATGCAAAAAAGCAAAATGGCTGTCTGAGGAGGCCTTAAAATAGCTGTGAAAAGAAGAGAAGCTAAAAGCAAAGGAGAAAAGGAGAGATATATGCATTTGAATGCAGAGGTCCAAAGAATAGCAAGGAGAGATAAGAAAGCCTTCCTCAGTGATCAATGCAAAGGAATAGAGGAAAACAACAGAATGGGAGAGACTAGAGATCTCTTCAAGAAAATAGGAGATACCAAGGGAACATTTCATGCAAAGATGAGCTCAATAAATGACAGAAATGGTATGGACCTAACAGAAGCAGAAGATATTAAGAAGAGGTGGCAAGAATGCACAGAAGAACTATACAAAAAAGATCTTCATGACCCAGATAATCATGATGGTGTGATCACTCAACCAGAGCCAGACATCCTGGAATATGAAGTCAAGTGGACCTTAGGAAGCATCACTATGAACAAAGATAGTGGAGGTGCTGGAATTCCAGTTGAGCCATTTCAAATCCTAAAAGATGATGCTGTGAAAGTGCTGCACTCAGTATGTCAGCAAATTTGGAAAACTCAGCAGTGGCCACAGGACTGGAAAAGGTCAGTTTTCATTCCAATCCCAAAGAAAGGCCATGTCAAAGAATGCTCAAACTACTGCACAGTTGCACTCATCTCACATACTAGCAAAGTAATGCTCAAAATTCCCCAAGCCAGGCTTTAATAGTATGTGAACTGTGAACTTCCAGATGTTCAAGCTGGATTTAGAAAACGCAGAGGACCCAGAGATCAAATTGCCAACATTTGTTGAATCATCACAAAAGCAAGAGAGTTCTAGAAGAACATCTATTTCTGCTTTATTGACTATGCCAAAGCCTTTGACTGTGTAGATCACCACAGACTGTGGAAAATTCTTTAAGAGATGGGAATACCAGACCATCTGACCTGCCTCTTGAGAAATCTGTATGCAGGTCAGGAAGCAACAGTTAGAACTGGACATGGAACAACAGACTGGTTCCAAATAGGAAAAGGAGTACGTCAAGGCTGTATATTGTCACCCTGCTTATTTAACTTATATGCAGAGTACATCATGAGAAACGCCAGGCTGGAAGAAGCACAAGCTGCAATCAAGATTGCTGGGAGAAATATCAATAACCTCAGATATGCAGACGACACCACCCTTATGGCAGAAAGCTAAGAACTAAAGAGCATCTTGATTTTCAAGATGAGAGAGGAGAGTGAAAAAATTGGCTTAAAGCTCAACATTCAGAAAGCTAAGATCATGGCATCTGGTCCCATCACTTCATGACAAATAGATGGGGAAACAGTGAAAGTCTATTTTTCTGGGCTCCAGAATCACTACACATGGTGACTGCAGCCATGAAATTAAAAGACATTTACTCCTTGGGAAAAAAGTTATGAGCAAGCTAGATAGCATATTAAAAAGCGGAGACATTACTTTGCCAACAAAGGTCTGTCTAGTTAAGGCTATGGTTTTTCCAGTAGTCATGTATGAATGTGAGAGTTGGACCATAAAGAAAGCTGAGCACAGAAGAATTGATGCTTTTGAACTGTGGTGTTGGAGAAGACTCTTGAGAGTCCCTGGGACTGCAAGGAGATCCAACCAGTCCATCCTAAAGGAGATCAGTCCTGGGTGTTCATTGGAAGGACTGATGTTGAAGCTGAAACTCCAATACTTTGGCCACCTGATGTGAAAAACCGACTCATTTGAAATATCCTGATGCTGGGAAAGATTGAAGGCAGAAGGAGAAGGGGACGACAGAGGATGAGGTGGTTGGATGGCATCACTGACTCAATGGACATGAGTTTGAGTAAACCCTGGAAGTTGGTGATGGACAAGGAGGCCTGACATGCTGCAGTCCATGGGATCTCAAAGAGTTGGACGCAACTGAACTGAACTGAAGATAGAAAAATCTAAGTTAGGTGCTACATGTTGTATATATTTCATAACATCTATTATACTATTAATTCTAGGATGCACCATTATTTTTTGTACCAGTAGCAAAACACTGTCAGTTGTAATTGTAAGAAGTCATCGATTGTAAAAGCATCCTATTTCAGAGCAGTTAAATTGAGAAAGAAAAAATTTCAGAATTAATACAATACTGTGATTAGTTAACAGATAGTTATTGAGCAGTTTCCATGAACCAGGAACCATATAAAATAGTTATTTATACATATATTTCATAGAAAGGAAAGTGTTTATAATACATTATTTAAAAATAAGACCACATTCATTTACTTCCCCAGCACTTACATATGAAATCCCTCAAGTGGGCCAAATGCTAAGTGCCAGACACGGGGGACTATGATGATAAGCCAAACTGGTTTCTAATTTTCTTGAAGCTTTATTGTTTCAGATCATGTTTTTTGTAACAAATAAAAATAAAACATATAATACGTTTGCATATTTATGCAAACAAAATGATTTTGAAAATATTTATAAAAAGTTTTGACAGCGTTTGCTATTTCTGGTTGATGAAAGTTAGCTTTAATTTTTTTATTTTTGTATCACTGTATTTTATTACCTGTGACCCAGGTTTTTTGTAATAAAAATTGAAAATAGTTTTAAAATATAAGGGAAATTTTCCATGATTTGTATAGAAACAAATATATACTTACACTGTGAAGATTGTAGTGTAGAAGACAAGAAGATTCTATGTAGAGAATTTAAACATATATTTCATTCATACTGTATTTTGACTTTAAAGATGTACTATTATATAATGAACAAACAATGTGTAATGATTTTTAAAGAGTCAGCAGTGCCTTGTGCCAGTAATTTCTTAAAGGCTTTGTTTTAGGATCAGTAATTGTAAAAATATTTTCTTCCAAGAATTTGCTTTTTTAGTGCTTTGATAATGATTTTAAGACTATTGTACCATTGTATCTTCACATAAAAGATTACTTTCAGATAATTCAGTTTGTAGATTATTGATTTCCAGTGGTTGTCAGTGGTGGCAGTAGCCAAACAAGCAAGGATTTGGAGACTGTGGCTTCACTTAATTAAATGGTTATGCTAAACATTTAAAGAGATGATTGTTGGTTTTTCTGTTCTAAGCTGTATTTCAAATAATTCTTGTTTAAAATAAATCTGAAGGGAAGCAATTAGTAAATGTTTGATCTTGATAAAATATTTAATATTCTTTTTAACTGCATGTATTTTTTTTTTGTCTAAAACACTTTTAAGTCTGCAATTTTTCCATAGGAAGAAAGGAAGTTAGGAGAGCAAAGAGCAGCTGAACTTACTTGCCTCACTGGACTCTTCATCCTTAGAAGAACCCAAGAAGTCATAAATAAATATCTCCCTCCTAAAATAGAGAATGTAGTCTTTTGCCGACCAGGAGCCCTACAGATTGAACTTTATAGAAAACTGTTAAATTCTCAGGCCGTCAGATTCTGTCTTCAAGGATTGTTGGAAAATACTTCTCACCTAATATGTATTGGAGCTCTTAAAAAACTTTGCAATCACCCCTGCCTTTTGTTTGGCTCAATAAAGGTAAGTAGTTTGTGAGACTGTCAGGAATATGAGCTGAGGGTTCTATGTCATATGAATCCAAGAGGGCAGATGAGACTAATCCCTGAGGTTACATTTGTGTGTTTTCCAAAAGCTGTGCAGCCTCTCCAGTGTGATTCTTCTCTAGAGCTCATCCAGCCTTCTGCTTGTTCTTCAGAGCATGTCCTTATTCATAGGGTTAAACAGGGGATGGACTGGGCTCTAGAGCCTTCTTCTGGATTTTGTGTCCCATGCCCTCTGGTGCCTCACCTACTGTTTGGTCCTGGTTTCCCTTCCTATTTTATGTTAGTAAAGCCAGTCAGTTTGTTTGGTTTAACACATACAAAATCCACCATTAAGAAATAATTTATTTTTTCCTCATTATAAAAGTGATACATGATTATTGTATGAAGTTTGTGAAAATCACAAAGAAGAAAATAAAAATCATCTACTGGTTAGAATGTAAATTGGTCCAACTGGGAGACAGTTTAGCAATGTGTATCAAAGACGTTAAAATTTTATGTAACTTGTGGCCTGGCAATACCACTTTGAGGAATTTGTTATAAAGAGGTAAAGCTCTTCAGCTAGAGAAAACCACATTTTGTATTAGTAATAATAATCTTAGTTGATGCTTATTAAACACTTACATGTATCAAAACACTAAGTACTTAGCAAATATTGTTTTACTTCACAAAATTTTATGGAGTAAGTATTATTATTACCATCTCCATTTTTTGGTGAGGAAATAGGAACTTAAAGATACACATGTGTAGTCTTTTTCTAGAGAAACTTAATTCTAATGATGCTATGCTTATTATTTAAAAATCTATTTTTTTAACTAAATAAATTGTGAACATTTCCCCAAATTAGATGCCTTCTACAAATACGGTTTTTAATGGCTACGTAGTTGAGCTGTCCATTTGAATATGAACATAAAGCAGTTTGGGCTACAGTGAGAACTTTCTCTTTTGGATTTGGAACAAAGAATCAGTCCCAACTCTGACACTGTTGTTTAGTTTCTAAGTCGTGTCCCACTCTTTGCAACCCCATGGACTGCAGCACGCCAGGCTTCTCTGTCCTTCACTATCTCTCGAAGTTTGCTCAAATTCTTGTTCATTGAGTCAGTGATGCTATCTAACTGTCTCATCCTCTGTCACCCCGATCTCCTCCTGCCCTCAGTCTTCCCCAGCATCAGGGTTTTTTCCGTTGACTCGTCTCTTCACATCAGGTAGCCAAAGTATTGGAGCTTCAGCTTCCTTCCACAGAATATTCAGCGTTGATTTCCTTTAGGATTGACTGGTTTGATATCCTTGGTGTCCAAGGGACTCTCAAGAGTCTTCTCCAGCACCACAATTTGAAAACATCAATTCTTCAGTGCTCAGTCTTCTTTATGGTTCAACTCTCACATCTGTACATGACTACTGGAAAAACCACAGCTTAGACTATATGAACCTTTGTTGGCAAAGTGATGTCTCTGTTTTTTAATATGCTCTTTAGGTTTGTCGTAGCTATTCTTCCAAGGAGTAAGTGTCTTATAATTTCCTGGCTGCAGTCACCATCTGCCATGATTTTGAAGCCTAAGAAAAGAAAATCATCACTGTTTCCACTTTTTCCCCTTCTATTTGTCATGAAGTAATGGGACCGGATGCCATGATTTTAGTTTTTTGAGTATTCTTAGCTTTTTCACTCTCCTCTTTCACCCTCATCAAGAGGCTCTTTAATTCCTCTTTGGTTTCTGCCATGAGAGTGGTATCATCTGCATATCTGAGGTTGTTGATATTTCTTGTGGCAATCTTGATTCCAGCTTGTGATTCATCCAGTCCTGCATTTTGCATGATGTACTCTGCATATTGTGCAAAGTACATTGGAAGGACTGATTCTGAATCCGAAACTCCAGTATTTTGGTCATCTGATGCAAACAGTTAACTCATTGGAAAAGTCCCTGATGCTGGAAAAGATTGAGGGCAGAAGGAGAAGAGGGCGTCAGAGGATGAGATTGCTGGATGGCATCACTGAAGCAGTGGACATGAACTTGGGCAAATGTCAGGAGATGGTGAGGGATGGAGAGGCATGGAGTGCTGCAGTCATGGGGTTGCAGAGTCAGACATGACTGGGCGACTGAACAACAGCAACAGCTCTGCATATAAGTTAATAAGCAGAGTGGCAGTATACAGCCTTGACATACTCCTTTCCCAATTTTGAACCAGTCCTTTGTTCCATGTCTGGTTCTAACTTTCTTCTTGACCTGCATACAGGTTTCGCAGGAGACAGGTAAGGTAGTCTAGTATTCCCATCTGTTTAAGAATTTTCCAATTGGTTGTGATCCATGCAGTTAAAGGCTTTACCACAGTCAGTGAAGCAGAAATAGATATTTTTCAGAATTTCCTTCCTTTCTCTATGATCCAGCAGATGTTGGCAATTTGATCTCTGGTTCCTCTGCCTTTTTTAAACAGCTTGGACATCTGGAAGTTCTTGGTTCACATATGGCTGAATCCTAACTTGAAGGATTTTGAACCGAACTTTGTTAGCATGAAATGAGCACAGTTGTAAGATAGTTTGAACGTTCTTTGGCATTGCCTTTCTTTGGGATTGGAGTGAAAACTGACCTTTTCCAGTCTTGTGGCCACTGCTGAGTTTTCCAAATTTGCTGACATACTGAGTGCAGCACTTTTTAACAGCATGATCTTTTAGGATTTAAAATAGCTCAGCTGGAATTTCATCACCATCACTAGCTTTGTTCGTAGTGATGCTTCTTAAGGCCCACTTGACTCCAGGATGTCTGGCTCTAGGTGAGGGACCACACCATTGTGATTTGCTGGGTCCTATAAGACCTTCTTTGTATAGTTCTTCTGTATATTTTTACCACTTCTTTTTAATCTCTTCTGCTTCTGTTATATCCTTACCATTTCTGTCCTTTATTGTGCCCATCCTTTCATGAAATGTTTCCTTGCTATCTCCAATTTTCTTGATGAGATCTCTAGTCTTTCCCATTCTGTTGTTTTCCTCTATTTGTTTGCATTGTTCACTTGAGAAGGCTTTATTATCTCTCCTTGCTATTGTCTGGAATTCTGCATTCAGTTTGGTATGTCTTTCCCTTTCTCCTTTGCCTTTTAATTCTCTTCTTTTCTCAGATATTTGGGAAGCCTCCTTAGACAACAACTTTGCCTTCTTGGATTTATTCTTCTGTACTACTTATTTATTTAACTCATTTTACTTATTCTTCTGTACTACTTATTTAACCATGGCCAGGTTATGTCTGTGAGCTTTAGTTTGTCTTAACTGGAAGACAGAGATAATAATAACCTCCTGAAAATGTTATTGAGGCAATTTGATGAAAGAAGATGGAAGGAACCTAGCAGAATGCCTGGTCATGGAAGCTGTACAGTAACTATTAATACCCTGTTATCCCCAACTCACCCTTAATTTTTTTTTTAATTTTTATTTAAATAGTAAAATAATTTGCAAACAAATCGAAAGAAAACCTGTGGGTGCTACGTTATGCAGAGGTCATTAATTATGTATTTAGGAGATGTAGTGTTCTGTCACATTTCTCCGTGTTTATTCCTACAGTGGATTATATTTACATAGTTTATCATAGGAGAAGTCAGCTCTCTATAACTCTGCAGTAGACAGGATTATAACAATTTATTAAGCAACTTTTAAAGGAACAGATTCTAAACACAGTGATAAAAATTAAACTCTTTGGGCATGATGCCCAGCAAAAAAAGAAGCCAGAATTCTTCCTTAAAAGAAAAAACCTATGATGACCCAGAATGTACCGCTTAACTATTAACAGGCAGAGTATACTACAAACTTTAAATAGAGGACATAATTTACCATCCCTCTAACATCATAGCAAGTAAGGATCAATAAGAAAATGACTGAAATGAGCCTTTATATATAAGTAACCTTTAAGCAATGGCTTAATAAATGTGTTCCAACTGAAACTAGATTGTTTTCCCAAGTTCATTCAAAATGATGGGTTTCTCTTCAGGAAATGTGCATGGATATAACCAATAAAAATAAGTCACAACTTATATGAGTTGTGTATTTCTGTGTATCTTCTTATATATGATATATGTGTATCTTCTTATAAGGAGAGTATTGGGTTGCATAGAGTCAGAGAAGAGATTGCCCTGTCTAGTTGATTTGGGAAGTCTAACTGGTAAATCTCTGTGATGCATCTCCATGAATCAGGCTGTCTCAGCATAAAGGTGTTATCTGTTAATTGATTCTTAATTAGGAGTATACATTATAGTTTTCAGGGACACTGTTTAGAGGACATTCAGATTCTCTGAGAGTAGGACCCAGTCATGAAGATTTTGAAAAAGCTGCCCCGAGTGATTCTGATTATGTGCTCCTGGCTGAGAACTCTTGTGCCTTAGGATCACTCACCTCCCTTGTATTTTGGTTTATTGTTCACCAGACAGCGTAGTGCTAATAATTTGGTTTCCCCATGGACTGTTTATAGGATAGAATACATAGACCAGTCGGTTTAAATAGTCAGGCCTCATTTATAGGTCAATAAATTTATATAATTTATAGTCTGATTTAGTCTCTTAATTTGGTTAGTATGGCTCATTTCCCTAGAGCTTAAGCATATGCAAGTTTCTGAACATGAAAAGCTGTAGATTGGACCCAGGGTCTGTCATCCTTTGATAACCCTGCCAAGGTGTAGGCATTGGTGTAGGAAACCTAACCCAAAGCAGCCAGCAACCATCTCTCCTCTCATATATATCCCAGTTATGTAAAATATCTTAGGGTTCCAAGTATTTTTAATCAAGTGATTTTACGCAAATATTGCTATGTTTTGGGAATAAGCCAAGTTAAAATTAGTACTTTGTGCCAAGCAATTTATGCTACAGGACTCACTGCCCTTAAGATGTTTCTAGTAGTATTAGTGAAATATTACACATTAAAGCATTAGGGAATTATTTTAAAAAATTGTTAATTGTACAACTAAATAAATTCAAAGTTGAAATGTACTGTGTAACCATAAAGTTTTAAGACTTAATGCCCCCCAAAAGGTGTCTGTGAGTAATCAGGTGGAATTTGCATTGGGTCCTCAAGTGTTTATAGAAGTGCGATAATTGGGCAAAATAAAAAAAGTGACGGAACATTCCAGGCAGGGGACATAGGCTGAACAAAGTTTCAGGAACAGTGAAAAATCTGCTAAATGTGGGAGAGAGTGAGGAGACTGCCAATCCCAGAAATTTAATCTAAAAAAGTGATGCAGTCATTAACAAGTGTAATCTCCAGTTTTGGGCTCACATGTCAGTTTTGGCGGGGGAGTTTTGGAGGTGGTGATAATCTCTTTGGAATAATATACAAAAACCTTTTGTAAAAAAGCCAAAATATTGTAACTAACAGTAAATTTCTCTGTTAATGTGTTGGCAGAATTATTCCTTCTTGTAGAAGAAGTGGATAAGATTGAGTTTGTGCTGAGTATCACCTGGGAGGTGCTGTGTGAGCCTGCAAATCAGGAGAGAAAAGGAACGGCAGGGAGAGAAGGAGGGAAGAAGAGAGAAAAGGAGGCAGCAGTGATGAGGATCCTCAGGGTTTCAGAGCGCACAGATTTCCTAGCACTGTCTGCCCTCTGTTTTCCTCCCGTTTATTTCTCTGCTACCCGCCTCCCCCTTGATCACACATTGGCGATGCTACTGCCCTTGTGGGGTTCAGGGAGCAGGCATTTTGGAGACATCATTAGAACTGCTCTGTAATCACTGTAATCAAACATGGTCGAATTGTGACCTTTAAAGATTTACATAACAATTAGAGTGGGCTTTTCAGGTAGCTATTAAACTTCATTTTTTTTTTTTTTTACCCATAATTTAAGCATTTTTTCCTCCCTGTTTAAAAAACATGAACCAGGGTTGACAGTTACCCTTTTTAACAGGAAAAAGAAAGCAACTCAACTTGGGATGAGAGTGAAGAAAGAAATCTCTATGAAGGCTTGATGAATGTGTTCCCTGCTGATTACAACCCGATCATGTTTACTGAGGAAGAGTCTGGAAAACTGCAGGTGCTGTCAAAGCTCTTAGCCGTTATCCGCGAACTTCGTCCTGCTGAAAAGTAAGAGCGCGGTTTAATAAACCGCTTCTATGTGCTTATGGATTTCAGCTTAGACCATGTCCTTACTCCCTTTCCTCACTGCCTCTTTTTGAAAAAAAGAAAACATTAAAGACAAGTTGTTTTCTTTTTTGGGAGCATGGTCAGCTCCTAGTCTTTTATAAACCTGCCATTACCAATGTGTCTGTAAGTTTTTATCTGAGAAAAACTAAATGTAAAGTAAATACCTATATTTAAAAAACCCTAGAGATGTCTTTTGATATGTAACACCTAACTTGTTTCTTTTTTTTAAAAATTTTCTGTTTTTAAATTTGTTTATTTTTGGCTGTGCTGGGTCTTCATCGCTGCACGGGCTTTCTCTAGTTGCAGCGAGCAGGGGCTCCTCTCTCGTTGCGGCACACGGGTGTCTCATTGCGGTGCCTCCTCTGGTTGGCACCTAGGGCCATGGGTCCTAGGGCGTGCAGGCTTCAGTAGCTGGGCACGTGGGCTCAGTGGTTGCAGCTTCCAGGCTCTAGAGCGAAGGCTCAATGGTTGTGGTGCCCTGGCTCAGTTACTCTGCAGGATGTGGGATCTTTCTGCATCAGGGATCGAACCCGTGTCTCCTACCTTGGCAGGTGAATTCTTTACCACTGAGCGACCAGGGAAGCCCCTAACTCATTTCTTTATCTCTTTAAGAATCCTCTTTCTGTCCTTCAATGTTGATACTCCTAAGGACATTCTCTTCAGCCACCTTCTCACTCTAAAGATCCTTCCTGCCTTAGTTCTAGTCCCCTAGTTTCAGCTATCAGCCATATAGTGTTGATTCGAAATCTGTATCTCTAGTTCAAGCCTCAATTTAATGGACTCTAAATCTGTCTGGATCTCAGCCTTCTCATGTACCAAACCAGCTTCATCACTTTGCCATTGCAAGCCTAAATCTTTTTTCACTGTTCCTTGGCATGATGAATGGTACCATATGCAAAGAAAAAGCTTTCATCATTCTAGACTCACTTTTCTCCTGCACTTTCCCAGTGTCATCAGTCACTACATTCTATTGCTTTTATTTCTTGATCTCAGGAATCCATTTGCTTTCTGGTACCAAGAATTTTTTTAGCACCTGTTTTGAGTTTTATTGTAAATATTTTTAAAAATTTATTAAAAAAAATTTATTTTTGAGGTCTGGTTGGATTGCACTGCTGTGTTAATTACTGCTGTTCACAACCAAGATTTTTGTTTTGAGTCTTGTAATTACAATTGGATTGTGGTGGTCTCATATAAACTGTGTTCCTCTGACTTTCAATCCCATTGCATATCATTGTGCCCTAAAATGTATATTTTTTAAAATACAAATGTGAACACGTTACTCCTTTTCTTAAAAATCATTCAAAGATTCCCAGTTGCCGTCCAGAAATTTCTAAACTCTATAGCACATTGTTCAAGACTCTTCATGACATGGTGGTACCTCCTTTTCCAGCCTTATCCCTCTTGACTCTTTCACACTTTCAAGTTGTCCAATTATACCAGAATCTATTTGCAGAACCTACAGTTTGCTCTGCTTCTCACCTCTGTTCTTACCTGTTGCAGGTTCCTATGCCTGAAATACCCCCACTTCTCATTCTTCTGGCTGACTTTCTCTTAAGACTCAGGTCAGAAGCTTTCTCCTCTTGGAAGCCCCTGGCCTCATACTGAGTTAGCGGCCCCTCATCTGTACTCCCCTAGCGTCATGTACCTGCCTCTGATGGAGCTCTTCTCATGTTATACTGTCATCAGTAGTTCTCGTCTATGTCAGCACCTGTAGTGCAGGGACTGTGTCTTAATTATCCTTGTAGGAGATATTCAAACTTTTTGAATGCAAAAATGCAGAGAAAAGTTTGCAAAATAGTAATTATATTTAATTGTCAAGGAGTCTGCTTCACCTCTTTGGAGTATTAACAGTGTCATTTGCTTTTTTCATAATACTGACGTGACTAAGGAAACTTTCTATGAACTCTTTAATACAGTTTGATTAAAATGTTTTATTGGATGATATTTTATATATACTAGTTTGTCCACAATAAACTGTGGAAAGTTCTGAAAGAGATAGGAATACCAGACCACCTGACCTGCCTCTTGAGAAACCTATATGCAGGTCAGGAAGCAACAGTTAGAACTGGACATGGAACAACAGACTGGTTCCAAATAGGAAAAGGAGTACGTCAAGGCTGTATATTGTCACCCTGCTTATTTAACTTATATGCAGAGTACATCATGAGAAATTCTGGGCTGGAAGAAGCACAGCCTGGAATCATTGCTGGGAGAAATATCAGTAACCTCAGATATGAAGATGACACCACCCTTATGGCAGAAAGTGAAGAGGAACTAAAAAGCCTCTTGATGAAAGTGAAAGAGAGTGAAAAAGTTGGCTTAAAGCTCAACATTCAGAAAACTAAGATCATGGCATCTGGTCCAATCACTTCATGGGAAATAGATGGGGAAACAGTGGAAACAGTGTCAGACTTTATATTTTTGGGCTCCAAAATCACTGCAGATGGTGATTGCAGCCATGAAATTAAAAGACGCTTACTTGGAAGCAAAATTATGACCAACCTAGATAGCATGTTAAAAAGCAGAGACATTACTTTGCCAACAAAGGTCTGTCTAGTCAAGGCTATGGTCTTTCCAGTGGTCATGTATGGATGTGAGAGTTGGACTGTGAAGAAAGCTGAGCGCCAAAGAATTGATGCTTTTGAACTGTGGTGTTGGAGAAGACTCTTGAGAGTCCCTTGGACTGCAAGGAGATCCAACCAGTCCATCCTAAAGGAAATCAGTCCTGGGTGTTCATTGGAAGGACTGATGCTGAAGCTGAAACTCCAATCCTTTGGCCACTTCATGCGAAGAGTTGACTCATTGGAAAAGACCCTGATGCTGGGAGGAATTGGGGGCAGGAAGAGAAGGGGACGACAGAGGATGAGATGACTGGATGGCATCACCGACTTGATGGACATGAGTTTGAGTAAACTCTGGGAGCTTGTGATGGACAGGGAGGCCTGGCGTGCTGCGATTCATGGGGTCGCAAAGAGTCGGACACGACTGAGTGACTGAACTGAACTGAAGTGTGTAACCACCTGTCTAATTTCTGTCTTCATGAATCTGATTACTGTAGGTACCTTATATAAGTGAAATCATACGATGTTTTGTCTTTTTATGACTAGCTTATTCTACTTAGCGTAATGTCCTCAAAGTTCATCCATGTTCTGTCATGTGTCAGAATTTCTTTCCTTTTTAAGGCTGAATAATAGTCCACTGTATGTATGTGATACTTTGTTTACCCATTCATCTGCCTATGGATGATTGGGTTGCTTCCACCTTTTGGCTATTGTGCATAATGTTGCTGTGAACATGAGTGAATCAATGTCTTTTTGAGACCATGTTTTTGATTCCTTTGGATACATATCCAGAAATAGAATTGTTGGATCATAGGATAATTCTCTTTTTAATTTTTTAAGGAACCTGCATACTCTTTTTTTGCACCATTTTATATTCTCAACAAGAGTGCACAAAGATTCTAGTTTCTCAACAGCCTCACCAGTGTTGCTATTTTCTGTTTTGTTTTTGATGTCCTAATGGATGTAAGATGATATCTCATTGTGGTTTTGATTTGCATTTCCTTAGTAATTAATGGGGGCTTCCCAAATGGCACAGTGGTAAAGAGTCTGCCTGCCAATGCAAGAGATGTAAGAGATGTGTGTTTGATCCCTGGGTCGGGAAGATCTCTTAGAGTAGGAAATGGCAACCCACTCCAGTATTCTTACCTGGAAAATTCCATGTACAGAGGAACCTGGCAGGCTACAGTCCATGGGGTCGTAAAGAGTTGGACACAACTTAGCAACTAAGTGCACATATGCACCCACACATACACAGTAATTAGTGATGTTGGGCATCTTTTGTTGTACTTAATGACCATCTGTGTATTTTCTTTGGAAGATGTCAAATCCTGTGCCCATTTTTTAATTGGGTTGGTTTTTTATTGTTGTTGCTGAGTTGTAGCCTTTTTTTTTTTCTTATATGGCCAATTGGATATAGAGGTCAGATTTTCCACAGCTGAACTGCCTATGTACAAGCATCTCCTAAACCTTTAAAATATGTAGCTATAAGTTGCTACAGTGTTTGATTTCAGGGATAGTATTACTGTGTGTACTTGGTCTACTGTACCCTCATTAACTGGAACCAGGTAGCTGTGTTTTAGGTCTCCAGGCTAAACTCTTTCACAGTGCTTTTGTGTATATTAAGATTAATTAGAACTCCTGACTTGTCTGGATGATGGCCCTTATATGGAATTTCTAAAAAAAAATACTTCAAAATTTAAAAAGTTCCTTTTCCCTCTTGGTTGCATTCATGCATGGCTTGAAACCTAGTGAGCAGAGTTCCTGCTGAATTCCAACCCCCGTACATCTTGGTTGGACACTCTTGTGCCGGGTACACCTTGTACTGTACCTCACATGGCAGTCTTCCTGCAGATTTCACCTGCTTTTAGGGACACTAAAGTAACCATGAAAATACTATCCTTATTTGAAAGTATTATGTTTGTGGAGGAGGAGGAGCTCTCAACCTATGAAAGGGGATTGTCCAAGACTCCTTACCAAGATAATCACTGCTCCCATCAATCTACATCTAGTCTTCTAAGAACTTGTTGGGGAAAAATATTCTAAACCAGACTTCCTCCAGTCCAGTAAAGCTGTATCAGAAAAACTATGCTTAGATAATGTTATTCATCCACACAATAGTATTGAAAGGGCAAAAAATGACTGAAACATTAGTACTGGAGTGTTCTTCCTATACCACTAACAATAGTAATAATGTTGTCCCTATGTTAGTACAGGCAGAGTCTTTTTATAGGAATGTTGGTGGATTACAAAAATGGTCTCAAGTTCCCCCTCCCCCCATCCTTGTCCCTTTGCTGTGTGACTTTGGGTCATCTCCCATTCTGACTCTGAGCTCAGCCACCTGACTTGGATTGGCCCATGAAATGCTGGCAAACGTGGCAGCACAGGGGGCTTGAAAAGGTCTTGTGCACTGGGGCTTGCCCGCCCTTGGGGTTCCTGGAACCTTTTTGTCACCATGTGAAGAAGCCTGGGCTAGCCTGCTAGAGGATGAGAGACGTGAGAAACTCAGACTTGCATTTTGGTTTGTTGCTATATCTCTGCCTTCCCTGGTCTAAGTTTCTTTGATTTACTTTCCACAGAGAGTAAGTTTCTTTGATTTACTTTCCACAGAGAGTAAGTATTCTAGTTGAGAAAGTGAAGTCAACTTGTTTCATGGGAGTAGGACCTGGTTCTACTTGCTTTTGCTCTTGTAATAGCTGCAGTCTAAACCCCTTCCTTCTGCACTGCCTTTATAAGATGTGGCTGTGTGAATGAGCTTGTATCTCCCTCTGTGGGCACTTAGGTTTCACTCCTCAACAGGTCACCATTCCACTACTCTCTGTTTTCATATATAAATCTCTGCTTGTTTCATCAAAGATAGAATTTGTGTTTCTTATTCTCCTGCTGTTCTTAGGGTGACTTAAGAAAGGTAACGAAAGCAGAACGGCGTTTATTCCATTATCTTTATACTGAAAGTCTCTTAGATTTCTTTTTTTTCCATTTATTTTTATTAGTTGGAGGCTAATTACTTTACAGTATTGTAGTGGTTTTTGTTACACATTGACATGAATCAGCCATGGATTTACATGTATTCCCCATCCCGATCCCCCCTCCCACTTCCCTCTCTACCCGATCCCTCTGTGTAGATTTCTTTTTTTTTGCCACACCATGTGCCTTGTGGGATCCCAGCTCCCCAACCAGGGATTGAACCCATGCCTTTGGCAGTGAAAGCACAGAGTCCTAACCACCGGACCTCCAGGGAATTCCCTCTTAGATATTGACTTTAAACTGGAATTTGAAAGAAAATCTATGTTTTAATTATACAAAGTTCTGTTGGTTATTCTATAAATATCAATGATAATATTAGTATTTTTCTCTAAAAAATTCAAATACTGCTTCTAAGTTGTATATGAAGATTCTTTCTTTTTGATTAACAGAGTTGTGTTGGTATCCAACTATACACGAACCTTGGATATTTTACAAGAAGTCTGCAAGCGTCATGGATATACTTATACAAGACTTGATGGACAGACCCCAATCTCTCAAAGGCAGAAAATTGTTGATGGCTTTAATAGTAAATACTCTTCTGATTTTATTTTTTTGTTAAGTTCAAAAGCTGGTGGTGTGGGGCTTAACCTTATTGGAGGATCTCACTTAATCCTCTATGACATTGATTGGAATCCAGCTACTGATATCCAGGTAGGACTGTTTCTATATTAAACAAACATTATCGAATGCTGAAGGGGGATATGGTGCCTGTGGCGATATGAGGGTGATGATGAAGTATAATAACTGCTGCATATTCAGCCTTTATTTTCTAAAAATAAGCATTCTACTAAATGCTTTACATCTGTTTAATCCTCACAGTAGTCCTACAAGTGTGCGTGTTGTAAGCTCTGTTTTGCAGATGAAGGTATGGAAGCTTGTTCCAGGTCACGAAGCTTGTAAGAGGCAATGCCAGGATCCATACGCAAGCCTGTGTCTCCAGGCCCTACTTGACTCTGTAGTTAGTTGGGTCTTTCAGGATGCTCATGACCGTCAGGGGACGACAGTAAGGTGTTACCGGTGCCAGGATCGGTGTTCGTGCAGGGTATAGTGAAGATACAAAATTAGCTTACTTAGGAAAATATTTCAGTAGCGGCCTTCGGTTTTCTTCAGAGTACAGTCCATCTTCACGGGTTTTGAGGTTTCTACTTATAGATTTGCACCTCACCTGGTAGCTGTGTTAGGGGACTGGGAGACAACCCTCAGGTTCAGTGATTCACTAGAAGGACTCACAGAATCTAGGAAAGCAGTTACATTCAAGTTAGGGTTTATTACAGTGAAAGGATACAGAGTAAAATCAGCACAGGTGAAAGGTACATCGGGCAGAGTCCAGGAGAGACCAGGTACAAGCCTCCAGTTTTCCTTTCCCTATGGAATTGTATGGACAACACTTAATTTTCCTAGCATCAGTGAGTGACGACACCCATGGAATTTTGTCAACCAGAGAAGTTCACTTAAGCCTTGATGTCTAGATTTTTTGTTGGAGGTAGGTCATGTAGGCACAGATACCTGCGTGATTGGCCTCTGCAAAGGTCAGACTGGCCCAAGCCCCCACCTAAATCACATCGTTAATGTAAACAACTTGGTGTGGCCCAAGACCCCAGGTAACCTAAGATGCTTTTATCAGGCAGGATATTCTAGGGGTTTTCAGAAGCTGCTTGAGGGCCAGAATTTTCTTTGGAATGTTCGGGGTTTGAACATTAACCTTTTACTAAATAGCATTACTGATAAATCCTAAAACCTCAGGGATCTGCCTAGAGCCTGAGCTGATTGCAGGTATCCTAGGATTCCTTAGAGGTGAATCATTAGCCTTTTGGACTGAGAATAAACCCTCAATGCCCATGCTATACTTGGTTTATTGCATTCTTACTTCCTAAACTTGCTATCCCATTTTTTTTTTTTTTTTTATGTAAATAGACCCTCTCACTGTTGCCTGGCACCCTGTAGTTATTTTACAGTACCATAGCAAGTGTTCATTCATCCCTTTCTTTAACTCGGGGGAAAAAAAAATTGAAGTGGAGAATGCTTAAGTATGTCTGGGCTTTGGTTTTTGAAGCTATAAGTGAAATGTAGAATTCCTAGTCTTAAATTTATGAATACAAGTTGCTTGTGTGGAGAAGGTTATTAGTTTCTGTTGTACTCTGAGTTCTCATTTATTTTCTACAGGCAATGTCTAGAGTGTGGAGAGATGGTCAGAAGCACCCTGTACATATTTACAGACTCCTAACCACAGGTAGTAACCCTCCAGTATGAAAAAAGATGTATTCTCTTTGAGTAAATAAAGGTGTTTTGTGTGTTAAACTTCAGTACCAGGAATATTGGTAGCTATTTTTTAGCTAGTATAGCATAAACGTATCTTACCCTACCAAAATGACAGATGTAAAAATCTGAAGGAAATCTAATGAATGTTTTCTCTTCAGGCACAATAGAGGAAAAGATCTATCAAAGACAGATCAGTAAGCAAGGTCTTTCTGGGGCAGTTGTAGACCTATCCAAGACATCTGATCATATTCAGTTTTCAGTGGAAGAACTTAAAAATTTGTTCACATTGCATGAAAGTTCACATTGCATTACTCATGACCTGCTTGACTGTGAATGTACAGGAGAAAATCATACAGGTTAGTTGTATTTTAATTCTGTTATGATGATGAAGTTAATTGGTCTCTCTTTAGCAGTTGAAAATATTTAAAAACAGAATGACTAAAATATTGACCACTTGCATATGTTAGTTTAATTTTCTCTTCAGATCCTAGGGCAGCTGTGACATAGGTATTTGAGAAAAAAAAATTTTTTTGGCCCTTTTTTTTTTTTTAATTGGAGGATAATTGCTTTCCAGTGTTGTGTTGGTTTCCGCTGTATGACTCAGCTATAAGTGTACTATATCCCCTCCCTCCTGGGCCGCCCTCTCATCCCCTCCCCACCCCACCCCCGGGTCATCCCAGAGCTCCCAGCTGAGACGCCTGTGCGGTCCAGCTGCTTCCCGCTTAGCTGTTCCACACGTGGCAGTGTTTATCTGTCAGTGCTGCTCTCGCAGCTCATACCCGCCCGCTCCTTCCCCAGCTGTGTCCACGTCTGTTCTCTACGTCTGTGTCTCTGCTCCCGTCCTGCACATAGGTTCATCAGTACTGTTTTTCTAGATTCCATGTGTATGCGTTAATATACGATATTTTTCTCTTTTTAACTTAACTTCACCCTGTATAACAAGCTTCAGTTTCATCCACCTCACTTCAACTGACTCAAATTTCTTCCTCTTTATGGCTGAGTAACATTCCATTATATATATGTGCCACAACTTCTTTTATGTCAGGGGACATCTAGGTGACCTCCATGTCCCGGCTCTTGAAAATAGTGCTGCCGTGAACACTGGGGTATATGTGACTTTTTGAATTATGGTTTTCTCAAGGTTTATGCCCAGTAGTGGGATTGCTGGGTGATATGGTAGTTGAATTCCTAGTTTTTTAAAGGAATAGTGGCTGTATCAATTTGCTTTCCCACCAACAGTGCAAGAGGACTCCCTTTTCTCCACATCCTCTCCAGCATTTATTGTCTGTAGATTTTTTTGATGATGGCTGTTCTGACCAGTGTGAGGTGATACCTCATTGTAGTTTTGGTTTGCATTTCTCTAATAATCAGCAGTGTTGAGTATCTTTTCATTTTTGTTTGTCTTCTTTGGAGAAATGTTTGTTTAGGTCTTCCACCCATTTTTTTGATTGGATTATTTGTTTTCTGATACTGAGCTGCTTGAACTGCTTGTATGTTTTGGAGATTAATCCTTTGTCAGTTGCTTTGTTTGCAGTTATTTTTTAACATTCTGAGGGTTGTCTTTTTATTTATAGTTTCCTTTTGCTTTTAATTAGATCCTTTAGTTTATTTTTATTTTTATTTCCATTACTCTAGGAGCAAAAATTTTAATTAGAACCCTGTTGGTTCTCTCAATTTAGCCTATTCAGAATCAATTGTGGAAAATTGGACTTATTTAGTAAAAATCATTCAAATCCTGATGATAATGATTTAAGAATTAGAGGAATGTTTTTAATCCTTATTTCTGTTTCACACACACACACAAACACGACAGGCTAATCCTACTGTTTATTTTTGTGTACCACTCACTCCTGATGAGGTCATACTTTCCCAACAGTACGCCCGAGACACCCTACTTCTCAGCACTTCACACGCTGCTTGTGCTGCTTAAATGAGGCTGAGAGTGTCAGCCCTCCAGAATGAACACTATTCAGATAGGCGCTCGACTGGAAGTAGTACTTGAGCAAGCAATGTCTGGAAGTTGGAAGTCACTTGATAATTGTATTGAGATGAGTTTAAGAAGTGAAACTGTATAAGACTAGCATGAAATAATTTATACTTTATATAGTCAACATTAATCTCCTCTATTGTATGTTTTTTCCATTTTAGTGATTTCTACTCTAATTATTTCTTTTCTTTTGCCCTGTATTTATCTAATTTTTTCCCTTATTTTCTAAAGTTAAATCCTTAGCTTAATGACTTTCAGTCTTCTTTTCTAAAATGGGTATTAAGGCTGTAAATTTTCTACTAAGTTGAATCTCATGATTTTGATATGCCATCTATTTTTTGTTTTCTATTATGATTTCTTCTTTGACTCATGAGGTATTTAAAAATATGTTTTAAAGTGTATTTTAGTTTTTGTCATTGAATTCTGGCTACTGCACTGTAGTCCCAAGTATGGTCTGCATGATATTGATTCTTTGGCAACTATAGAGACTTGGTGTATGGCCTGGTGTGTTCAGTTAATAAATGTTTCCCTTGTGCATGAAAATCATTTGTATTCTCTTAATTACTTAGTTTAGAGCTCTGCCATATTAGTCAAATTTTCTGTTACCAAATTATTTTTTTCTTATTTTAAAGATTTAAAAATTTACTAATTTAACTGGAAAATTGGCAGTGTTTACATGTGAAAGCTATTGGAAAGTATAAAATGTATATGGTGGAAACACTTCCTTCTGTAATGCCCTCATCTGTCTAGTTTCTAGTCCTGCTACCCTATAAGAATCCACTGTTACTAGTTTCTTGTGTATCCTAGATGTATTTTTATGCATATGCAAGGAACTCTGAATAAATATTATTGCCCAGTTCCGCCCACCCCCCATAAGGGATAGTGTAGTATATGTAGGATTCTGTACCTTCTGTACCTTTTTCATTTAATAGTATATCATTACAGAAGGAGTTTCCTCATTCTTTTTTTCCCCTCAGTGTATAATCCTCCATTGAATGAATAGACCATATTTATTCATCTAACCTCACAGCCATGTAATTAGGTTCTTTTCAGTCAGTATGCATCTTCATTCATACATCTTTTTCCATATGTTCAAATATCTTGTAAGGTTAATTATCAGTGTTGCTTTGTCAGACAATATGTGCATTTGTAATTTTGATAGGTCCTGCTAACGTGCCCTCCACTGGAGTGGAGGTTGTATCATTTATACCCCACCAACAGTATACTATTTCCCCACAGCTTTCCCAATTTAGGATTATCAAATGTTTGGGTTTTTGCCAGTCTGAGAGTGAAAAATGGTTTGTTTGTTTAGTTTTAATTTAATTTAATTTTATTTTGTTATGAGTGAAATTGAGAATGTTTTTCTGTGGTTAAGAGCTGTATTTTCTTTATGTGAACCACCTGTTTATAACATTTGCCCATTTTTCCGTTAATAACCTAATTCTTTGTTAGACGTGTCTGTTATTAAGAAATACATTAAAATCTTACAGTATGACAGTGAATTTGTTTCTCATTGTTCTGTCAATTTTTGCTTTATATATTTTATGTTGTTTGTGAAATGTTTTCATTATTATTTATTTTATTATTATTTATATTTTTATTATGTAGGAATTGCTTTATCCCTAATGTCTTTTGCTTTCATTTTGTCTTCTGTTAATATATTACACTGACTTTCTCATTGTTAGTATTTATCTGATACTTTTCCCATTCTTTTACATTAAATCTTTCTGTATCATTTTCGGTAACTCTCATTTAAATAGCATGAGCCTGGATTTTCTTTTTTATCCAGTCTGATGTTTTCCTTCAACTAGAGCATTCAGTCTATTTACATTAATTATAATTACTGATATATTTGGATTCATTTCTACTGTCTGTCTTTTCATTTTTTGTTTTTTCCCCCAACAAGGGTCTATTAGTGGTTGTCTCTCAGTATTTTTTCAAAGTGTTTTTTCTCTTTCTTAAATTCTTTCTTTGCTGAGTGTACAGTTCTAGTTGATAGGGTGTTTTAATGTTTTGGTTTTTTTTTTAGTCAGTACTTTGAGGTATTATTCTACTGTCAAAGCAGCCTTAGCTTTTGTTATCTTCTGCTCTGTTTGGTTCTTCTGTCTGTTTTCTAGCTCTTGTTAAACTTCTCACCATTCATCTCCTGAGTTTGTTGAGCATCTTTATGATTATTACCTTGAGCTCTTTATTAGGTAGATTGCTTATCTCTTCTTCTCTCAGTACTTCTTCTGGGCTTTCATTTTATTTCCTTGTTTGGAACATATCCTTCTGTCTCCTCATTTTGCCTCTGTGTTTATTTTTGTGTATTAAATAGGTTGGGGTTTTCCTGATGTTGGAGAAGTGGCCTGTGTAGGAGTCATGCAGTGGGGCCCCGCAGCGCACTCCCCTCGGTCACCGGAGCTGTATCTCAGGCGCCCCCTCTGGGGGCTGCGTGGCTCCTTCTGTTGTGGCAGGCAGCCAGAGTGGGTACCCTGGGAGTTGGAGCCGGTCCCTGGCCTGGCTGGCTGCCAGACTCGCTGCATACGGTGGCTCCAGCCGGTTCACTGGCCGTGCCACGTCCTGGTTCTGCCGGCTGTGTGCCCCAGAGGGTCATAGGGGGAGTGTGGCCTACGGGTGGGTGGGGCCGGGTTCCTGTTTGTCTAGCTGCTCGGCCTATGGTTTCTGGGACTGGTGTTGGCTTGCTGGTGGGCAGGTAGGCCCCTGGTTCTGCTAGGTTGTAGGGAGAACTTCAAAATGGTGCTCGCCAGCATCAATGCCCTTGTGGGAAGAATGAGCTCCCCGGAATGGCTGTTCCCAGGGGGATTACAGTTAGCTCCTGCTTCTCCAGGAGGCTTTCTAAGATCAGCAAGTGGATCTGACACCGGTTCTTTTCATTCTTTTCAAATCATTGCCTCTGCCCTGGGACTTTTAGCATGTGAGATTTGCATGAGCCTTTTGAGTATGGAGTCTCTTATTTCCTATAGTCCTCTGGCTTCCCCATATGTAATTCCCTCTGGTCTTCAAAGCCAGATGTTTTGGGGGCTCATCTTCCCTGTGCAGGACCCCCAGGCTGGAGAGCTTGATGTGGGCCTCAGGCCCCTTGCTCCTTGGGGAGAACCTCTGCAATTGTGATTATCCTCCCCTTTGTGGGTCACCTACCCAGGGGGTGGTTCCTGACTGCATCTCTGCCTCTCCTACCTATCTCCTTGTAGTTCCTTCTGTCTTTAATTGTGGAAAATCTCTCCTGTCAGTCTTCACATCCCTCTCATAAAAAGCTGCAATTTGTAACAATTGCATAGTAGTTCTTCTGGTGTGCTCACGGGAGAAGGTGAGCTCAGGGCCTTCCTGCTTTGCCATTGTGGCCACTCTGTCATCCTTCAGATCTCAGTAACACAGGTCAGCTTTTCCTGTTGTACATGCTCATAGCCCTCTCTGTCTTAGCTTCATACCCTTAGCTCTATTTGTAATGTGGCTCCATAGTTCCTTATTTCCAGTTTTGAAATCTAGAAAGCTTGAAAGACCAAAAGTTGTGGGCCACCCCCTCTGCCCATCCCGCACCTTCTTCCCTTATAGCTCAGCTGGTAAAGAATCCGCCTGCAATGCGGGAGACCTGGGTTCGATCCCTGGGCTGGGAAGATCCCCTGGAGAATACTGGAGAAGATCCCACTCCAGTATTCTGGCCTGGAGAATTCCATGGACTATATAGGGGTTGCAGAGTTGGACACAACTAAGCGACTTTCCCTCACTACACTTTCATAAATTTGCTTCAATCTTAGTTGTTGGCAGAAACCTTAGCTAAATTTACGTGAATTCATCGATGGTCTTTAATCTCTTTTGTACAACTGTTCTTGCCGTAGCTAATTAATGAATTTGACTATGAAGTGTTATCCCACGTTGTTACAATTATATTCTAAATTTGGAAACATATCTGGCCCCACAGGCTTTTAGATAAGAAATTGTGGACCTATAATACATCTATCTCTCTGGATGATTATTTGTTTAATGTGTAGTTCTCTTGTTAGATCATAAAGTCCTTGAAGTCAGAGGCCATGTCTATTTTTGTTGACCACTTTGGCCCTCTTTGCTCAAATTAGCACATAATAAACGGTTTATAAATATTTGTAGAAGGAATGAATCAATTGAATTTGCTCATCTTAACATGAACTATGGTAATCAAATATAATAAATCACACAAACTCATTATATAATTAAAAGGTATTGTGTATAATAGAATATTGATTGGCCTTAGGATTTTCTTATTGTTTTACTTTTTTCAGGTGATTCATTGGAAAAATTCCCTGTGTCTAGAAGTTGTCAGCTTGGTCCACATCACCAGAAGTCTGACTCCCTGAAACCTCTCTCCATGTCACAGCTGAAACAGTGGAAACATTTTCCTGGAGATCATTTAAATCTTACAGATCCTTTTCTTGAAAGAATAAGAGAAAATGTATCATTCTTTTTTCAAAATATAACCAATCAAACTGTTGCTATATAATGAAATATTACTTTATGACATTGTTTTGCTCCCCCCTTTAAAAAGTTAATCTAGTAAGTAAATGTACTTTTGGAAAACAAACAGAATTATTTTAATTATAATAATGTATTTTGTTGCACACTATATTATAGTTTTGATACGGTAGTCAAAACTGACTTGTTTAATGTTTTGTATATGTTCCTAAATATTGACACATTAAAGACATACTTCTGTCATCCTATAATTGTTTATCAATAATTCCATAATTTGTGCGCTTTTATTAAGTGCTTTCTAAGGAATTTTCATAGGGAATATTAAAAGGTGAAACACCCAGTTCCTTGTCTTTGGGAAAGCTAAATCGATTAGGAGTTGTAGCCATAGATGTGGTAGACAATTGAAAGCTTTGCTAAGTTTAAACTGTAGCTCAAAGGAGAGGGAGGGTGAGAGACTAAGATAGCAGATGCTGAGATGTGATGTGGTAGTTACTGCAGGGCAGTTTGGGTGAGAATGGTGTGTAGCTTGTGGCAGGATGCGGAGGAGCACTGGATGCTTCAAAGCACTGGTTTCTAATCTGGGACCTCTGACTCCTAGGGGACTGACACGTGGTCTGTAAAACCATGTCCACCAAGCATTGTATATACACTGGACCATGGTTCAGCTACCATCATGTCGAAGGTTTGTGAGGTAATTGTTGCCATTAATGTACAAAACAAGCTTTACAAGACTGAAGTCTGCAAAGAGAAAGGAATTACTCATTTAATTCCAGTTAGGGCTCCTGTAATCAGCTTTTGATTCTTTTTAGGGAAATTTCTTTTAGACTGAATATGGTCTTAAGATTTTGAGTAAAGACTCATTATCATCAAATCTGAGTTCTTTAGCTCTGTAGTGCCATGCCTGGGTATTTATGGGCTTCCTTAGTAGCTCAGATGGTGAAGAATCTGCTTGCAATGCAGGAGACCCCGGTTCGATTCCTGGATCGGGAAGATCCCCTGGAGAAGGGATAGGCTACCCACTCCCAATATTCTTGGCTTCCCTGGTGGCTCAGATGGTAAAGAATCCAATTGCAATGTGGGAGACCTGGGTTTGATCAGTGGGTTGGGAAGATCCCTTAGAGAAGGGAAAGGCTACCCACTCCAGTATTATTGCCTGGAGAGTCCCCGTGGACAGAGAAGTCTGGCAGGCTACAGTCCATGGGATCACAAAGAGTCGGACACGACTGAGTGACTAGACACGGCACGCATATGCACGCCTGGACATTTGTACATCTGTGACTCAAACTGGCATTTTGGGGACCAAGTTTGTCAGAAAGGGAGTAATCAACTAATAAAAAGCAAAAATGGCATTTCTGGACTCTTGTGTATAGGCTTCTTATGTGAGGCTTAACATATAAAACTGTCTTCAAATGTATCTTGTATCACATTATTCTCAGGTATAAAATCTTTTTTACTAACAAAAATAAATGTGGAAAAATATTTTTTAAAAGGTAAGAGACTAGCTTCTTTATTGTCTATGTTAATTGTAGTGGACACTAGGGTGTACTGCCCAGGTTGGCCCTTTTAGGATCAGGCTGCTCATTTATCCAGCTGTTGGGAGTGTCACTGACAACCACTCATAGCCAAGTCTCTCTCCAAGAAGAGCCCGCAGCTGAAAGGAGCTGCCTTATGCAAAGTTCCCCTCCCTCCCCTAGGTGACTGGCGCCCACTGATCTGATGATATAAGGTAGAAAGGCCCAGCCCCTTGCCTCAGTTTGGGACAAGCCTTCAGGACCACTCCAGCTCCAGAGGCCCTCCGTTGAGGCCTGTGTTGTAGTTTCATTGACGTTCAGCTTGTCTCTGTGTCCAGACCTGCTTCCTTCAGTGCCTTACAGATGTCGCTCCTAACAAACTCCCTGCCTGCAGATCTGCTCGGTCTGTTTTCCAGGTGACCTGACGTGAGACATTACCCACAGAGATATCACCGAGGAAAAGCACTTTAATAATATAATTGATGGCATCCAACTGTCATTAGTTGTTGGCAGAATAATCCTTGAATGGAATGAACTGATACATGAAAACATTGTAAAAAGTATAATAAATTTTACTTTATACCACATTTGAAAAACAGACCCCGTCGAAATGAATTACTGTCTGTACATTCACAGTGTTGTACAGTCATCACCACTATCCATTTTCAGAAGAGTTCTCAGTGTCTCTTCCCAATACAAGAGGCCTCTATCCAGTCATTCACTAGTTGACAAATGCAGTGAACTCTTTTCAGTCTTCATCTTGACTTATGTTCATTTTAGGTATTGGTGAACTGCTTGAAATCCCCGCCTTTCTTAATTTTGATTAAATTCATCTGTCATTCCACAATTATTTATTGAATACCTAGTATGTGTTGGACGTCGTCTTAGGGATTACACATCCAACAAAAAATGAGGCAGTCTCTGCCCTCCTTGTGCTTTCATTCTAGCATCATGAGAATAATGCGCATATGTAAGGGAGGTGTCAGATGGATGTGCCAGGTGGGGCCACTCAGAGGGACCCCCAGCTCTGGGGAGGCAGCTCTGGGAGCCCAGGCCCTCAGCTCTAGGCCAGGAAGCCTTGAACTTGGGCCTGCTTGGTCAGGAAGCATGTCCTCTCCCAGGAGACCCCCGTCCGGCAGTGTTCTCAGGTCTGCCTGTGAGAGCCGGTCAGGTTGGTCCCCCAGGGAGCAGGGATCGTGCACCCGCACACGTGTGACCTTGGAGCCTTGCGCAGAGCTGGCGTGCCTGGGTGTGTGTCTACTTCTGCAGCCCAGAGTGTCCTGAGCAGGAGCCTGCTTTTGTAGACAGTTCTGTGGTTTCAGAGGGCTCCCCAGGTGATGCTAGCGGTAAAGGGCCCACCTGCCAATGCAGGAGACATAAGAGATGTGGGTTTGATCCCTGGGTCAGTAAAATGCCCTGGAGGAGGAAATGGCAACCCTCTCCAGTATTCTTGCCTGGAGAATCCCAGAGACAGAGGAACCTGGCAAGCCTGGACACAACTAAAGTGACTTAACAACATAATATTGCACATGGTGATAAGTGCTATGAAGAAAAATAAGAAGAATAAGGGAGATATTAAAGTGAAGATGGAGATTGCTATTTATATGCGGTGGATTTATGCAGAGGCCTGAAAAAAGGATTGAGACCCATGACATTCTCTGGGAAAAAATGTTCCAGATAGAAGGAACCACAAGGGCAAAGGTCCTGAGACAGGTGAAGGAGTGTTGATGCATTTGAGAAGCAGCTGGAGGCAGCTGTGGAGAGAGTCAGAAGAGTAGTAAGAGATGAGGTGAAAGATAATCGCAGTGGAGGAGGTCAGATGTTACAGGGCATGGAAGACCATCTTGAAGGCTTCAGCTTTACCCTGAGGGAGATGGAAAACCACTGGGAATTGAGCCAAGGAAAGTCACGAGCTGACTCGCATCGTGAGAACAGACTGGTGGAACATGGGATGGAAACAATGAGATGAGTTAGGAGGCTCTTGCCATAATCATGTCAAGAGGCGTTGGTGATTGGACCAAGGGGGAGCAGGGCAGTGTTGGATTGTGGATATTTTTGAACAGAGCTGACAAGATATCTGAATGGATTGAATTTAAGGTGTAAGAAAAAAAGAAAAAGTGATTTTGAATTTGGAATTATTTGGAATGGGGCAAGGTTTCTGGCCCGAGCCAAAGGAGAAATGGAATTGCCAGTTACTGAGATAAGAAGACAGCGAGAGGAGGTTTGTGGGGGAAAAGCGCAAGTTCAGACATGATTACGTCAAGTTTGATATGCCTGTTAGGTGGCCAGTGGAGGTGTCAAATAAGCAATTTGGTATGAGCTGAGTTCGGAGACATTGGTCAAGGCTAGAGAGAAATTCAGGATTTTTCAGCATGTAGATGGTGTTTAATAAAGCCGTGAGACTGGAAGATATTACCTTGGTAGTAAATGTTGCTACAGAAGAGATAAAATGAATGTTATAATGATAAAAATAATAATGGCTAACATTAAGTTTTTATTACTGTGTTCTAAATGCTAAGTGCTTTGCATACATTAGCAACCTATGACACTGCGTTAGTGTTGTCTTTGATGAACTGAGTTTTACTGTCTGTTCAGTGATATGTCCAAGAGTAGTTGCAAAACTTCATGAAATATATAGCCAGCCAGGTAGAGAAATATTATTATTTTTTTTTTTTTGAAGTATAGTTGGTTTATAATGTTGTGTTAGTTTCAGGTATGGGTTTACAACAAGTGATTCATTTATATATATATCCTTTTTCAGATTCTTCACCATTAGAGACTATCACGAGATACTGAGTATAGTTCCGTGTGCTCTGCAGTGGGTCCTTGCTGTTTACTATTTTATATATAGTCGTGTGTATCTGTTGATTCCAAACTCCTAATTTATCCTTCCTGCCCCATTTCCTCTTTGGTAACCAGATGTTTGTTTTCTGTGTCTGTGGAGAAATATTATCTAGACTACATCAGAATTCCTCTTAGTTTTTATTTGGAAAAACACCCTATTCAAACTTGGTGAGCCTTTCAACAACATGGGTGTTGGTTGCTCTCAAAGTGGAATAGAGGAAGGAAAATTTAGAACTTTGGAGACAATCTGAGTGGGAAGGATGGAGGGGAGAAAAATGAGATTGTGGAGGGAGGCTGGGACTGGGTTAGATAAGGGATGCGCCCTGTGATGAGAACAAGGGAGGATATTTGAATCACAATTGTTCTTCACTTGACTGTTTGCTAAGGAGTGTGGAAAGTAACCCTCCTCAATCTCTGCCCTACCCCAAAATCTTGCCAGAATTTCAGAAGAGAGGCTGAGTTTGCCAAGAGCCTCCATGTGACTTGGGGCCAAGGCCCGCGTGCAGGACACACGGAGCCCGGAGGCTGAGAAGACAGCGCTCGGCCATTGGGGATCGAAGAAGGCTTTCGGGCCAACAGGCCAGGGATTTGCGGGGGATCAGACTCAGTGAACCCAAAATTTAAGGAGTATCCAGTTAACATCTGGGTTGCACATACACAGTGCCTTTCCTGTGGTTGGTACTCAATTTATAAGAATTCTTTTGTCTGTTATCTACTCCAAGGTAACACAATTTGTAACTGTTATTTTGTAATACCTGGCTCCCTCTTACACTAGGCTGAATTCTCTGAGGATGGGGCCTTTATCATATTCACCCTAGTATCTCGGGGCTTCCCTGGTGGCTCAGATGGTAAAGCGTCTGCCTGCAACGCGGGAGACCTGGGTTTGAACCCTGAGTTGGGAAGATCCCTTGGAGAAGGAAATGGCAACCCACTCCAGTATTCTTGCCTGGGAAATTCCATGGATGGAGGAGCCTGGTAGGCTACAGGCCATGGGGTTGCAAAGAGTTGGCCATAACTGAGTGACTTCACTTTCCTAGTATCTCAGTACCTTGTATGGTCTCTGGCACAAGACAGCTACTTGCAAGTGAGAAATGAATGAATAAATGAATGAGATACTTCATCCCGCACCGCGCCCCCCCTCTCCGCCCCACGCCCCCTTTAACTGCCTCGATTGGGTTCCTTACTCAGAGATCTCACTTTCAGGGTATTTTTTAAAGCTGATTGCTGAATGTGGGGCTGCGCTTGGCACTGAAGAAGGCAGAAAGAAAGTGAAAGTGAAAGTTAGTCACACAGTTGTGTCCAACTCTTTGCCACCCCATGGACTGTAACCTGCCCAGGGCCTCTGTCCATGGAATTCTCCAGGCGAGGCAGTCCTGGTGTGGGTCGCCGTTTCCTTCTCCAGAAGGCAGAACCAGTGGTTTTTCTTCCCTTCCAGCATCAGAGACTTCCCTTCTTACTTCCATGATTTCTGGAATCATGTCTGCAGCATGAGCTGACAATAACTGTCAGTGCAAAGGGTACTATTTGATTCAAGTATGTGATTCATTTCTAACTGCACAAGTTCACATTTGACATGTCTTCATGGGAATATCTTGCTCTAAATGACAGCGTAAATACATTTGAATCATGTTCTCATTAGGACTGAATCACTAATGGATTAAAGTGTGAGCAGCTCGGATCTGTAGAATTCAACTTCCCAAGAGCTCATCCATCCATTTAGCAGTGTGTATGATAAAGGAACGAGTCAAATAAACTTTGTTTCTGAACGTTGTGTTCAAGGTCTACTTCACATTGTCTGGCAATTTACTGACAATATTGAAATTCTGTGACTTGCGGCAAATAGCATGTATAATCAGTAGGTGGCACTGTTTCTCTGAGTTGGTTCCCAGTTAGTATATTGGGCCTTAGAGGGGTTTGTAGACATGCTATTTTTGTTGTTGAAGAAAGGACTCAACAAAGGGATATAATTTTCTCTTACCTTGTGTGACAGAGGGTTTTTTTGGTTTAGAATAGTTTTCCTGAAGCCTCTTCTATAGCTGACCTGTGTTCTCGGCTTCAGACCATCACAGACTAACATCCCTAAGAGCCTTATGTTGTCCACAACGTCCGCACCAGTTCAGCATGCAGCATTTGTGATTAAAAAAAAAAACTGGGGAAAAATCCTTATTGACACAGACAGGACGGTTTGTTGGAGTTTGTTACACTTACTTGAAAACCTAAAGTGTTAAATGTAGGTTAATCGTTATAATTTTTTTAATTTATAAAAAATGATAAATCTTTTTTGTAAGAGATGAAAATCCAATCAAACAGACAAAACAAACGATTCCTTTATTTCTATTTTTTTTGAAGAAATGTCAGAAAATACTAAAGACGTTTTAAGTAGTTTTAGATCCGTATAGTGTCAGAGGTAGGGACGTAGCAAGGGGACAGGAGAGAAGCTCATGTCCACAGTTTCTCCCTCGTCTTCGCCGTGGTCTTTATCCCTGACTTGATGGGAATATCTGGTCCACATGGGCGTTTGTGCTGTCACAGGACAGTGTGGAAATGGTGCTTCACCGCCAGTGCAGTTGGTCTGATTGCACCTCCCGTCCTGCTCAGGTTGCTTAGATTGACAAACACAAGTCACAAGAGGCTGCTTTGAGGTCTCCTTAGACACAGGGTGGGGGCTTCCCAGGTGGCTCAGCGGTAAAGCGCCTGCCTGCCAAGCTGGAGATGCAGGTTCGATCCCTGAGTCAGGAAGATCCCCTGGAGAGGAGAAGGGCAACCCGCTCCAGCATTCTTGTGCGGGAAATCCCAAGGACAGAGGAGCCTGGCGGGCTACGGTCCACGGGGTGGCAGAGTCAGACACGACTTAGCAGCCGTACAACAACAATATACAGGATGGGGAACAAGAGAGCGTGTATTGTAAAAGTGGAGCGGAAGCTTCCTGACTCCAGGCGAGGCCTCCAGATGCCCCAACCACTCTGCACTTGGGGTGCATGTGGTTGTGGGACGTAAGACTGAGGGGGTGTGGACAACCTCAGTTACTGGGGGGTCCTTCAACCTTTATACCTTTCAAGGTTGAGAAATAAAGAGTAAATGTGGCTAAGGTACCACTTTTATTATCGACAACAGCTTACTTGTTGGACTTAGCTTGAGGTCTGTTACCCAAGTGAACATAATACTGACCTCTGTCTTGCCTGCATGGAAATGCTTCCCTGGGAAAGCTGTGCTGTGGAGGCGGGGAAAGGAATCCTGCTTTCTGTAACAGGCTCAAAGCTCTCGTCCCAGAGGAAGGAGGTGGAAATTTTTTTGAGGAAAAATTCATATAACATAAAATTCACTATTGAAAGTAATTTATTGAAGTAAGGTTCACATAACATAAAAACCAATCATTTTAAAAGTGAGTGACTCAGTGCCATTTATTAATATTTTTTCAAAAGTGGTGCTTAGTGATCACCATTCTCTTACCCTAGAACATTTTTGTCACCCTCTCAAAGATATCCTGTGCCTGTAAGGATTTACTTCCAGAGCTGGGGTAGACTGTTACTATTATGGTCCTTCTCATCTTCTCTAAATCAGTGGCAAGGGAAGGAGGGTGACCGAACATTTGGGATCCTGGAGGGGTTGGTCTTCAGGACGGCTTTGGGAGGGAAGGAGGATTGGAGGTGATGCTGAGGATTGGAGGTGATGCTGTGCTGAGCAAGGCTTCCCTCTGACTGTTCTGGTCCGTTACCGCCCCTCCCAGCGGTCAGCAAACAATTCCAGTGCCTTCTAGCGCAGGTTTCTTTCTCTGCTGCCTCAGGTCTCAGCTGCATCATGCGAGATCTCTCTTTGTGATGCGTGGACTCTCTAGCTGTAGTGCGAGGGCTTATTTGCTCTGCAGCTGGTGGGATCCCAGTTCCCTGATCAGGACTCGAACCCTTGTCCCCTGCATTGTATGGCAGATTCTTAACCACTGGACCACCAACTTTCCATTTGTATTACTGTTCTCTAGAGAAGCAAAATGAGAGTAGTCTGTCTGTCTGTCTGTCTATCTCTCTGTCCGAGTTGACTCATGCGATTGTGAGGGCTGGTGGGGCAAGCCAAAATCTAGGGCAAGCCAGCAGCTGGAAAAAGCAGGCAGAATCTCCATGTTGCAGTTTTGAGGCAGAATTCCTTCTTCTTTGGCAACTTTAGTTTTTGCTCTTAATGCCGTCTGTTCTCCCACATTAGGGAGGATAATCTATTTTTTTGTTGTTGTTGATTTTCAGTAGCTTAGTCATGTCTGACTCTTTGCAACCCCATGGACTGCAACATGCTAGGCTTCCCTGTCCTGCACCATCTCCTGGAGATTCCCCAAGTTCATGTCCATTGGCTCGGTGAGGCCACCCAACCATCTGTCGCCCCCTTCTCCTCCTTTCTTCAATCTTTCCCAGCATCAGGGTCTTTTCCAATGAATCAGTTCTTCTCATCAGGTGGCCAAAGTATTGGAATTTCAGCTGCAGGATCAGTCCTTCCAATGAATATTCAGGACTGATTTCCTTTAGGATTGACTGGTTTGATCTCCTTGCAGTCCAAGGGACTCTCAAGAGTCTTCTCCAGCACCACAATTCAAAAGCATCAATTCTTTGGCAGTCAGCCCTCTTTATGGTCCAACTCTCACATCCATACATGACCACTGGGAAAACCATAGCTTTGTCTGGATGGACCTTTGTTGGCAAAGTGATGTCTCTGCTTTTTAATATGCTGTCTAGGTTGGTCATAGCTTTCCTTCCAAGGAGCCAGCGTCTTTTAATGTTATGGCTGCAGTCACCATCTGCAGAGATTTTGGAGACCAAGAAACTAAATTCTGTTACTGCTTCCGCTTTTCCCCCTTCTATTTGCCGTAAAGTATGGGACTGGATGACATGATCTTAATTTTTTGAATGTTGAATTTCAAGCCAGCTTTTTCACTCTCCTGTTTCACCCTCATCAAGAGACTCTCTAGTTAGTTCCTCTTTGCTTTCTGGCATTAGAGTGCTTTTATCTGCATATCTGAGGTTATTGATATTGTCCCTGGCAATCTTGATTCCAGTTTGTGATTCATCCAGCCTGGCATTTCTCATGATGTACTCTGCTTAGAAGTTAAATAAGCAGGGTGACGTTATACAGCTTTTCCCCATTTTGAACCAGTCCATTGTCCTGTATCTGGTACTAACTGTTGCTCTTTGACCTACATGCAGGCTTCTTAGGAGACAGGTAAGGTGCTCTGGTATTTCCATCTGATTTACAATCAACTGATGGTAAATCTTAATCGTATCTAAAATATACCTTCACCACAAACTCTAGACTAGTGATTTACTAAACAACTGGGATTTGAACAGAGGCTTTGGCCCCACACAAGTCACCTCCGTAGCCAAATTGACTCAAAATTAACCATCACCCCATTCATCCTTCTTAATTTTTAGTTAGTAGCACCTCTATATTATTTACTGTGTGCTAGAGACTTTTCTAAGTGCTTTATTAATGAAGATCCATTATACTTGTACGTGAATGTGAATCTTAGTGTCTGAATATACTTCATGGCTTGCTAGGTTGTTCCCCGAATATGTGCACTGCCTGCCACCCCATTCATCTGCTTGTTGTTCGCCTTAATCACGTCCCTGTTTTTCTGGGCTGCATCTCTGCCTGCCCCTGCGTTCCTAGACTCTGCTGTCATTCTGAGGCTCCGATTGTCAGAGAATCCAAAATAACAGGAGCAAAAATGAGGCAGAAGTTGATTTCTTAAGTAAAAGTCTGGGGTCTGGGTTGGTAGTCCAGGCCTGTGTGAGCTCAGTCACCCAGGCTCCCAGCATGCCGCTGCTCCTCTGTTTTCACCATGCGGCTTCCACCTTGTGGTCCAGACTGGCTGTCGCAGTCATCTCCTTCTCCCAAGGGTTACGGGGGATGAAGGAGCAAGGGAGGCAGGAGCTGTATTCATTGAGTCCTCTTCACTGGAGTATTGGGGCAGAAGCACATGCCTCTAATAATGATCAATCCACACAATCATTTTTTTTTATTTTTTGATATATGTATAAATATATTATTGAAGTATAGTTGACTTACAGTGTTTCAGGTGCACCGCAAGGTGATTTAGTTATGCAAGTACACATATATTATTTTTGAAATTTATTTTCCATCATCTTCATCCTCCACAAGACTTTAGAGCTATGCTGGGTGGGAATTTACATTGTCCAGTCTTGTACCAAATGGAAGCTCCTCAGCGAGACATCCAAGGAATCAGTCTCAACCAGCGTCAAGCAAGGAGACTCTGTGGCTTTGGTTACTCTCTTGGCCTAGACGAGAAATCATTTCCACTAATTGTACTGGGGAACAGCCCTATCGGTTACACTCCACCTTGAATATATTTAATGGTGGCAGAAACAAATAATAGATAACTTTTATTTCTCTGAAACTCATCAAAAGAAAGAAATTTCAAAGCTTAGAGAGAAATGTACTTACACGCACTTATATCTTATGAGAAATATGGAAATACCACTTCTGTCATCTCTTGGGAAGAAAGCTGTTATCAGGTGTTAGTGGGATATCCAGGGAACCTAATTTGTTTATCTTAGGTTGGCCAAAAAGTGCCTTCAGTTTTTAAGTAAAAATAAAACACACAGTTTCATTTTCACCAAGAACTTGATTGAACAGCACATTCACTGTTTCACTCCATTGCCTTCGGCTATTCTTCAGGCAACTTCCTAAATCCGTCTTCCCAAAGTTTTTTATCTTTTTGAGCAAAGAACAGTTCCAGGTGCCTTCTACAGTCTTCAGAGAATTGAAATTTTTTCCATTGAGAGAATTTTGTAAATAGCGGAATAAATGGACATTTGAAGGAGCAATGTATGGTATAGCATATGTATAATACAGCAGATGAATCAGAATTTACCAGCCAGGTTGTAACAGTTTTTGCCTGGTCATCAAAGAAACATGAAGTCTTGCATTATCCTGATGGACAATTATGCGTTTTCTGTTGACTAATCCCCAAAGCTTTTTGTCAAGAACTGCTTTCAGTTGATCTAATTGGGAGCAGTACTTGTTGAAATTAATTGTTTGGTTTTCGGCAAGGAGCTCGTAATAGAGGAGGCCCTTCCAGTCCCACCACACACGCAGCATCACTTTCTTTGGATGAAGACCGGCCTTTGATGTGGTTGGTGGTGGTTCATTTTCCTGACCCCACGATCTCTTCCATGTCACATCATTGTATTGGATCCACTTTTTATCACCCATCACAATTTGTTTTAAAAAAGAACATTTTTGTTACATTTAAGTAGAGAATCCTATGTGGAAATATGATCAAGCAGGTTTTTTCAATTAACTTATGTGGAACCCAAACATCAAAGTGATGAACATAACCAAGCTGGTGCAAATGATTTTCAGTGTTTGACTTGTTTATTTTGGGTGTGCTGGCTGTCTCCCATGTGGTATAATGTTGCTTGTTCTCAATGTCTCAAGTTGATCACTGTCAGTTTCACCTGGTCTACCCTACCATGAAGCATCATCCAGCAAGAAATCTCTAGCATGAAACTTCGCAAACCACTTTTGACATGTTTGATCAGTCACAACACCTTCTCCATACACTGCACAAACCTTTTTTTGCATTTCAGTTGCATTTTTGTCTTTCTTGAAATATAAAACATAATATGGAAAATAAAGCATAATATACAAAAAATGTTGCTTTTCCCCCTTCCATCCCCAATGTTAAAATGGCTACACATAAGTCACCAATTTTGATAATTAAAAAAAAATGCAAACTGATATGCTACCTGTCACAATACAATCCAACAAAATTGTTTTGAGTGAAGTTAAAGACAACTAAGTTCCGTAAGAGCCATCTTACGGAAAATGAAACTTTTGTCCAACTTAATATAGTTCTGGGCCTATAAAGGACTTCACTTTTGTTTAAAATTTATTTTAATTGGAGGATAATCACTTTATAATATTGTGATAGTTTTTGCCATACACCAACATGAATCAGCCACAGGTATACATGTGTCCCCCATCCTGAGCCCCCCTCCCCCGTCCCTCCCCACCCCATCCCTCTGGGTTGTCCCAGAGCACTGGCTTTGGCCTTGGGCTTCATGCATCAAACTTGCACTGGCCATCTATTTTACATGTGGTCATGTACACGTTTCAAGGCTATTCTCTCAAATCATCCCACTCCCGTCTTCTCCCACTGAGTCCCAAAGTCTGTTCTTTACATCGTGTCTCCTTTGCTGCCCTGCATGTAGGATTGTTGTTACCATCTTTTTAAAAATGAAGCACTTTTGTAGCTGTCTCAAGGGAACCAGAGCCTTAAAATTAATTGGACAGAGATAAAGTCAGCATCAGAGCCTTGTGATGGTCAGAGCTTTGATGTGGGAGTCCACCATCTGGAGACTTAGGCAGAATTGTCTCATTTGGCTTCTGATCATATAGAAGTCGCTTATTTTTGCCCTTTCTGGGGATAGTAACAAATCATCATGGATTGCTTAGACATTTTGCTAAATGCTTTATACTCATTATTTCATTTAGTTTTCTTAACAGTCCTGAGATGCATATATTATTATCTTCATTTCAAAGAGGAAGAAACTTGGGCCTGGAAAAGTTACATACTTCCTTAGACCACCAGGGTGGTTAGTGGTAGAAGCTGGGTATAATCCCAGGATGATGTGGCTTTAGAATGCACTAGTATTCTCCAGCCTTAAACCTGTAAGCTAAATGAAAATTTAAGGAATGTCTTGTAGCAGTCAGATCACATATTCTCAAGGTACATTTACCAGAAAAAATTGCCTCCAAAAAGCAAGAGTTTGGGAGCTTATGAAGAAAAATGGAAGTAAGAATTGAAGAGAAGAAAAAAAAAATTAGATCTATTTCTAAAAGAAAAAATCATATATAGTAGATATTTTAAAAATTGTTACTGAGGCTCCATATGAAAGAGATTTGTTATTAGGTAATAATTATTCGCAGTGGTAAAGAATCCATCTGCCAATGCAGGAGACGCCAGGTTCAATCCCTGGGTTGGGAGGATCCCCTGGGGAAGGAAATGGCAACTCATTTCAGTTTTCTTGCCTGGAGAATCCCATGGACAGAGGAAGCTGGTGGGTTACAGTCAATGGGGTTGCAAAGAGCTGGACACGACTGAGCGATTGAGCACTTACATAATAATTATTCATCCTGACTGAGGAATCTTGTGTTCAAGAAATATCTGTCAAGGTTGGAAACAAAGCCAAGAGCCAAGGGGAAAATATCATTTTGTGAGAATGACCTGCTGGTGGCAGCAACAGATCACAATTTTCTTTCATCCCATTAGGAATTCCAAGCACAGCTTAAAACATGACTTTCCTGTTTTTATAAGATTTCAAATCACAGGCTGCTGTTATGATAGCTATAAAAATTGGAAAATCATTCTAGCTATCAATATGACTGACAGGATTATTTTCCAGAACACTTTCTATTCTAGAATTTACATTCATTTCTTCCCCTATTGGTTGAGGGGATGGAAGGGGGGTGGATATTACTAATTAAGTGAAAAATGTGCAAACGTTTTAAAAACTGAGGGACTAGACCACTGAAATTGGTAACGCCTTAGTTATTAACCTCTGATTTTGTTGTAAGGTGAATAGAGATTTAATAAACTGAGTTTTGCACAGAATGAAATATTTGTTACTTTGTTGAGAATGTTTTGCGAGAGCTCCGGTAATGATTTTTCAGTTTCCTTTCATACAAATGATTAAGGAATTCTTTGTCAGATGGCTTTGAAAACATGGAAATAATAATATTAAGTCTATAAATAGTAGAAGATAAATGGGTGTTTTGGATGTTCTATCTATGCCTAAGGAAGTGCTCATAAAGAGAAACTGAAAATGTCTACAATTTCTGAGCTTTGAAGAAGGCCAGTCTCGTGTCTCACTCCCATTTCTGTCCTTGGAGGCCCAGATGCAGAAGGTTCTTAAGGTCAGACTAATCCTTTGACTTGGACATTGCTTTTTCTCTGAGTAGCTTAGCGCCATAGGCCTTGCTACCTCTGAGCCGGGTTTCTGATTCTAGAGTACTGCTGAGGAGGAGATAGAAGAGTCATGTTTATTAGAAAGGGTCAGCAGACCACATCTGGCCTCCTTGAATGGAAGGAACAAATGCTGGGTCTTAAAGGATGCTGAGTGCCTTGTAGATAAGAGATCTGACCCAAAGTTGCATCTGGATGGAGCCCTTTAACAGGAGAAATATGATAGACCTGGAAGGACCTGTTGAGCTTTCAATAATTCCTATACCCTGAGATATTGATGGTACTAAGCAAGTGTGCAATTTATGTGAGTTAAATGAAGAAACAAAGAAGACAAATAACATAATGCAAGATAACTCCTTTCATTTCTTCCGTAAGGAGCTCTAGGTCTATTTCATTCATTTATTCATTCTTCTGCCATACATTATTTGAGCATGCAGATATTCATGCTAAACTAATAGATTTTATTAATACCTAGATTCAAAGATGGGGCATCCCAGGTGGCGCTAAGTGGTAAAGAACTCGTCTGCCAATGCAGGAGAGAGAAGAGACACTGGTTTAATCCCTGGGTCAGGAAGATCCCCTGGAGGAGCGTATGGTAACTCACTCCTGTATTCTTGTCTGGAGAATCCCATGGACAGAGGAGTCTGGTGGGTTATAATCATGGGGTCGCAAAGAGTCGGACATGACTGAAGCGATTGAGCATGCACACGCAGATTCAAAATGCTTATTTTCATTTCTGCAGGTTCTTTCATCTATAATTTTGGTGGGAAGAGCGAATCAGGAATCTAAATTTTAGGAAAAAACATTTTTTTTTCAATTGGCCAATTGTAACTACACTTAAATAATTCATTTTCTGACAATTGATGTGATATGCTGTTTATATACTATAGATTTATTTCTGGACTTTTTGTGTTTTTGAGTTGATCTGTCTGCTCTTGAACTTAGACAAAGTATTTTAATTACTATGGATTTACAAGATTTATTAATATTTAGTAGATCAGACCTCACTACAGTACCCATCTTTTTTTTAATGTTTCTTTTGTTATTAATATTTTGTCAATTACTTTTTTGGATGAGTCTTAAAATTATTTTGCCAATTGATTTTGGGGAATGGACATGAGTTTGAGCAAGATCTGGGAGTTGGTGTTAGACAGGGAAGCTTGGAGTGCTGCAGTCCACGGGATTGCAAAGAGTTGGGCCCGACTGAGCAACTGAACTGAACTGAAGGGTCCTCCTGTCAATGGTTGTTCAACAGCTAGTTGCGATTTTGGTGCTCTTGTGGGCTGCTCATCCTTCTGTTCTGCCATCTTGAACCGGAAGCCTTCCATATTCTTAATTGGACGTTTAGATTTCCTCTTCTGTACATTGCCTTTTCATTATAGTGTCCATTTCCTTATTGTTTTTCTTTTACTGATATTAAAGATTGAAAATACTCAGGTTGATTTAATTGTTTAATATTTAATATTAATTTAATATTTTGGTTGGTCACTAATCCTTTGTCAGTTGTTTGCATTACACGTGTATCTTCTTTGCAATCTTTTGTTTCTTTATTTATATAATTCTTAAGTTTTAAAGTAGACAAATTTATATTTTCTTTTAGAGTTTGTGATTTTTTTGTTTGCTTATTTGTTCATTTATTGAAGAAATTCTTTCTTGCCCTGAAGTCATAAAGAGATTCTATAATTTCTGCTAAAGTTTTTATTTATTTGACTGTGCCAGTTCTCAGTTGCAGCATGTGGGCTCCTCGATCTTTGCTGTGGCATGTGGGTTCTTCAGTTGTGGCAGGAGAACTCTTAGCTGCTGCATGTGAGATCTGGTTCTCTGACCAGGGATTGAACCTGGGACCCCTGCATTGGGAGCTTGGAGTCTTAGCCCCTGGACCACCAGGGAAGTCCTCTCCTAAAGTTTTAAGTTTTATGATTTCCTGTTAGGTCTTTAATTTACCTGAAATGTATTTTTGTAAGGGATGTAATATAGGAATCTATGTATTTTTTTCTGATTGCATAATTAGTTGTCCTAATAATATTTGTTGAATAAATTTATCCCTTTGAAACTAGAATGTAAGGGCTTCCCAGGTGGCGAAGTGTTAAAGAATTCACCTGCCAATGCAGGAGACACAGGAGAACCGGGCTCGACCTCTGGGTTGGAAGATCCCTTGGAGGAAGAAATGGCAACCCTCTCCAGTATACTTGCTTGGAGAATGCTATGGACAGGGGAGCCTGGTGGGCTACTGTCCACAGAGTCGCAAAGAAGTTGGACACAGCTGAGTGACTGAGCATGCCCTCGGTAGAATGTAATGTTGCCTTGGACACGGCTGAAGTTTCCACCGCACATGGAAAAGTTCTGCCTTTTGTATTCTCTTATGTTGGTTTGTTAGCTGAACCCTGAATAAATACTACTTTCATTCAATTTACATAACTTTGTAATAAATCTTGACATACGAATGGAAAGCTCACCCATTTTGCTTAAAATTTGTACTGACTTGTTTTTGATCTTTTGCTCTTTTCCATTAATTTTAGTTTTCACTTGTAAAGCTACAAAGAGCCATTGACATTGTTTTTTAGTTACTCATTCTCTATTTAGTCCATTTTAATAGTAATAAAAATGTCTGAAGAAAAAAATTGAAAAGATCTTATCACTCCAGAAAATCACCATAATTTTAAAATATTAATGGCTAGCCTGGTTATGTCTTCTTGGCTGGGACAGTTTCTTCTGTCTCCCTCCCTCTGTATGCTTGTCCCTGACCTTCTTCTTTTTCTTCTTTTTGTACCAATCTTTGAACATTTTCTATTAACTCAGACTCTTTTTTAATTACATTAAGAAACCCCAATTTGCAGCTACTTAAATACAGTCTTTCTGAAAAATGACCCACGTCCATCTTTATTCCCAAATCTTAGTTGAATGTTTTGTTCTTTTGAGCTGACACCTTAGGCTTAGTTTTGTGCCGAAGTTTTTCCAGATCTTAAGTAAAACAATGTCAATGGTCTGAGATTTCTTACATCTTGGAGGAATGTTTACTTGTTTACTCTGGGAAGTAAAATAAGTTTCTTCTCCTCTGAGATGCTGTGATTCTATTGTTTCTTTGGCTGTAAGTAGAACTGCTCGCTGGACCCAAAATTGCCATAAAACAGCATAAGATTTTCTACTTTGCTCAAAGAGCCGATGGGATCATTTCACGTTCTAGGTTTTCAGGATGGGTCAGCATTATTTTCTACCTCCAGTAAAAAACAAAACCAAACACAACTGCAACTGATGTTTGAAGTACACTTTTATAATGTAGATAAAGTCCATGGAAACTTCGACACATAAACAAATCCTGGCAAGATGCTTTTAGACAATACCAAACTTGAATTGTGGGGATAGAGCGGAGAGAAGGGTGCTGTCTGAAGGAGATGAGCCCTTCTCCTGGGATTCAGAGGTTCATTTGCTTCTGCTCAGAACTCGAAGTGCTCTGATGATTAGATTGGATCAGGTTCTTTCCGTCTCAGAGAGGATTTCGGGTGTCTCCCTTGGAGCGAATCCCCAGTAGCCAGAGCAGAATCCAATTTTCTCCTTGCAGCACTGCCACAGTGTATTTCTTCACCGCTGACTCAGGAATTTCAGACTGCTTTGCCATCAGCTGCAGTTTGAGAAGCTCTGCCATGCCCCATGCCCGTGAGCAGAAATATTGATCAAGAGAAATCTTTTTATTTGAGCTGGCAGAGCTGATTAACTTATACCTGTGTAAAGAATTTTGATGGTGCCTAGACTGCGGAAACCTCTCCTATGAGTAAAATAATGGGATTTAAATTTTTTGTCGATAAATCGGCTGCTTGCTCCTTTTTTCCAAACTAGACCCTGTGAAAGACGTGCTGTTCGATGTGATATCTGACAGTCTTCTCTGTTCAACCCATCCTGTTCCTTTCACCCAGCCTGCCTAGTTACATGTGTGCATTCTCATTTCTTCATTCTTTAATGACTCGATCACCTGGGTCTTTTTTCTCAACATTACTTCTGCCCCCAGTACCTGGTTATACCACCTTTTTCTTTTTAAAATTATGAAATACTTTAAACATATAAAAAAGGTATATAGTACAATATAGTAGTAGCTACCTCTACATATCACACAACTTTCACTATCATAACATTTTGCTGGGTCACTTTAGATGTTTTTTCATTAAGAAATAAAATCTACATTTAAAAAATAAAAAGAAATGGATTTTTTAAAAAAGAAACAAAATCTAACAAATACAGTGAACCCTACTCTGACCTCATTCCTCTTCTCAGAAATAATTGATATCCTGAATCTTTCCATAAAGTTTTTAAAGTATTGTTTTGTGGGCTGTAAAACTTTATGTAAGTGTTATAGTACTGTGAGTATTCTTTCAACCCTACATATTTTAAAAAAATTATCCATGCTAATACAAGTTGCTCTGGTTTCTTACTGTAATTGCTGAGTAATAGTCATAGAATGAACATATCACAATTCATTGTTTATCCTATGGTGAAAATTTAGGTTGATTCTAATTTTTTTTCCTCCATAGACAAGCTCCCAAACTTATTTTTGCTCATGTCTCTTTAGATACCTGAGCAAGAGTTTGTCTAAAAGTGGAATTGCTCAGCTATAAGGACTTCCCTGGTGGCTCAGACGGTAAAGGGTCTGTCTACAATGTGGTAGACCCGGGTTTGATCCCTGGGTCAGGAAGATCCCCTGGAGAAGGAAATGGCAACCCACTCCAGTACTATTGCCTGGAAAATCCCATGGATGGAGGAGCCTAGTAGGCTACAGTCCATGGGGTCGAAAAGAGTTGGACATGACTGAGCGACTTCACTGAGCTAGTCCATCCTTACAGAAAAATTACTCTCCAAGTGGTCTTTGCCAGTCCCTGCGGGACTAAAATTGTATCTTAGTGAAAGCGTATTTAACTACAAGTGGAATTGAGTATACGGTCATATTTTAATGGACTATTTGGACTTTTTCCTCTGAGAATTGTCCACTTTAAACACTGAACTTTTTGTTTTACTTGTTTTTATGAACCTTTTACATATTCTGAACACTAATCTTGTGCAGTTGCATGTCAAATTATCTTCTTTGAAGTAGTTTGTATTGTCATTTTGTTACTAGTATACTTTGATATGGGCTTTCTGAATGGCTCAACGGTAAAGAATTCATCTGCTTTGCAGGAGATGCAGGAGATGTGGGTTCAGTCCCTGGCTTGGGAAGATCCCCTGGAGAAGGGAATGGCAACCCACTCCAGTATTCTTACCTGGAGAATCCCATGGACAGAGGAGCTTGGTGGGCTACAGTCCATAGGGTTGCAAAGAGTCAGACAGGACTGAAGCGACTTAGCATATGCTTTGATGTACAGAGGTTTTGGTTTCTTTTTTTTTTTTAACTTTGTATCATTTTGCTCAATAAATATTTTTTATTTTGTTTTTAAATTTATTGGAATATAGTTAAATCACAATGTTGTGTTAAATTTTAGGTGTTTCTATTCAGTTGAATAGAGGCTTTTAAATTCAATCTTTCCTTATGACTTCTTGTATTTTGGTTAAAAAAAATCCTTCTTCACCCTAAAGTCATGAATATATTTTTCTATATTTTAGCTTAAAATCTTTAACGTTTTCCTTTTCACATTTAAGTGTTTAATCCACCTGAAATTTGTTTTTGTATATGCTGTTTAATCAGGATCTAGGTTTTCTTTCCCCTCTTAAGGATCACTAGGAGAAGACAATGGCACCCCACTCCACTACTCTTGCCTGGAACATCCCATGGACAGAGGAGCCTGGTGGGCTGCAGTCCATGGGGTCGCTAAGAGTCGGACACGACCGAGCGACTTCACTTTCACTTTTCACTTCCGTGCATTGGAGAAGGAAATGGCAACCCACTCCAGTGTTCTTGCCTGGAGAATCCCAGGGACGGGGGAGCCTGGTGGGCTGCCGTCTACGGGGTCGCACAGAGTTGGACACAACTGAAGTGACTTAGCAGCAGCAGCAGCAGCAAGGATCACTGCTTATTCCAATGCTATTTACATGCTAGTTGATAATTTCTCCATGATTTTTAGTGCTGTCTTTGAAAATATCAAGTTTTTATATTTATGGTTCTGTTTCTGGACTTTCTGTGATCGCTCATGGATATACTTGGCTGTCCTTGTCCTAAGTACTATTAATCACTACAGCTTAATACCCAGATGTGTTCTTCAGAATGCTGTGGCTGCTTCTGGCTCTTTGCTTTTCCTATAAATTTCAGAGTTAGCTTGTCAAGATGCAGAGAACAGTCTTGGTATTTTGATTGGGTTTGCACTAACTTTCCTAGATTCATTTTGGGAGACTTGCTCTCTTGAAGATATGGGGGCTCCCCACCTATGACTATCAATCTGTTTCCATTTATTTAATCCTTCAATTGTGTTTTGTATCATTTGGTGTTGTTTTATAGCCTTTTCCACAGAAATACTGCACATAAATGATAGATTTAGTCCTTGCTATGTGTGCGTGCTCAGTTGTTCAGTTGTGTCTGACTCTGCGCGACCCCGTGGACTGTAGCCTGCCAGGCTCCTCTGTCCGTGGGATTTCCCAGGCAAGAATACTGGAGTGGGTTGCCATTTCCTACTCCAGAGGATTTTCCTGACCCAGGGATTGAACTTGCATCTCTTGCATTCGCAGGTGGATTCTTTACTGCTGTGCCACCTGGGAAGCCCAGTTCTTGCTTTAGGTGTTATTTATTCTTTTGTGAAAAACATGCTATTAAAAATTGCTCTGGCTGCTTATTTGTTACTGGTGCATAGAAAAGTAATTGATTCAGGCCTGTTGATCTTGCTGAACTCTAAAAGTTTGTAAGTTCTCTTGGCTTGTCTGTTGACATATCATCTGGTAATGACAGTTTTGTTATTCATTTGTAGCCTTTATATTACTTTTTCTTGTTTTACAATGTCTTCCAGTACAATGTAGGATAGAATCGGTAATAAATATCCTTTATATTTTCTACTTTAAAGAGAATAGACCTAACATTTACCATCAAATAAGATGTTTGATATAAGAATTTGCTTGATTCCCATTCTCAGATTAAGGATATTTCTATTCTTATTTTCTATGATTTAAAAAACTTATGAATGGGTTTTCATTTATATCAATGCATATTCTGCAACTATTGGAAGACTCATAACTTTTTTGTTTTGTTAATTAGGTAGAGTACATTAATAAAATTTAAATATTAAGCCATATTTGTATCCCTAGAATAAACATAGTTCAGTCAAGAGGAATTTTTAATACACTCGTATATTAAGAAGCATTTTATTTAGGACTTTTGCATTTATATTCATAAATGGTATTAGCCCATAATTTCCCTTTTTCATGCTCTCCTTAGTTTGTTTTAGTATAATGGTCATATTAAGTTTGTTAAATGAACTGTAGAATTTGTCTTTTCTATGCTCTGAAATATAAGACTAAGATTGTCTGTTCTTTGAGGATCTGCTAGAACTTGCTGGTGAAACTCTTCAGGTTTGGTGTTTGTGGAGGGTGTGTGTGTGTGTGTGTGTGTGTGTGTGTGTAAGAGGGGTAGATTTTTAAAACACTTTAATGGTTGTTAAGTTTATTTAGGGTTAGAAAAAATTCTCCTTATGTCAGTTTTGGTAAATAAAATTTTTCTGAAAGTGTCATTTTCAAATATATTGGCATAAAGTTGTGTATTTTATGGTTTTTAGATATCTACTTTCTTTATAGTTCTATCACCTTTTTCATTCCTGGTATATTTTTTACTTTTCTTCTTTTTCCTGATGAATCTTGCCAGATTCTGTTTATTACTCATTTTGTCGAGGTATATTATTGAATTCATTGTTTTAACTGTTGCTGAGTTAATTATTAAGGTATAGTCCGTATTTAGCAAACTGCATAGGTATGAAGTGTATAATTTGATGAGTCTGACACATGTATATAACCATGAAACCATTACCACCATCAAAATGTTCACTTCCAAAGTTTCCTCATGTCATTTACTGATTCTCCCTCCATTCCTTTCCCTCTTCCAATGCCTCTTCTTCAGGTGACCACTGATCTACCTTCTATCACTGAAAACTGGTTTGCATTTTCCAAGAATTTTATATAAACAAAAGGATGGAAGCATTTATTCTTTTACGTCTGGATTCTTTCAGGCAGCACAGTTATCTTAAGGCTCACCCATTGTTGTTGCTTGTGAGAGTATTCAGTCCTTTTTAAAACTGAGTAGTACTCCACTGAGTACATGTACCCACAATTTGTTTATCCATTCACCTGTTGATGGACATTTGGATTGTTTCCAGTTTTTGGTTCTTACAAATAAAACTGCTGTGAACTTTTATGTAAAAGTCTTTGTATGGACTTTTACTTTTATTCCTCTTTGGCAAATATCTAGGAGTGGAATAATTAGATCCTTTGGTAGGTATGTGCTTAAAAATATTTTACCTTGCTTTTCTTAAGAGGACAATTGAATTACCCAAGTTACTAGCACAAGAAATAGAAGTTCCCTGTGTTTTTCCCTTGTACTTTTGTGGTTTCTTTTATTTTTTTTCTATTTAAGTGTCTGGTTCCACTGGAATTTATTTTGGTATAAGAAGTGAGTTATCTAATTAATTTTTCTCCAGATGGTAAGTTAACTATCCCAACACATACATTTGACAGCAATGTAAATAGATGCTGGAATCATACTCTTAAATCTCATCACAATACTGGCTAAAGATTTGGAAATCTTGTTAACCCAAACAAACAGAAACAGGGGCTTGTGGGTTGCTTGGAAAGTCAACAGGCAAGTGAACCATTCCCAAATGAAACATTAATTATGGTTATTTTGAGGATATTTTTTGCTGTATTTAATAGAACAACAGAAAACAAAAGACATTTTAACCTCAAATATTTACCTCAGACAATAACTTCATGTAGTCTATAATTTTTCTTCAGTAACAATTATGTAGTTAAAGAAAACAAGGTCATTATTTTGAATTTTTATCATGTTAGTTAAATGTGAAATGAGGATAAAAAATGAAGTAGTCAAGTTGACCAAAGTAAAAAGATAGAAGACACAGAGTTTCTGCAATTTTCTCATATGATTCATAGTCTAGAAATGAAAACTTCTCCTTATTTTGATGCTATGATGATTCCTTAAGATAAATCATCCATGTAGGGGCAAAACTGATATTTCTCCACTGAAAAAAGAAGCTACTATAGTTAGTTCTTTTAGATACCCATTCTTTCCCAAAGTACATGTGGTGTAACTTTTTGATTACCATATTAATAAAGATAATACTCAAATATTTTAGATCTCAAACTATTGTAATTACTATAGAGGAGAGATAATAAATCTTGCTCAAAAACTGGATTGTACCTGGGATTTGAAATATTGAATATTTTGATAGAAAATGACTTTAGTATAATGCATGATTTGTGCAAAATATAAATTTGTTTTTAAGAAGATTACCTGAACTTGTTTCAAAAGCTACAAACTATTACACACATTTTTGTTTTTCTTTTGTTTCTGTTACAAACTTCTCTAAGCTTTGTGCTATTTTAATCCTAAAGTATTTTGATTTGTTTATTCAATTAATATTTGTTTCTTATTTATTCTACAGTTGTTTGTTGACACTATGTGTGAGGCCTAGGCACTATCCTGGATGTTGAGATACAGTGTGGAAGAAAGATGGACAAGGTCCCTGATCTTATCAAGTTTATGTTTCAGTGGACAAACAGACAATAGACACATGAGTACACAAATAAGATGAAAAGTGAAAGTGAAAGTCTCTCAGTCATGTCCAACTCTTTGCAACCCCATGGACTATACATACAGTCCATGGGATTCTCCAGGCCAGAATGCTGGAGTGGGTAGCCTTTCTCTTCTCCAGGGGACCTTCCCAACCCAGGGATCGAACCCAGGTCTCCCACACTAATTGTAGGCAGTAATGATGCAGAAGCTGAAGCTCCAATACTTTGGCCACGTGATGTGAAGAGTCTTACTCATTGGAAAACACCATGATGCTGGGAAAACTTAAGGACAGGAGGAGAAGGGGTTAAGAGAATATGTGATGATTGAATGGCATCATTGATTCAATGGACATGAGTTTGAGCAAATTCTGGGAGATTAGTGAAGGACAGGGAAGGAACTTCATCTGCAGTCCATGGGGTTGTAAAGAGTTGGACATGACTTAGGACTGAACAACAAGGCAATAATAGATACTGGGAAGAAAATTACCTGTGTGACATGAGGGAGAATGATGGAGGTGGACAGCATATAACGGTGTGGCTCCTAATATGTACTGAGCATCCATGCCAGGCCCTCTGGACTTTGTGAAACCAAAATCGTGCCTGAGATCTGGGCTTTGGAGAAGAGCAGACAAAATTATGTCCCCATAATTCATAATTATTTTCTGCCCAGAGGCAGATTTATCAGTCATGAGCTAATGCTGGTTCAACCTTGGAGCACCTCGCTGTTAACAGCCCTTGTGGGTGAAGGGAGTTGCAGAATGTTCTAGATGGTGAGGGGAAGCCAGGTGGCAACCAGGAAGCGTTTTCTTTGTAAGCATTTCAGGGAAACTCTCTAAAGCTATCTCAGGAGACTTGCATACCTAGAATTCAACAACTAATTGTGATTTCTTTTTTCAGTTTGAATATTCACTTTCATACCTAATTCTGTATTTGTATATTTGAATTCTTTTTCTATGAGAGACCCTCCTTATTCCAACTTGTATAAGCTTCAAGCCTTGCAAAACTTGGCTTTGTTCCTGTCTTGGCCTTTGTCTCTCTGTATGACTCTGGCTAAGCTATTTAAATTCAGTTTCCTCATTTCTAAAATGGGCGTAATACCTCAATCATCAGGTTGTGTGATGATTAAATGAAATTAAATAGTATTTCAAATGTTATGCCCAGCACCTGGCACATATTAAGTACTGAATATGTTGTAGCTATTATTATTATTAACCCTAAAAGGACTTATAATTCTGGTAGAGAAAATCAACAAATGTAGATCCACAGGACACTTGGATACAGAACAGTATAGAGGTTGAGGATGTAGCTCTGGAGACAAATAAACCTATTCAAATTCTAGTTTTGTAACTTATTTGCTATGTGACCTTAAGCCAGTTACTTAATTTCTCTGAGCCTCACATTCCTCATTTGTAAAGCAGGGTAATATTGACTACTTAAAAACTTTGTTTCAGTAATACAGTGCTCAGTGCATGGAAAATCTTAAATAATGCTTGGATATTTAAACTAGAGAAATTCTCAAATATTAGCACAAGGAGATCTACTTAAGAATGTCCACTGTTTCTTTGTCTGCAATAGAGAAAAACTGAGAACAACTCAATTTTTAAAACAAGTTGTTTTGCTCATAAAATGGAATGTGTAATAATTGAAATGAATGAACTAGATCTATGGATTGAATATTAATAAATTTAAAAGCATAATATTGACCAAGAAAAAGCAAATTTCAGAATATTATGTACACTGATGCATGCATACTCAGTTGTATCTGACTTTTTGCAACCCCATGGACTGTAGCCCTTCAGGCTCCTCTGTCCATGGGATTTTCCAGGCAAGAGTACTGGAGTGGGTTGCCATTTCCTTCTCCAGGGAATCTTCCTGACCCAGGGATCCAACCCATGTCTCCTGCATTGCAGGCAGATTCTTTACCTCTGAGCCATCTGGAAACCCATGTGCATGGATAACACTCGTTAAAAAGAATCCACATAAAATAATATGGTTTATGAACACATATGTTCTGATTATCTATTGCTTCATAACAAACCACCCTAAAACATTGTAAGTCAATAAAAATTTTATTTGGCTACAATTCTGCAGCCTGGGCTTGGCTCAGCTGGCCAGTTCTACTGGTCAGTGGTCACTCGGTGGCTGGCAGATCTGCCGGACCTGAGTCAGCAGGGGCTCAGGTGAGCCGGGCTTTCTCTCTCCTTGTTGTTTTGGGGCTTCTCCTTCTCCACGTAGTCTCTACACGTGGTCTCTCACACAGGCCAGGTTTCCTATATGGTGGGTCAGGGCTTCCAAGAGTGCAAAAGTAGAAACAGCCGGACATTCTCACAGCTTAGACATGGAAGTGGGCCAGAATCATTTCTACCATTTACAGGCCAACTTGGACTCAAGGGACGGGTCTACTGAATGATGTGAATTCTGGAAGGAGTTTTTCATTAGAGGAAACTAATGTAACAGAGATCCATAGTGTGTGTGTGTGTGTGTGTAAAATGAACATCAACAACATGGTCAGGATCAGTTCAGTTCTGTCGCTCAGTCATGTCCGACTCCTTGCAACCCCATAGGCTGCAGCACGCCAGGCCTCCCTGTCCATCACCAACTCCCAGAGTTTACTCAAACTCATGTCCATTGAGTCGGTGATGCCATCCAACCATCTTATCCTCTGTCAGGATGCACATATTCAAAATATTACTTGCCAATGGCTAGAGAGACAGCATGATGGGGCTAGGGAAAAAGAATTTCTAATATATAAATTTCTAATTTCTGTAACATTATTTTCTCTAAAAACTTGATCTGAGATAAACACAACTATTATAACATCATCCTTTATACTTTTCTGCTTGAAATTAAAAGTTCAATGAACAGTAGCTATTATTAATATGTGGGGAGGATTAGGTTAATAAGCCAATAACCTGGCACATGTTGTTTCTAGGAACACAGTGTTTCCTTTCCATCAAGGTTCTTCTTGGCATGGGGGCACATCTCCCCTGATTAGCACAGAAACCGACAGCCTCAAGGTTAAAAGTTCTCATATGCTGATTGAATGTAGCTTCATAAATAGTATGATATTGACTGTTGAGTTTGGTGGTATGGTGAAAGCAAATATACTTGTAATTATGAAACATACAAAATTTCTTGCATCATTGGAGAAGAGCAGAAAGTAGCATAAATTGACTGAAAGTAGTTGTTCAGTTGTGTCTGACTCTGGGCAACCCCATGGACTGTAGCCCTGCCAGGCTCCTCTGTCCATGGGATTCTCCAGGCAAGAATACTGGAGTGAGTTGCCATGTCCTCCTCCAGGGGATCATCTCAACCCAGGGATTGAACCCGTGACCCTTATGCCTCCTGCACTGGCAGGCAGGTTCTTTACCACTGGCGCCACCTGGGAAGCCCCTGAATTGACTGAGGCTGTTGCAAATATGCGCAGAAGGGGGAGATCAGTATGGGCTTCAAATATCAGCAGAAGCTCTAGGAGAATGTGTGATGTGAATGAGACCTTGATGGTAGGGTGGGTTTGGACAGCTGGATCGGATGGCCCAGGATTCAAGGTGTCAGAGGGGAAGGGAAATGTTCCGAAAGAATGAAATTCAAGTATCAGAGGTTGGGTGGGGGAAAATATGGAGGACCTTAAAAGGAGACTTAACGAAGAGTTGCTGTTTGGTTATTACTGTTTTAACAATAGCTAAAAGTTCACAATTTCATTTAAATGAAAAATCTGATTTATGTTGAAAAATAATTTAACATTTTATCTCTGTTACTAGTTCACTTTATAGCCCAGCTGGCTAAACTTTTGGCCCTCAGGTCATAAAGAAAAAGCAACTCCTCCACACTGGCACCAAACCTTGGGTCACAAGTCTGAGAAGTGACTTAGTCAGTGATGACTTGTCCAAACAATAGAGACCAGGACTGACTCATTAGTGGCCTTGTGTTAATAATGGGTATTCAACTCACAGAAAGGGAATACTTCCCAGATGACGAGTGTGTCCAGAGACCGGCTTTAATGGGCCTTGGGTAGCCTTGAATGTGGGAGCAAGAACTTTCCACGGGAGAGGGGGTGCCCACCACTCCCATGGCAGATGTAGACAATGGAGACTGCACCTCAGTTTGTCCCTAGATGGCTAGACAGGGTGCTGAGAGGCTTCAGTAATGAAGTGAAGATTTTAAAAACATATGTTTAACAAAATACATTTCTCTAAGGAGAGGATCTCATGCAACTGCTCTGTTCAGGCAATTCGAGTTAATAACCTACAGCCCAGTGCAATCCTGGGGCATCCTTGGGATCCCCATTCATGACTCAACACCTCTTTAAGGAATAGACATGCCATCTGCAGCAACATGGATGGATCTAGAGAATATTATGCTTAGTGAAATAAGTGAGACATTGACAAATACTGTTTGATACTGTTTATATGTGGAATCTGAAAAATAGTACAAACAATGTAAATGCAAAACAGAAACAGACTCACTGATATAGAAAATTTTAAACTAGTGGTTCCCAGAGGGGAGAGGGAAGGAGCAGGGACAGAATAGGAGTATGGGATTAAGAGATGCAAACTAGTATGTATAAAATAGATGAGCAACAAGGATAATATTGTACAGCCCAGGGAATTACAGCCATTATCTCTTAATAACTTTTAATGGAGTATAATCTTTAAAAATACTGAATCGATGTGTTGTACACCTGAAACTAATATAATCTTGTAACTCAAGTATACTTAAAAAAAAAAAGCCATGGACAAGCAAAGGGCAGCAAGAACATAATTATAACCAACCTCAGGAGCCAAGAGCCAAGGTCCTCACACAGGTCAGAGTCAAGGAGAGGCCAGGCAAAGAGCCGCGGAACAGACACCTGCCCAGGGCCTCGAGTTCCTGGGGAGAAAGCTGGACTCTGCTGACTCAGATGGGACCTCGTGTTCGTGTGTTGTTTTACGCTGGCTGACAAAACTCAAGTTTTCACAAGTATTCTTCTACTTTGGCTGGCTTCCCCGGTAAAGTGTCTGCCTGCAATGAGGGAGACCCGGGTTCGATCCCTGGGTCGGGAAGATCCCCTGGAGAAGGAAATGGCAACCCACTCCAGTACTCTTGTCTGGAAAATTCCATGGATGGAGGAACCTGGTAGGCTGCAGTCCATGGGATGGCAAAGAGTTGGACATGACTGAGCAACTTCACTGGGGTGTTAGTCATAGAAATGTTGGTACAATGCATGAGCTGGTGAAGTTATTCTCTTCAGATTTAAACAATTTCAATCTCATGGTCCTTTCATTTCCTCTCCTTTTGCCTCATAAGTGTAATAAAAGTATTGGACCTTCTAAAGCCACATATATAGCTTTTATGGGACTAATTCTGATCGTAAATCCGAAGTAATGAAATTGAAATGTCATGATAAGTTTTGGATATAAGAATAATGGAAAATTGTGACATTTAATATGCAATTTAAGTCAGTGATTTCCAAACATTTTTGATGACATAAATTGTAATTCCATCGCCATTTTTGGATATGTGCCCCCAGTATACAGAATTTATTTTTTTATACACTGGCATATATACATCTACTGTTGCACTAACTGAAGTACTAATATGTTTTGCCCACACACTAGTGGATCAACTTGGGTACATTGTGAGATGCATGAATCTCCTCCCCCACAATCACATCAACTTCACAAAATAGTTTAAACAGTTACTTTACCTGCCTTATGAAGGTAGTCAGGAGACAGATCTGTAGGTTTGCTTCTCTGCATTCTGATACCATGAGCTAGTGGGAACAAGGTTTAGGGGGTCTTAGTGTGCTAATGGGCTTCCCAGGTGGCTCAGTGGGTCAATAAACTGCCTGCAATGCGTGTTCTGCAATGCAGGAGACACCGGAGATATGGGTTCGATTCCTGGGTTGGGAAGATCCCCTGCAGGAGTACACTCCTCACTCCAGTATTCTTGTCTGGAGAATCCCATGGACAGAGGTGCCTGGTGGGCTACAGTCAACGGGGGTCGCAAAGAGTCGGACACAACTGAAGCAACTGAGGAGCACTCACTAGTTTAGAGAAAGAGTTTTTTTTTCTTTTAAATATTTTCTTAATCTAATCACAGGGAAGAAAATGATCTATAATTTTCAGAATTTATTCTATATTACCAGTATTGTGCTTTCTGAGCTGACCCTTTATTTCATCAAACCAATAAATAAGTTCTCAGGGAACAGTATGTGATGGAGTCGGGGGCTATTGGGAGGTGGGGCAAGGTGAGAAGTCAGTGAAAGAGAAGCAATTCTTTAAAAATTTTATTTTATTGTGTATCTATGTGTGCAGGCACAAGGGATGCCAAATTATAGAAGAAATAGGCTCACTCCTTAAGTCATTTATTAAAAGTCTTAGTAACTTAGATTTCTCTCTTTGGAAGAAAGAGCCAGATAACCCCAACCATGCAAATCTGAGCATAATCCATGCGAGAGGGGACAATGGGTCAGAACAGAAAAGCTGTTCCCTCTGATCAACTAGTGTTAGCTGAACACCTATTCTGGGCCAGGCTCTTCTATACATACTATATCGCCGAATATTCTCAAGAATTCTGGAAGACAGGCATTGTTATCACGCTTTTACTGAGGAGGAAAATGGAAACTCTGATAGATGGAGCCGTTCGTTCAAGGTTAACAGTATAAATGGTACATCTAAGATTCCACCCTGATAGACAGTTACTGTTTATTGAGTGTTTCAGGCAGTGATAAGCATTTTATTTATATTATCTCATTCAATTTCCAGTAAATTAAACAACCCTATCATTACTGTTGTTTTTCCGAGTTTACAGATAAGGAATGCGGGACTTGAAGAGCTGCTCGTGGTGTACAAGGCCCAAGTGGCAAGACTGTCATTTGACCCCTTTTTTCTGACTGTGCTTCCCTTGAAAATGAGCCAAGTTGTCAGGGGAAGGGAGAGGCAGACCAAGATGCCAAGGAGCAGCCTGTGACATGAAGTGAAAGATCCTAGTAGCCTAAATTGCTTGCTTATGCGCTTTTGTATAGCCATAATAATACAGATATATAATAGTAGTTGGGTATGCTTTAGCTGGGCTTACCAATAAGCTGGGCTTATTGGTGCTAGTGGTAAAGAACCTGCCTGCAATGCAAGAGACATAAGAGACATGAGTTCGATCCCTGGGTTGGGAAGATTCCTTGGAGGAGGACATGGTGACCTATTCCAGTATTCTTGCTTGGAGAATCCCATGGACAGAGGAGCCTGGCGGGCTATGGTCCCTAGGGTTGCAAAGAGTTGGACACGACTTAAGCGACTTAGCACACACGCATGCTTTAGCTATGCGGGCTTCCCAGGTGGTGCTAGTTGTAAAGAACCTACCTGCCAATGCCAATGCAGGAGATGTAAGAGGCACAGGTCTGATCCCTGGGTCAGGGATCCCTGGGTTGGGAAGATCCCCTTCAGAAGGGAACAGCTATGCATGCTTTAGCTAAATAGTCAGTAAATTTGCTTTTAGTTTTATCCATAGATCATGAGTATTACATCTTCCCTGGAAATTTCCAGGTATAAAGACCCACTTTAAGAACAATGGAAAGAGACTTGATTGTGTCTGGCATAAATCCTACTGACCATCTCAGCCCTGGCACCGTCATTGCAGGTGCCCTAGCTGACAGAGACCCCCGGACTGGACCTTCTCTTTCTCCTTATATGGATGGTGTTAATAGAGTTTTCCCCCAACCTGTCTTACAACGGGCCATCACCTTGCATCCTTCTTATCCTCCCTATGCTCTTCTGAGTCGTCTCCTTGAAGGTCTTAGTGCTCTGCTTTATTTCAGGAGCTGCAGGCAGCCACATAGCTAAATAATAGTTTTATTCTTTGCTGATCTCATAAACATAGAATTGTGACTCAGTTACATTCTCCAGAGAGCCGAAGTTATACTCCTATCTGTCCAGGCAAGGAGTTAGACACACAAACAGTGCAGGTTGCTAAGCAATATACTACACACTTTATTAGCTGCAGCAATGATGACTGCTTGTAGGGCCGTGATTTGTGGGGATTTCGGCTCAAGTCCCGAGGACACAGGTACAGTGAGGTACGGAAGGGTCTTATGTGGTCTCATTCGGTTGAATCCCTTATTTTCCTTTCTCCTTCCCAAGTCCCTTTGGATTGACGCCATACTTTGTAATCGGAAGTAGAATAAGACATGTCAGAGTGGGAGGGGAGGCGCAGGAACTGTTTAGTTCTGTGTATCAGCTGAGATATCAACATATCTGGGCCTTACTGTGTGTGTGTGTGTGTGTGTGTGTGTGTGTGTGCATGTGCATGAGTGTATATGCATGTAAGATACTTCAACTTTACAAACACTCACAGCTAACAAGTTCTAACTAGTGGTTCTTAAGGTTTCCACTTAAACATGACCTGTCACCCAAAGCTACCCATGACTGGGTTAGGTATCTCCTGACATGGATGGATATTGGTTTCCGTTGTTTCTGGTTATTAACATCTAAAACCCCTCCTGAATTTGGAGAAGTATTCCCTTATGTGTAGTATTTGTGAGACCTCTTCTCACTGAGGAGTCTGACTGGCGGGCGACTTCTCTCCCACTTTTGGGCAATCCAAGTATCATCCTATCAGATTCTACTTTCTGAAAATTTCGACCATGAGTGAATAACAGATATGGACATGAGAGATGGCTAGAATTCCTTTCCTGTTTCCAATGGCAGGGGCCACTGCCTCCTGGGGAGATTGTTCCTCCCATTTGGCATTTGAAACCTTTTGGAGTCCTTCTCAATTTCTGAGCTTGCTGCTCTAGCCCTTCTAGATTCTAAAAGTCCTATCACAGTCCCCCCACCCCCATCCCTGTAGCCTTCCAGGAAATCTTTTTGCCTAAATCAGCCAGAATTAGTTCCCAAGCTTGACCCAGGAGCCCTGGATGAATCACGCGCCCTTAAACTCACAGAATATCTGTATTAGTTTCTTATGGTTGTCCTAACAAATTAGCACAAATTTTGTGGTGTAGAACAATAGAAACTGTTCCCTCACAGTTCCAAAAGTCCAAAGTCCAAAACCAGTGTCGCTGGGCCCAAAGCAGACTGTTGACAGGGCCATGCTCCCTCCATAGGCCTTAAGGGAGAGTCTGCTTCTTGCTTCTTCCAGCTTCTGCTGATCACATCATTCCTTGGCTTGTGATTTGTGGTTGCATCACTCCATTCTCCACCTCTGTGATCAATTGTCTTCTCCTATTTCCAGTAGTCATGTATGGATGTGAGAGTTGGACTATAAAGAAAGCTGACCGCTGAAGAATCGATGCTTTTGAATTGTGGTGTTGTAGAAGACTCTTGAGAGTCCCTTGGACTGCAAGGAGATCCAAACAGTCCATCCCAAAGGAGATCAGTCCTGAATATTCATTGGAGGGACTGATGTTGAAGCTGAAACTCCAACATTTTGGCCACATGATGTGAAGAGCTGACTCATTTGAAAAGACCCTAATGCTGGGAAAGATTGAAGGCAGGAGGAAACGTGGACAACAGAGGATGAGATGGTTGGATGGCATCATTGACTCAATGGGCATGAGTTTGAGTGGACTCCGAGAGTCGGTGGGGGACAGTGGGGCCTGGCGTGCTGTGGTCCATGGAGTCGCAAAGAATCAGACATGACTGAGCGACTGAACTGAACTTCTGTGTGTGTCAAATATCCCTCTGTCCCCATTTGATAAGGATATGTGTAATTGGAATTATAGCCTACCCACCAGGTAGCGCTAGTGGTAGAGAACCCTCCTGCCAATGCAGGAGACCTAAGAGCTGCAGGTTGGATCCTTAGGTCCGGAAGTTCCCCTGGAGGAGGAAATGGCAGCCTGCTCCAGTTTTCTTGCTTGAAGAATTCCATGGACAGAAGATCCTGGCAGACTACAGTCCATGGGGTTGCAAAGAGTTAGACATGGCTGAAGTGACAGCATGCAGATAAAATTGTGGCTCAGGTGGTAAAGAATCTGCTTGCAATGTGGTGGCTTCAGTCCCTGGGTTTGGGAAGATCCCCTGCTGAAGGGAATGGCAAACGTCTCCAGTATTTTTTCCTGGAGAATCCCATGGACAGAGGAGCCTGGCCGGCTACAGTCCATGGGGTCATAAAGAGTCAGACAGGACTGAGTGACTACAATTCACTTTCAATATAGAATAATCTCTCTACCTCAAGAGCCTTTTTGCCGCATATGTCAATTCACCGGTTCCAGGAATTGGGTCGTGGATACCTTTGGGCTGTTCTAGCCAGTCACAGTTTCCCCAGTTCACTCCTCTGTGGTTCTGGTGGTCAGTTTACTTGTCCATCTCCCTTACTAGACAGTGGACGCCTGGAGCTCAGGAGCCTTTGTCATGACTTGGCAACTGAACAACAAAAACAATCATTAATTCCTCATGCCAAGCTTCTGGTATATATTCAAGATATTTATTGACTGATTCAATAAACATGTTAAATCCAAGATACGATCATTATTCCATCTTCTTTTCGGCACAAGGTTTGAGATTTTAAAATTTGGCAAATTTTGTCTCATCATAGGATTGATATCAGCACTATCTTTCTGTTTAATTGAATTAGTTTTGCTTTCAAACCTCTAACAGTTCTTCTCACTTTAGGATTAAGCCTATAGATGTGAAACTAGCATCATCATTCAGCTCGGAGAACAGACATTGCTAATGGATCATGGCTCCTTCTTAAGAGCCCAGACACTGCCTTAGAATCCTTGACACAATGTTCCAGGCAACTGCTCCCTACTGAGCAAAGTTGGCCTGCAATACAAAAAGTTTTACGTCATCATATTCAGAGTAAACAACCAATGTCTTCAGTCTGCTTCCACGTTCTCATCATTTCCAGCATTAACTCTGTACTTCAACCAGAGTAAAGCATACCATATTCATTCTCTAAGTTCATAAGGTTCTGCTCCTTTCTCTCCTACCCAGGTGGTGACCCCTGTTCCGGATCCAAAGCAAGTCCCACTTCAAACAAAAGAGATTTTTCTTTAACCCTGACCCATAGGTCCTATCAGGGGTGCTGATATGGTCCCGGCTGCATTAAGTGTGCTTAGAGGACTGCTCAGGTGTCTGTGGTTCTGACCAACTAGAACCTGAATTCTATTTCTGGGCCAAGTTGGGAGGATTGATGTCTTTACCTTCCCGATCCAGTGGTTTCATGGCAAAGTGAGTGATAACGCTTCTAATACCAACAGTGTAACCGCTCATCTACACACTCCTCCCTTGCTCTCAGCACAGAGAATACAGCAGACGTTTCCTGGTACATCATGAGCCATGAACCCACTTAACCTTGGAGAAGCAATGGTGTGCAAATAAATCATCGAGCTCTTGTCTTCCTTCAGTTATGGGTTCTAGTTGTCAGAGGTAAAATATTAAACAGCCACAAAGGTAACGCACTATCACTATCTATCTTTCATACAGGAAGATAAATCCTCTCAAGTGGGACATATCACCTAAACCTGCTTTATGAAACAAGTATGTTTCAAAGATACATCACTGAACATTTTTAAAAATCATCATTAAGGCTGTTCTGGTTTGGATGTAGTTATTCTTTTCCTTTTTAAAAAAATAATTAAAGTATAATTTATTTATAATGTTAGTTTTAAATGTACAGCAAATTGACTTTGTGACTCAGTTATATATATATATACATATTTTTTTTTCAGATTCTTTTCCCTTATAGGTTATTATGAAATATTGAGCATAGTTCCTAGTTATTTTCTCTTTGGTAACTGTTGGGATCTCTGGGGCCAATTTGATAGGTTAATATGGCTATTCATAATGACACGGAGATGGCGGTAGAGTCAGACTCTATTGGAAATGGTTTTGTGGCTGGTGATGGGAATCTAGGCTGCAAGAATCGTCTCTCATCTAATGTCATAGTTCAAGTGTGTTTTTCTTCAAATCTTGGGGAGTAAAACTAGGGCCATGAGAGGCCAGTCATGTCCTTTTTATGGCGTGTGGAAGACATCACAAGAGCCTTATATCATCGAGCTCTCTGGCTGTTATATTTGGAACAGCCTCATCTGATGTCCACAGATGGTCAGTCACGGCTAACCTGTCCCAGCTCCAGACCACCTCCTCCCTTTTCTCCGCTTTCCAGCTTTTGTCTGTCCATCTTTGGCTCAAGAGCCCCAGCAGTCATCAATTAATTCTTTATCCTCCTACAACAATCATAAGTAAAGCAATACATGAAAAAAAAGCTTTTTATATTAATGCAGCATCTAGAAAATTTTTTATACTTCTCCCTGTTGGAAAGAGTGAATGAATGTACTTTTGTAAAGTTTCTAAATTTTTTTTTTTTAAAACCTGGTTCAGAGTTCATCTGCCATATTACTATTGAATCCCCTTGTGAGTTTGACTTCTCTGATTCAGGGAGGAGCATCATATAAAAAATGGAAATATTGTCCAGTATTGTCACCAGACCTGCAGAGGAATAGAGACATAGCTAAGGCAGCTTTGGTAACCTTTCCTTTCTCTTCTTACTCCTCTTTTGCAGGCAGTGTCGATGAAGGAGAAACTGATCAAGATGAAGATACCTATGGGACCAAAAGTCAGGTGTGAACCTGGGCTGAATTGCCACCGTGAGTAGTAGAGGATAGGATTCCTTGCCTAATATGGCGAGATGGCGCTAACACAACATAATGCTTTCCAAACAGTTTTGTTGTTTAGAACTAGTCAAAATCTCTGATGCAATTGAGATAATGTCTCCTAAGAGTAAAGAAAAAATCTTAGAGTAAAAATTGCAAGGAAAAGCCTCATTATGTAGCGATTTGAGGTTAATGTTCAATGCTTGTACCTTGAGGCGGGGTGGGGCAGCCTTTAGCTCTTGCAGCCAACAGTCCCCAAAGCAGCTTCCAAAATCCAGTTTCCACTTGTCTCCCTGGCCAGAAGCAGAGCAATTAGGAATCAGGTCCCTGCTGTCTCACTCACTTTGCACCACCGAAATATGGAAGAGTTACTCACGTTTAGGCTGTTTTCTAGCGCACAAAGCCAACCAGCTGGTATTTGGCTAAGTGGGATTCCTGAGCGGAGCATCAGTGGGGGCAGCTTACCCGCATAACACACTGGGGACAGCCTCCCTGCTACAGCCGATGGGCTGCGTTCCTTGCATGCCTGGTGTTTCACTCCGGTTGCCACCTCACATAAACATCTGCTGGTCAAGGCTTTGAGGCAGGCAGGCAACCCTGATTAGTGTTTATAACCAAAAAACCTTAACTTGAAAAAATAGTTATGTGGGGTTTTTTTTCCCCCCTATTATCTGGTTTCAGAAAAAGGCAAGAATGTTCCCAGAAAAAGGCCTTTTCTTAGAGAATGTTGGCTGCATAAAGAACGAAGGCAGGGCAAGAGGTAAGATCTTGCGAGGGCTGGAGACTCATTGCGTGCAGAGTGTTCTGGATTCCTCCTCAAACTTCGACATACCAGTTTCAAATCTCCATTGCAGTCTGCGGTGGGCTCTCAGATTCTGATGCTTCAGTCAGCTTTCCTGGGATGGCCGAGGCTGCTGGCCCCATGGACAGCTCTTGAAGGTGCAAAGGTTTGTATCAGTGATTCTCATGGGGAGGCAGGGAAGGTGTGTGCAAGAACCAACAGGAGAAAATTCTTCCAGAACACACATTCCCCTCTTCCCTCCATAAGGACTTTCAAATTGAGGGTAACTAGGAACATGTACGGAGGAGCCTGGTAGGCTGCAGTCTGTGGGGTTGCAAAGAGTCGGACATGACTGAGTGACTTCACTTTCACTTTCCACTTTCATGCATTGGAGAAGGAAACGGCAACCCACTCCAGAGTTCTTGCCTATAGAATCCCAGGGATGGTGGAGCCTGGTGGGCTGCCATCTATGGGGTCGCACAGAGTCGGACACGACTGAAGTGACTTAGCAGCAGCAGCAGCAGGAGCATGTATTATATTTTTAAAAAGCATTATTGAGATATAATTTACAGGCCGTAAAATTCATATCTTTTAAGTGTACAACTCAAAGGTTAATAGTATCAATTGTGTAGCCGTCACCACAACCTTACCTTAAATAATTTCCTTCACCTTCAAAAGAAACCTCAGCCCCGTTTGCCATCATTCCCCATCCTCACCTACCGACTCTAGGCATCCATTAATCCACTTCCTGATCCTGTCTATTTACTTTCTCTTTACCTGTCATATAAGTGGAATCATCCACCATGTGGTCTTCCGTGTCTGACTTCGTGTTTTTGAGATTCGTCCTAGTGGCATATCTCGGCACTTTGTTCCTTTTTATGGGCATATCTGCTTGCAAAAAGCTCAGGTGATTCTGTGGTCTCCTGTTGAAGACAGCTATATATGTGTGTGTGTGTGTGAAAGTGAAAATGTTGGTCACTCAGTCGTGTCTGACTCTTTGTGACTCCATGGACTGTAGCCCACCAGGCTCCTCTGTCCATGGAATTCTTCAGACAAGAATATTGGAGTAGGTAGCCATTCCCTTCTCCAGGGGATCTTCTGAACCCAGGAACGGAACTTGGGTCTGTTGCACTGCAGGCAGATTCTTTACCATCTGAGCTACCAGGGAAGCCATATATATACATATATATATATACACATATATATACATATATATGTTTAAACATACTATATTCTTTTAGAAATTATCATCTGCTTTTCAAAATGAAGACACAGAGAGGCCAAACAACTCCCTTATGCAATTAATAATTGAAACTGATAGCTTTGACTTCAAACCCGAGGCCTTGCCCCTGATGTACACTCTGTGAACCCAGAAGGTCAAAGGTCTGAGGTCACCTCTGGCATGAAGAGCGCCTCCAAAGGACACTAGAAGGCAACCGGGGTGCCTCCGCTACAGGCTCAGTGAAGGGTGCCATTCAAAGAAACACTTGCAGCAACCCTTCAGGAAAACCTTGGAAAGGGATTTAAGTCTTTACTGAGCTCCCTGGATGGAGCGTGTTACCCTGCGTGATACACAGAGAAACAACCATCTTCTTGGAGAGGCGCATCTCCTTCAAACGGCACCGAGGACCCACGTGCTCCCGTTGGGCCCTTCTCCCAGACCGCCCCCCGTCTTTGCTCTCCTTCAGACTCCTCACTCAGACTCCAGCTCGTGGTGGCTGGCTCGCTTGCTTTCTGCTTCCTCCTCCAGGAAAGAGTTACTTTCTTTGATCCATAGTCCTTGCCCTTTTAATGCAGGTCCACTTGGTCATTCTGCATTCTGGGCTATTCTCTCCTCCATTTCTCTTAAAGCGACACTAAGAATATGTGTGACACTTAAATTCTCTTAAAGAGACACTAAAAATTTCTACCCTTATGGCAGAAAGTGAAAGTCGCTCAGTTGTGTCTGACTCTTTGTGACCCCGTGGACTGTATCCATGGATTTCTCCAGGCCAGAATACTGGAGTGGGTAGCCTTTCCCTTCTCCAAGGGATCTTCCCAACCCAGGAATTGAACCCAGGTCTCCCACACTGCAGGCAGATTCTTTACCAGCTGAGCCACAAGGGAAGCTCAAGAATGCTGGAGTGGGTAGCCTATACCTTCTCCAGGGGAACTTCCAGACCCAGGAATTGAACCAGGGTCTCCTGCAATGCAGGCAGATTCTTTACCAACTGAGCTATGAGGGAAGCCCATGGCAGAAAGCAAAGAGGAAGTAAAGACCCTCTTGATGAAAGTGAAAGAGGAGAGTGAAAAATCTGGCTTAAAACTCAACATTCAAAAAACTAAGATCATGGCATCTGGTCCCATCACTTCATGGCAAATAGATGGGGAAACAATGGAAACAGTGAGAGACTTTATTTTCCTGGGCTCCAAAATCATGAGAGAATCAATTCCTAGGCAGGTTGATAAGAAATTTGGGGTCCCCAAGAAGGAGAGAGCAGTCTGAGGCTCTCAAGGAGGAGATAGGGGTCTGGAAATCTCAAGGAGGAGAAAAGGACAAACTTTTTTTTTTCTTTACATTCCTTAGTCTTAGTCACATAAATGGTTTTTTTCTTTAAGCCCTGAACTGATGATTACACAACAAACAACTCAGTTTAAACTCTGTACTAAGGATTGTATAACAACAATGTATCCAGCTTGACAACCGTTTCTCCTTCCTGAAAACCTTCTGGCTAATTCTGTTGTCCAGTCAGCAAGGAGATCCAACCAGTTCATCCTAAAGGAAATCAACCCTGAAAATTCATTGGACTGATGCTGAAGCTGAAACTCCAATACTTTGGCCACCTGATGCGAAGAGTTGACTCGTTGGAAAAGACCCTGATGCTGGGAAAGATTGAAGGCGGGAGGAGAAGGGGACGACAGAGGATGAGATGGCTGGATGGCATCACTGACTCAGTGGTCATGAGTTTGAGTAAACTCCGGGAGTTGGTGATGGACAGGGAGGCCTGGCGTGCTGCAGCTCATGGGGTCACAAAGAGTTGGACACATCTGAACTAACTGAACTGAAGAATATGTGAGGGCATGTGTGGATTATTTTCTGTCCTTCTGTACTAGTGTTGGGGGTGGGTGTGTCCTCGGCTACCCAGCCCATATTTTGAAGATGCTCCCAGGGGGCCAGCAGCAATGAAGCCTCATTTTTAGCCTCAATGGAGGGATTTATGCCATCCTCTTCTTACCTGCTACTCCTTGGCTTGCTGCCATCCCAGGCTCCTATCCCCAGTTTCCGGTCAGAATCAACCTTCTTGGTAAAGACCTAGTCACAAAACAGCTCCCTAAAAAGCCTTGAGCCTTTTATCATTTAATGGTTCCTCCTTCACCCCGATCTAATAGTTTTCCTCCTGTTCAGGACATGTGCAGAGTGTCTCTTGCAATTCAGGCTATTGCATGCTGGGCATGGGGCAGAACAACTCAACAACCTAGCATCTCTGATTTCTACTTTGTTCACGACCTGAGTGCTTCTCCTTGCCTTGAGTTCTTTCCCTTATTTAAAAGTAAAGACCTTCCTATTGAGAACCTCAGCGTCCCAGAAAGACAGAGTTGAAAGAGTCCTTAGAACTTCCTTTCTTTAACAGCCTCATTTTTCAGGTGAGGAAACAGACCTTCAGAGGTAAAGTATCTTGAAACTGTTTTCAGCATTTTAGCTCCATGTGTGTGTGTTTAGTTTGTGTGAGGATTAGAAAGGAAGAAGTAAAAAAAGAATAGAAAGCTCTAGAGAAAGCTGAGAGCAGAAAGATACATTGGAAACTGGGAAAACAATAGTATTTGAAATGAAGGTATTAATAAATCCCTGACAGTCCATGTTGCCCTCACCACCTGGATCAAGGCAGTGATGAGAATATTACCACGCAGGGCTGGTGTTTGGTCTGGAATGCAATTAGGGCGGGAAAGGTTTTGAATAGCTTCTGGAAACCGCTTGTTCTGCATAGTCCTAGTCCAGAGCAGGTGCTGAATAAATATTAGTTGATTGATTTGAGTAGGATTATAACAAATAGTCACACTCCAGAGTGTAAACGCAACCTTGAGAACTGTGTGCTAAATCATCAGGCTGCCATTTCTGCCTTTGGTTTGCAGGTCTTAATGACTGCCAGCACGTGGCATGAATGTCACGCATCCTTCTCTTGTCCCTTGTACTAGTCTTAGAAGCTTCCCACTAGGGAAGGGACTAACGCTCACCTGCAACAAATCCAGCTGAACTCGGGACCACAGTCATGACATTCTGAGAGCTTCCTCATTCACTGCTGGAAAATGGAACTTGAAGGGCTTAGGAAGGAGGGACAGAGAACGTTACGTCTTGTAGGTCTGATGTCTAGTTTTTGTTTAGCCACAGCAACTAGTAGTAACAGTATTTTGCAGCTTGAAGAACAATGTCACATCCATTTTCTCATTCAGTTACCTCAATAACCCTGTCAAGCCTGGGCTCTTCAGAACAAACATCAGGCCTTCCATGCCCTGGTCCTTGCCTGTTTTTTTTTTTTTTTTTTTGCTGGTTCTTGGGTTCTTTCAGCCCCGGCCACCCAGTGAGGTTTCCATGGCACCGTGCTCGATTTATTGGATGAATAAACACAGGGCCTTTCCTGGGTGCCTCTTCTGGATCAGTGCACCTTTGGGCAGAGCTGGCCCAGGGGCCCCAGAGCCCTCACTTTCCTTGGGAGATGTTCTGTGCTCCGAGACCATGACTCATAAGTGACAGGAAGTTCTTGGCATGCTCCCTGCACGCTGAAAGAAAATTAATGGCCCAGTCATTGTGTTTGGGGACGAAGAAGGACACGGGCAATGACAAGAGAATTCGTGGCTGGAAAACACCTACTGGTGCCTGGGGAGCTCAGACAAGAGTTTGGCAGAGCCGGCTAGTCCGACGCCAAGCTGCGGACCTGCAGGGTCTGCCTGGGCCCCTCTGCCTCATGTGCTCGCATCTCTCCAGCAGAGGCAGATGCTCTGGACTTTTCTACATCCACGGAGCTCCTTGCCTCAGCCAGCCCTCCTCACAGCCTGCTGTGGATTTCTTTCTTTCCTTTCCTCCTCCTCATATCAACAGTTCTCTTTCCTCCGTGAAGCTTGCCTCAGCAGCATTGAGGAAGGTAGCTGCTTCCACACACTAAGCCTTACGTAACCTTACACAGGCCATTCTCTTGGGAGGTGGTTTCATCCATTCATTCACTTTCTCAAGGAATGACTATTTATTAAGAGCCCACCATGTGCTAGATCCTGGGACACAATGGGAGACAATGAGCCATTGTAAGAGAGTATTTCTAGAGGGCAGGACAGACAATTAAATAAGCAATAACAATACAGTGTGAAAGGGGAGGGACTGCGTGCCTTAGAGCCCATGGCAGAAACATCTAATCGCCTATAGGTGGACTCAGGGCTTATTAATTCAGAAGGGGTCATTCTGACCGTGGAATCTCAGGCAAAATACAACAGACCACCCTGGCAGAAGTTCATGCTCTGAGCTCTGGGGTTCTCGGTCCAGCCTTGTTCCACACTAGCTGAATGGCATTAGCAGATCTGTTTACTTCTTGACTTTGGGCGTTGGTCTTGATGGTCTTTAAGGTCTCTTTGGTAAAAAATTTGGTGGGGCCTGGTTGGCGTTTCTTTAGAAGGCTGACTTAAAAAAAAAATTTATCTCATTTTCTAACTTTAATGAGGAATAATTGACAAATATAACTGTATATATTTAAAGTATGCAACATGATTTGATACACATATTCGTTGCAGAATGATTACTAAGATCAAGAAAATTAACACATCTGTCACCTCATATAGTTCACTTTATTGTGTGTGATAAGAATGCTTAGGATCTATTCTCAGCAACTTTCAAATATATAATACTGTAGTCACTGAGCCATACATTAGAGCCTGAGAACTTACTCTTTTTATGACTGGAAATTTGTACCCTTTGATCTATGTCTCCCAATTTCCCCTTCTCCTTCCCCCTTCCACTGGAAATTAGTTGTTTTTTTCCTTTAGATTCCACATGCAAGTGATACTACGCAGTATTTCTTCCCCAGTCTGACATATTTCACTTAGAATAAACCACCCCCACCCCCAGCTCATCCATATTGTACAATTGCAGGAGCTCCTTCTTTTTTATGGCTGAATAATATTCCATTTCTGGAGAAGGAAATGGCAACCCACTCCAGTACTCTTGCCTAGAGAATTCTGTGGACAGAGGAGCCTGGTGGGCTGCTATCCATGGGGTCGCACAGAGTCGGACATGACTGAAGCGACTTAGCATGCATTGGAGAAGGAAATGGCAACTCACTCCAGTATTCTTGCATGGAGAATCCCAGGGACAGAGGAACCTGGTGGGCTGCCGTCTATGGGGTCACACAGAGTCAGACATGACTAAAGTGACGTAGCAGCAGCAGCAGCAGCAGCAATATTCCATTGCATATGTATATCACATTTTCTTTTGTTTGTTTGTTTTTTTTAATTAATTAATTTATTTAATTGGAGGCTAATTACTTTGTAATAATGTAGTGGTTTTGCCATACATTGACATGAATCTGCCACGGGTGTACATGTGTTCTCCATCCTGAATCCCCCTCCCACCTCCCTCCCCATCCCATCCCTCAGGGTCATCCAAGTGCACCAGCCCTGAGCACCCTGTCTCATGCATCGAACCTGGACTGGCGATCTGTTTCACATGTGATAACATACATGTTTCAATACTGTTCTCTCAAATCATCCCACCCTTGCCTTCTCCCACAGAGTCCAAAAGTCTGTTCTTTACATCTGTGTCTCTTTTGCTGTCTCGCATATAGGGTCATTGTTACCATCTTTCTAAATTCCATATATATATGTGTGTGTTAATATACTGTATTGGTGTTTTCTTTCTGACTTACTTCACTCTGTATAATAGGATCCAGTTTCATCCACCTCATTAGAACTGATTCAAATGAATTCTTTTTAATAAGTGAGTAAAATATATTTCATTGTGTATATGTACCACAGCTTTCTTATCCATTTGTCTGCTGATGGGCATCTAGGTTGCTTCCATGTCCTGGCTATTGTAAACAGTGCTGCGATGAACATTGGGGTGCACGTGTCTCTTTCAGATCTGGTTTCCTCAGTGTGTATGCCCAGAAGTGGGATTGCTGGGTCATATGGCAGTTCTATTTCCAGTTTTTTAAGGAATCTCCACACTGTTCTCCATAGTGGCTATACTAGTTTGCATTCCCACCAAAGAGGGTTCATTTTTCTCTGCACCCTCTCCAGCATTTATTGCTTGTAGACTTTTGGATAGCAGCCATCCTGACTGGTGTGAGATGGTACTTCATTGTGGTTTTGATTTGCATTTCTCTGATAATGAGTGATGTTGAGCATCTTTTCATGTGTTTGTTAGCCACCTGTAAGTCTTCTTTGGAGAAATGTCTGTTTAGTTCTTTGGCCCATTTTTTGATTGGGTCATTTATTTTTCTGGAATTGAGCTTCATGAGCTGCTTGTATATTTTTGAGATTAATTCTTTGTCAGTTGCTTCATTTGCTATTATTTTCTCCCATTCTGAAGCCTGTCTTTTCACCTTGCTTATAGTTTCCTTTGTTGTGCACAAGCTTTTAAGTTTAATTAGGTCCCATTTGTTTATTTTTGCTTTTATCTCCATTACTCTTGGAGGTGGGTCATAGAGGATCCTGCTGTGATTTATGTCAGAGTGTTTTGTCAATATTGCATTTTCATTTTCATTCGTTTCTATGTATATTTTGATTTCTTTTTTGATTTCTTCTGTGATTTCTTGGTTATTCAGAAGCATGTTATTTAGCATCCATATGTTTGCATTTTTAATAGTTTTTCCCCCCATAGTTGACATCTACTCTTACTGCATTGTGACCAGAAAAGATGTTTGAAATTATTTCAATTTTTAAAAAATTTACCAAGGCTAGATTTATGGTCCAGGATGTGATCTATCCTGGAGACGTTTCCGTGTGCACTTGAGAAAAAGGTGAAATTCATTGTTTTGGGGTGAAATGTCCTATAGATATCAATTAGGTCTAACTGGTCCATTGTATCATTTAAAGCTTGTATCACATTTTCTTTATCCACTTATTTGTCCAGGGACATATGTGTTGTCTTTATGTTTTGGCTATTCTGAATAATATTGCAATGAACGTGGGTGTGAGGAAACAGATCTTTAACCTTTTTTGCATCACACATGTCTTTGAAACAGTTGAGTTTATCCAAGGAAAATGTCCTTAAGCCACACAATATTTTACATATGATTTTAGGAATCTCTCTCAGCTTTGGGAAATCCCTGGTGATTTTCCAGGGGCTTGGATACAAGAGCAGTAAAAACCAGTAAATTTGACTGTGTTTGCAGAATGTTGGCACCAGCCCTTAGAGCAGAGAGAGGGGCATAGAAGTCTCTTGAAAAGTAAGTCCCTGGGGAATGTTTAACAGAACCCTTCCTACTTTTGTTTCTGGGGATCTGCTTTGTCTTCCAGGTTTCTTGTAATTCTCTGAGGAGTTGCAGGGCAGTGCAGAGTTGTCACTGAAGCATGAGTTCTGGTGTTACACAACAGGGGTGCAAAGACTACTTCTGCTGCACATGAACCGCGTGACCCATCGTGACCGCTCTGTGCTTAAGCTTCCCCATCTTTAAACTACTGAGGATAATTAATGCCACCAATAGGTCTTATGAGGTTGTTACGAGAATTAAATAAGGTGAAACCCAAGATTTGGCATGTCCTAGAGAGTGAACTTGCTCAGTCATGTCCAACTCTTTGTGACCCCATGGACTGTAGCCTACCAGGCTCCTCTGTCCATTGGATTTTCCAGACAAGAGTACCGGAGTGGGTTGCCATTTCCTTCTCCAGGGGATCTTCCCGACCCAGGAATCGAACCTGGTTTCCTGCATTGCAGGCAGATGCTTTATCATCTGAGTCACCAGAGAAGTGTTGTAAGAACTCAATAAATAACAGCAACCATCAACATTAAAGCTAACCTTGCATGTTGCTTTTCTGTCTTCTAGACCCAGGAAAGACTTCCAAACCTTGAGGTGGACATGGAGAATGGATCTAACACCCCCACCTTCATACCAACCCTATTAGTTACAAGTACTGAAGGACCCACTGTGATAAAGCTTATACAATAAGTACATTTAATACCTCATAGAACAAGATATCTGGAGTTGGTGGTTCCAGGGCTGGTTATTAGAGCTGGATGGAGTTAGCCATGGACTGGTCTCCTCCATCTGCCCTCTTAGAGTACTTGGTCATTGGCTCCTTCGTGAGCCTGTCTTTCCGGGGTGAGAAAATGGCTGCTGCTGCCTTAGGCTCTGAGTGTGCAGGGTCACCTGAATAAAGAAGAAGACATTTCCTCCCATGGGTCTCTATTTATTTGCAAGGAAACCCTCTCCCCTGAAGCTACTTGACCACTGCTTCCCACTGCAGAATTCCAGGCCAGAATTGTGTCAAGGGCCAGTGCCTGACCTCCAAGGGAGGTGGTGATGGTATCTGGAAACTTCAGCGGTGGTCCTGAGGTAGGAGCAGGGTTGTTTGGGGCCCATCTGCACCAGTCACCTCATGAACCTCAGGTGGCTTTGACCCAGTTCTCTCACGTCAGCATCCCAGCCACATTCCTCCATGTGTCTTCCACAACAAGTCTTTCCTTTTAATGTAAAACGTATTAAATTAATACCATCCAGGGGAATTGATGTTTTGGGAAGACACGCCTGGCATACTGTAACTTCCATGTCAGTAGGTTCATGTACCCTACTAAGTTTGAGAGACCCAGAGTTAACACATACACTGCAGCATTCACTGAAAAGCTTTTTGAGAAACAGAGGGACTCTAGCAAAATGCAGCGAACCCGTAGATTTTGGAGCTTCAAGCTCCTTGGAGAGAGATGGTGGTACAAGGCGTGGAATGGCGGCCGGGCAGGACTTGATCATGGCGGTGGGGCAGGACTTTATCAGGATGAAGAGGGTGTGTGGGCTTGGTCAGCCCTTGACTAGGGTGGGATTTGTGGTGAACCACCAACCCCTGCCCCTGCTCCCCGCCCCAGCTGACGAACAGAGATGATTCCTCTCACGTAATCTTCTGGGAAAGGAAACTCTGAACCCTGAAGCCAATTTGGTAGCCATCTGATGATAGTCAGCTCAGGCAGATTAAAAAATCAGTCTTTCTCACTGAGCCCATCCCATCCCCCAAGCTCTGTACCAAGTGCTCATGATGCACTTGATCCTCATGATAGCCGTCTGAGTTAATATTAACATTCTTTCCTCACTTCGTGTAAGGAGGAAATTCGAAGGTGAGGTAAGCAGACCTGACCCAGGTCATTCAGCTCCTAAGTGGATCTGGACCCCGGGTCTGACCTGAGGGCCCCCGGAGCCTCAGTGAGGTGCCCCCTCCTTGGCTTGTGAGGCGGGCCGCACCCTCACTGCCTCCCGCCTCTTCCTCAGCCTCCCTCAGCAGTCATGGTCTTCACGCCGGAATGACCACCACGCGCTGTTGCCCGACTTAGTCGTCTTTTGCTTCTGTTCCCACACGCAACACAGACACACTGGGACAGTCTGCGGTCTTACTGTGGTTTCACAAAACAGGGAAGAGGCCTTGTTTAAGGCCTTTCCCGTTTGGGAGTGTGGGAGACAGTCACAGGGGCCTCCCTCCCGGCCCCCACTCCACCAGCGCTGTGTCTGCCGCGGCCCTCCTCTCGTTGACCCTCAGGGGGAAGGCAGGAGATGGCTCTTCAAGGGAAAACCACAGGCTCGGGCTGCCCCCCACCCCCTCATCAATCCATCTTGTAGCATCTATTACTACTGCTTTTCTGCTCCTTGACTTTTAAAAGAAAGGGTATTTCCAGGTAGCTGAGGAGTGAAGACTTGTCAGAGGGTTGCGGGAGCCAGCTCTTCTGGAAGTGCCCCTGGCGAGTTGTGGGTGGGGTGAGGGCCTGGGATGCAGCCCCCAGATTCTGCTGGAGCCTGAGGGCAACCGCTCAGAGGCCCAGCCCTGGGGGTGGGGGTAGGGGTGGGCATGTCTGGGAAGGCCTGTTTGTTCTTCGCTGACCAGAGAAGGCTGCAGTGCACATCTGGATTGAATCAGCTGTCAGGAGGTTACTAAACACTAAAATGCCCACAGATGTCGTTGGCCTGCCAGCTCAGAGCCAGCTTGGAGGTGCATGAGTTTTGCCACCATGGGGCATGGCATTGAATCAGAAGGGTTTTTTTTGTTTTTTGTTTTTTTTTATTCCACAGATTGCCTGGAAGTTTTCTTTCCAGGTGAAAACATTGTTTGGACTTTGAATCAACTGGTTCTTTTCAAACAAACTCCTTGTGGCCAAGATTTCTCTCCTTTTGCCAGGAGAACAACTCCCCCGGGGTTCCTGACAGGTCCCTCCTGTAAGTGCTGGAGATGATTCATGGGGGAAGGGGGTCCGGCCCCAGGGCTGAGGGCTGGGGGTGGGGTGCTGGAGCTGGGCCAGCAGCTCTCAGGCTTCAGGCCTGGCTTCACCCGCCAGTCTACTGAGAAAGGCCTCTGTCTTGTTTTTCTGAGCCACACTTTTGTGTAGCTGAGAGGGGCCTAATTGCCTAGGAATGTGACATTTTTCCACTGCTTCGGGCTGGATAATCTTCCTGTCAACGGAATCATACCAGGTATAACACTGCCTGCTGCGGGATACTTAGAGGGAGAAGACAGAATCCCTGCCTTCTAGAATGGAATACTCCAGTTGGGAAGACAAGACAGACATCTTCAGTGAAATGATAAGACTTAAGTGACAGAGTGAGTGTCATCCTGGGTTGGGACACGGCTAACTGAGGAGACGCCAGTGACTTTAGAAGGGGAGCTGAACTTCCTGTGGTTGTGAGAAGGAAGAAGGTGGGAAGTGGGGAGGGGTGGTAGAGCTTCTGCAAAAAGGATCTACCAGGCTGGACTTGAAAGACAGTGGAATTTGGACAATTAGTTATAGTAATAGGGCTTCCCAGGTGGCACAGTGGTAAAGAATTCGCCTGCCAATGCAGGAGACACAAGAGATGCAAGTTCAATCCCTGGGTAAGGGAAATGCCCTGGAGGAGGAAATAGCAACCCCTCTAGTATTCTTGCCTGGAAAATTCCATGGACAGAGGATCCAGGCAGTTACAGTTCATGGGGTCACAAAGAGTTGGACACGACTGAGCACATGTGTATGCAGGTGCACACACACACACTACTTTTTCTGTTTTACAGATGAGAAAATTATTTCAGAGAAATTAAGAAACATGTCCAAAGTCACCCAACTGGTAAGAAGGGGGTCTAGAATTTGAAAGAAGTGAGTCTTGTTCCAAAGTCTATTTTTACCTTCTGGTGGCTGTTGGGAGACAACTCTCCATGTGACTCTTGTGTTTCTGCTTGTCTTGTGAATAAACTGACTGCTCTTTGTTTTCTATTATCTTTTCTAAGCTGTTTGCACTGCAGTCTTGGAGGATAGCAACAATGTCTTCTTTCAAAACAAGGAGCAGGCATGCTCACTGGTCATTACCCAAAATCCAGGTGACCCTAATAGCAGAAAGTGAAGAGGAACTAAAAAGCTTCCTGATGAAAGTGAAAAGAGGAGAGTGAAAAAGTTGACCTAAAGCTCAACATTCAGAAAACTGAGATCATGGCATCTGGTCCTATCACTTCATGGGAAATAGATGGGGAAACAGTGGAAACAGTGTCAGAATTTATTTTTTTGGGCTCCAATATCACTGCAGATGGTGATTGCAGCCATGAAATTAAAAGACGCTTACTCCTTGGAAGGAAAGTTATGACCAACCTAGACAGCATATTAAAAAGCAGAGACATTACTTTGCCAACAAAGGTCCGTCTAGTCAAGGCTATGGTTTTTCCAATGGGCATGTATGGATGTGAGAGTTGGACTGTGAAGAAAGCTGAGCGCCAAAAAATTGATGCTTTTGAACTGCAGTGTTGGAGAAGACTCTTGAGAATCCCTTGGACTGCAAGGAGATCCAACCAGTCCATCCTAAAGGAAATCAGTCCTGGGTGTTCATTGGAAAGACTGATGCTGAAGCTGAAACTCCAATCCTTTGGCCACCTCATGCGAAGAGTTGACTCATTTGAAAAGACCCTGATGCTGGGAGGGATTGGGGGCAGGAGGAGAAGGGGACGACAGCGGATGAGATGGCTGGATGGCATCACCGACTCGATGGACATGAGTTTGAGTAAACTCTGGGAGTTGGTGATGGACAGGGAGGCCTGGCGTGCTGCGATTCATGGGGTCGCAGAGAGTCGGACGTGACTGAGAGACTGAACTGAACTGAACTGAAGCCCTGCGTTCCTCTCCTTTAGTGAAAGCCGCCGTGAGAGCGAGGGTTCACGGGTCCTCTCTGTGCTGTGCCGTGGGGCCAGGGTTTTGGAAGCCGGTGCTGAATGAGCTGATGTGCAGTCCGCTTGCTGCCCCGTGAGGAGTCAGCCCTTGGTCTCTGACCCAGCAGTCTCGTGGCTTCTACTGGCATCCATGAAACTGTGAGTGACTCAGCTGTTAGCTTCCAAGTGGGGCAAATCTCAGGCCCGTCATAGTTTTTGACAGTGGTGTGTGTGTGTGTGTTCCTGCCCTTGGAGCCTGACATGGGGAGAAGGAAGGCCCTGGGTGAGAAGTGGAACTTTGCAGGTCAAGCTGTGGAGGCAGGAAACGGAAGCCTTTCATTGAGGATCAGTGTGTCTGTGGGTTTGCGCAGCATGGAGGTTTGTGTGAGGGAGAAGTGGAAGGCAAAGATGAAGAAATAAATTATAGATAGAGTCTGAAATTCCTACAAATGGAAGACAAGAGGATTATGAGGAAAGACTGCCAGAAATATGGTTGGTGCCTGTGACTATTTCTTCAGTATTGCCTAGAAAGACATTTTAATGTGGCCCAGCAGCAGTCGCTGACAGTGTACTCGGAGTGCCTGGTACAAGGATGGTCCACACCTAGTCCTACCATGTTTGTCTGACTCATGGTTTGTGGACCAACTGTGGCCCTGATATTCCTACCTCCTTCCCCATTTCTATTCCCCACGTGGATCTGGGCTTCAGCTGAAAGCACTGAAGAAGCAGCCTCAGCTCCCCAGTGTCTGGTGCAGAGCTGGCGTTTGATATACAGGACTTTGCTGTCTGGACTGGTTGGTTTGCCTGAACTGTAGCTAAGGATGGTAGCCTGCCTGGCACCCTCCCCTTTGTCAGCCAATGTGTACCCTGCTCATCTGACTCCTGCTTTTAGCCTTCTACTTCCTTGTTCACAGGCTCAGTCAGGTCCCAGCTGTTCTCTTTGCCTGCCCAGTTTGGGCTGTAAACTGCCAAGCTCCACCTACCAATATTGGGATGGATGGTGGCAGGGATGGCAGATGGCCATCCAGTAAGAGTGGATAACAGTGAGGGCTGTCCGTTCAACCTTCCCCACAGCAGAGCCTTCACCTAGGATTATGTCTCCTCTTTCCCTTTTTTCCTGGTTTGTGGATGCATTCCTTCCTGCCTCTGCCCCTACTCATGCCATAATGCTTTCCCTGGGTATGGAGACACACTTGGAATCTCAACTGACGGGGAAGTTGGTTCACAAGCTGTGGTGGGACCTGGACCTGTGGAAGGGCTGGGTTGAGACAGAGCAGCTGTTAGTACTCCAGTTGCATCTCCTTGGTCTTCACCATCTCCATGAATGCCAGTCCTACTTCCAAATGCCAATACTGAGTCTCTTTACATAAGGACTTGTTTTGCTGTCAAGGCCCTCTTCTTCCAAGTGCCAGGCAGGCTAGAAATGCCACGGCATGAATGCCTTCAGGAAACAGAGAGAAAAAAACTGAACTGAGTCTTATTGAGTTATAGTACAACTCAAATGGTCTATTGTTGTTTGGTTGCTAAGTTGTGTCTGACTCTTTACAGCCCATGGACTGTAGCACGCCAGGCCTCTCTGTCCTTCACCATCTCTCAGAGTTTGTTCAAACTCATGTCCATTGAGTTGGTGACACTATCCAACCATGTCATTCTCTGTTGTCCCTTCATCTCCTGCCTTCAATCTTTCCCAGCATCAGGGTCTTTTCCAATGAGTTGGCTCTTCACATCAGGTGGTCAAAGTATTGGAGCTTTGGCTTCAGCATCAGTCCTTCCAATGAATAGTCAAGATTAATTGCCTTTAGGATTGACTAGTCTGATCTCCTTGCTGTCCAAGGGACTCTCAAGAGTCTTCTCCAGCACCACAGTATGAAAGCATCAATTCTTTGGTTCTCAGCTTTCTTTATGGTCCAGCTCTCACATCACATGACTACCGGAAAAACCATAGCTTTGACTATATGGACCTTTGTCAGCAAAGTGATGTCTCTGCTTTTTAATGCACTGTCTAGGTTGGTCATAGCTTTTCTTCCAAGGAGCAAGCATCTTTTTTTTTTTTTTTTCATTTTTTTTTATTAGTTGGAGGCTAGTTACTTTACAATATCGTAGTGGTTTTTGCCATACATTAACATGAATCAGCCATGGATTTACATGTGTTCCCCATCCCGATCCCCCCTCCCACCTCCCTCTCCATCCCATCCCTCTGGGCTTCCCAGTGCACTAGCCCTGAGCACTTGTCTCATGCATCCAACCTGGGCTGGTGATCTGTTTCACCCTTGATAGTATACTTGTTTCAATGCTGTTCTCGCAGAACATCCCACCCTCGCCTTCTCCCACAGAGTCTAAAAGTCTGTTCTGTACATCTGTGTCTCTTTTTCTGTTTGAGCAAGCATCTTTTAATTTCATGGCCACAGTCACCATCTGCAGTGATTTTTGGAGCCCAAGAAAATAAAATCTGCCACTGTTCCCATTATTTCCCCATTTATTTGCCTTGAAGTGATGGGGCCAGATGCCATAATCTTAGTTTTTTGAATGTTGAGTATTAAGCCAGGTTTTCATTCTCCTCTTTCACCATCATCAAGAGGCTCTTTAGTTCCTCTTTGCTTTCTGCCATAAGGGTGGTATCATATGCAAATTGTATCATTTGCATATCTGAAGTAGTTGATATTTCTCCTGGCAATCTTGATTCCAGCTTATGATTCATCCGGCCCAGCATTTTGCATGATGTACTCTGCATATAAGTTAAATAAGTAGGGTGACAATATTCAGTCTTGATGTACTCCTTTCCCAATTTTTAACCAGTCCATTTTTCCATGTCCAGTTCTAACTGTTTTTCTTGACCTGCATACAGATTTCTAAGGAGACTGGTAGGGTGGTCTGGAATGCTCATCTCTTTAAGAATTCTCCACAGTTTGTTGTGATCCACACAGTCTATGATCTTTGGTGTAGGCAATAAAGCAGAAGTAGATGTTTTTCTGGAATTCCCATGCTTTTTCTATGATCCAACAGATGCTGGCAATTTGATCTCTGGTTCTTCTGTCTTTTCTAAATCCGGATTTTACATCTGGAAATTCTCAATAATGTACATGTAATTGGAGTCCCTGAATGAGGACAGGGCAAAAAATATTTAAAGAAGTGACTGCATCCTATTTCATTGTATTAATGAACTTTATTTAATTATTCCTTATTGTTGGTATTTAGGTTATTTTCAATACCATTAGAAATAGCATTTTAATGAACACTCTTGTTCATATGTCTTTTGGTATATTTCCATTTCCTTGGGATAAATGCCTACAAGTGTGTATGTTGGGCCAAAGGATATAAACATTTTAAAGACTTTTCGAACTTTACTCTTCAGAAACATTGACCCCATTCACCCTCCCATAAGGAGCCTGGAAAGTGTGTGTTACCTTATACCCACACACACATTGACTGAATTGTGCCTGTTTGATAGACAGAGTGGTGTTTTTATTGTTGCAAGGTTGCATTACTTTGATTGTTACTGAAGTTGAACAGTGCTTTTGTTTTCCATTTACAGAGCTGTCTGCTCATGTCCATTGCCCACTTGAACATTGTGTTATCCATTTTTTTCTCACTGATATGTGATTTTTCTTTATAGATTAACTTTCATCTGTCATCTTTCAACTTTTCCTATTTGTCATTGGCATTTTGGATCAGTTCCCATTGTGTTTTATGCTAGTCATTTTTTTGACTGATAGTGCCAAAATATATTGATGTTTTCCAACCCATAGTTCACCTATCTGTTGTCATATGCTATCACTAATGTTAAAGGTAATGAGGATAAAAGACCTTTGTTCAGTAATGACTTGGGCAAGAAGCATGCCTTCATGGCCGCTGTGTATAGTTGTGCAAATGTGCTTATCCAAGGATGCCAGGGTTCCCCCTCCTTCCACAGTGGGTGTCAGCACCAACCTTGGGAAACTTTCTTATCATTCTCAGAAAAATGTTTTAGTGTTTTCCAGAGAACAGAACCCATAGGATCTGTATGTGTGCAGTCATGGAGACTAATGAGTCCAGGCTGTAAGGTGGGCTAGCAGGGTGGAGACCCAGGGAAAGCTGATGTTCCAGTCTGAAGGCCAGCAGAAAGAGCTGATGTTGCAGAGGAAGTCTGAGGGCAGTCTGCTGGAGAATCTTCTCTTACTCAGGGGAAGTTTGGTCTTTTGTTTTTTCAGTTGCCTTCAACTGATTGAATGGGGCCCGTTCGTGGTATAGAGGGCAATCTGCTCTACTCTAGTGATTAAAATTGTAATCTAATCTATTGTTACAGTTTACCCGTCTAAATGTTAATCTCATTCATAAAACTCTCACAGAAACACCTGGAATAATGTTTGACTAAATATCTGGGAAATGCTGCCATTTATATCTCATAACTATATCTATCTGATCTAGAGATAACTGCTTTTATTTGTCTCTATATTTCTAGTACTTAGCACAGGTGGTGAGCAACAGGTATTGGATGAATGAATGACTGATTGAAGATGGACTGAAGATGCTCAGACGCTGGGTACCAGAATTAGGATCAGAATTTACTTTCTCTGGAATTCAAGCCTTATGTGCCCCCTTCCTGATGCATCAACTTCTGGATTTACAGACGCATTTATAAAGGTCAGTCTTTCTGGAAGATTCTCCAGCCCTAGAGCTGGCTCCTTCCTCAACTGGCTTCTGATACCAGTCAGGCTCTGCCTTTACTGTCTCAAGGCTCTTTACAAAGCCAAGCAGAATTATCCCTTAAACAATCTCTTCCTTTAAAAACCTCTGAATAATTAACAATGGAGAGGCTACTACTGGGAAAGAATAGAACTCTTTGAGGGCTGTGCTTTCACTTGCCTGTCCTGAAGCCTCATAGAGTAGAAAATGCCAGAAGAATATTGCCAAGACCTGGGACTGAAGTCAAGGCAATTAAATAAAATCTCAGACTCTTCCTAAGGAGCAAACATAACTTTTCACAAGGACTAATCGTTAGGAAATCTGTAGGTATTTTGCAGATTTAAGAGTCTGGTTCATATTAGCTGGTGTTATTCTCCTTAACTGCTTCTCTTTAAACATACTGACTGTTCTTACTTAGGTCTCTCCTACCTCCCATTTTTCCCTTCTTTTTGAAAGTTATGGTCAATTCAAGCTACTAAGATTTTACCAAGAATGAATAGTAGGCTCTTTGTGGGAATATGAAATGCAAGTTGTGGCTTCACCCTCAATAAAATGAGGATAATAGCAGACAACTTAAAATGTTTCAGGCAATGTGTTAAACATTTTACATGCATTATTTAATTCCCTTTTCACAATGACCCTAGGAAGTAGAAGTCTTATTGTTTACTGTTTCCACTTTACAGATGAGAAAACTGGGAACAGAGTTCCAATATCTTGTCTTGGTCAAAAAGTCAGGATTCAAATCCACATTCCTCTGGCCTCAAAGCCTGAGGTCTAGGTCATTGCATTGTATTTCCTCTCATGATCCACTGGGTGATTTATACAAAAGAATTCTTAGCTACTAAATCTTAGGACACAAAAAAGCCATATAAAATTATTAAAATAAATTAATACTTCAATGTAAAACTGTTAATAATGGATAAATCTTAACAATCATGTATGGATATAGGTATAGAAGATTTTGACTTTTGTTTTCAATTATTAGTATTTTTGGAGTTGCTCAGGCTCACAACTTTTTCTTTTCAAATAGTCTAGAAGGGTACAAGATGAAAAAGAAAACTCTTCTACCTTTATTGCACATTTGCCCTATTGTTTGAGAATACTTAATTTAGGTATAGATGAAAAGAAAACAAATAGAATGGATGAAACTTAGAGAGAAGGATAGTTATAGATAGTGCATAAACAAGTAGTTTGTAAGATCCCCAGAACTTATTCCTCTTACAGTTGGGAGTCTGTCGCCTTTGATCAACATTTCTATCTCCCCCATTTTCAGCCTTTGGTAGACCTGGAATTTATTTTAGTGTAGGGGCGAGAAAGCTTCCAGCTTTGTTTTCCTCCAAATGGTTTGCCAGTGTTCCCAACTTCATTGAATAATCTACTCTCCTCTATTGCTTTGCAATGATACCTTTGTCATTTATAAAAATTCTATATGTATTTGGATCTCTTTTGCATTGGTACGTCTCTCTGTTCTTGTGTTGATCCAAACTGTCAGTTACTGTAGCTTTCTATTTCTGTTATTTAAAAAATATATGATAGAGCAATCTTTCCCATTCCACTGCAGTTATTCTTTTTAAAATATTTTTTCATGGCCTATCTCACATGTTTATATTCCATATGAAACTCATGCTTTTCCCCCTTAGAATCAATTTGTCTAGTCCCCCCTGTAATCTTACCAGTTTTTTAGAAGTTGAAGTCAGATTAAATTTTGAGATAATTGAGCAATTCTAAGATAATTTAAATACAAGTTTAGAGATAACTGAGTTGATATTTTATTACTCTTGTCTTGCCTTGTTTAATATTAAAGTATAATCTATTTATTTGAATCTTATTTTACATGTCTTCACAGAAACTTAAAGTTTTTTCATGTAGATTTGCACATTTTCTATATGATTCCCAAACATTGTCTATTATATGCTTTGATTAACACAAAGATATTCCTTTGTTATATTCTTGAATTGGTGGGGGTTTAATAGCAAAGAAGCCAAAGCATAGGCTTTTGTGCCTTACTGCCTGATTTAAATGTGATCTTTAGCTTTGTGAATTAATGCAAGTTATTGAATCTCTCTATGTGCCACAGTTTCCTTTTCCATAGAATGTGGATAATAATAATAGTGCCTACCTGAGGGAATTGTTTAGAAGATTAAGCAATTTATTTTTGCAGAGTTCTTTGAAAAGTGCCTGCCACATAGCAAGCACTTGAGATGCTAATTATGTTGCAGAGCTATTGATTTCTACCGGTTAATTTCACAATTAACCACTTAACTGAATTTTCTTATTTTTTTCCTAACAGTTCTTCAGAGAATCCTCTGGGTAATCAAGGTGTGCTGTCATTTTATCCATCAATTTTAGAAAGTATCTCTTAGTCCCCTCCCTGAGTAAGATGAGAAAATTAGTGCTCAATGCACTTCCCCCCATACCTCCTTCTTTGCTCCTCCCCAGCTGCATTAGGTGTACTATTACCTCTCATCATTATACTATGTTTTATAAGTGGAATTAAACTCCTTTGGTACATTCTTTGATACATAAATGTAAATGATTCTTAATCTGGGGCCTTGGAGAACATGGCACCGGCAAGGACAGTGGCTGTGAAATTGTTTTTCATTTTCTCTGAATCCTCACGTAAAAGCAGACAGAACTGCTGGATAATAAAGTAACCTAACCTATGGGCAACGTTTACAACACAGCTAGGTTATAAGGAAACTCCAGGACCCTGCAGACACACACAGGTGAGGACAAACCACTAATAATCTCAGAAACTGTATTGTATCAGTATCTGCACAGGATAAAGGACAGAAATGCAACCGGCCATCTTAGAGGCCCGGACCAGGAGAAATCCAATAGATATTCACTGACATGCCTGGAAAGACAATTTGAGAAAAGAACCAAGTGTGAGATGACTTTTACCATCCATTCTGGGCTTCCCAGGTGGCGCTAGTGGTAAAGAACCCACCTGCCAATGCAGGAGATGTAAGAGATGCAGGTTTGATCCCTGGATCGGGAAGATCCCCTGGAGAAGGGAATGGCAACCCACTCCAGTATTCTTGCCTGGAGAATCCCATGGACAGAGGGGCCTGGCGGGCTGCAGTCCATGGGGTCACAGAGAGTTGGATACGACTGAAGCGACTTAGCATGTACCATGCACTGGGTGGATGCAAGGGGATCGTGGTAAGATCTGAAGCGGTTGGACCAGCCAGAGCTCCCCTCCAGCCGTTTATTGTGATAGGGAATATAGAGAGGAAGAAAGAGAAGGACCAGGAAAAAATGAGAGAAGAGACCAAAGTCTTATAAATCAAGGCATTTCATTTTTGAAACATCCCCACTTTCTGAAAAAAAAGAAAAAGAAACCCCACCATCACCAGCATTAATAACAAAACAACAGTTACTGATGTAACACAGAATGGAAACTCTGTGATGTTAGAAAAACCATGCTAATTTTTCTTTCTGAAAGTCCAAGACAACAAACTTCACATAAAAATAAACAGAAGGGACTTCCCTGGTGGTCCAGTGACTAAGACTCTGTGCTCCCAATGCAGGGGGCCCAAGTTTAATCTCTGGTCAGGGAACTAGACCATACATGTTACAACTAAGAGTTTGCACGCTGCAACTAAAGATCCTGCATGCTGCAACTAAGACCTGACAGCCAAATAAATAAATAAATATTAAAAAAGAACAGAAAGTTATTGAAATCAAATCTCATAAAACTTATTATAAGAAAAAAAAAGTAAGAAGCAGAATGATATCCCTACAATGAATGCATGCCAGGAACACTTGCCTACAAATTAAGAGGGTACCGTACTCTTCTATTTCAAAATGAACTAAAACAGATTAGTAAGATAATACCAGATGTGAAAGAAAAACACAAATCATAAATAGAAAATTCAGAAATGAGGTGACACAGAGGCAAAATGAGGAGGAAGAAGAATATATTCCAAAGAAAGAACAAGACAAAGCCCTAGTATTAGAACTAGCAGAGTGGATACAGTCTTTGCTAGAAATAAAGAATTCAAGGTAATGATCAAAAAGATGCTCAAGAAACTCAGGAGAAGAATGGATAAACATAGTGATAAGTTTAACAAAGAGTTAGAAAATACAAAGAAGAAACAAGCAGAGCTGAAGAATACAAAAGCTGAAATTAAAACATATACTAGAAGGAATTAACAGTATATTAAATGATATACGTGAACCAGAAGACAGAGTATTGGAAATCACCCTCATTGATCAGAAAAAGAAAGAATTAAAAATAAAGTGAGGATGGTTTAAGAGACCTCTGAGACAACATCAAGCATACTAACATCCACATTATGTGGTTTCAGAAGGAAAAGAGAGAGAAGAAAGGACAGACAACTTATTTGAAGAAATAATTGGCTGACAACTTGCCTAACCTCAGGAATGAAACAGACATCCAAATCCAGGAAGCACAAAAAGTCCCAAATGAAATGAATCCCAGAGAAGTCTGTGTGTGTGTAAGTTGCTTTAGTCATGCCCAACTCTTTGCAGTCCTATGGACTGTAGCCCACCAGGCTCCTCTGTCCATGGGATTCTCCAGGCAAGAATACTGGAGTGGCTTGCTATGTCCTCCTCCAGGGGATGTTCCTGACCCAGGCATCAAACTCTCTGACATCTCCTGCATTGGTAGGAAGTTCTTTACCACTAGTGCCACCTGGGAAGCCCAAAGAAGTCCATACCAAGACATATTATAACTGAAATGTCAAAAATTAAAGAAACTACTAAAAGCAGCAAGGGAAAAGCAACTAGTTATGTACAAGGTAACTCCCATAAGACAATCAGCTGACTTTTCAGCAGAAATTTTGCAGGCCAGAAGGGAGCGGCACAATATATTCAAAGTAATGAAAGAATAAAACCCACTGCCAAGAATATTCAATCCAGCACGGCTCTCATTTATGTCTGAAGGAGACACAGACAGTTCTACAGATAAGCAAAAGCTGAAAGAATTTAGCACCACCAAACCAGCTTTACAAGAGAGGTTAATGGCACCTCTGTAAACAGGAAAGAAAGGACCACAGCTAGAAATATGAAAATTGCAAAGGGAAAAGTCTCCTTGTAAAGGCAAACTTACAATAAAGGTGGTAGATCAACCACTTACAAATCTAATAGGAAAGTTAAAAGTAGTAAAATCATCTACATCATGGTAAATATTTAAGGGATGCACACACACACATAAACATATCCACAAACCAAAACCCGATGCTAGATACACACACACAAAAGAGAAAGGAATTCCAACAATATTAAAGATAGTCACCAAGTCACAACAGAAGAGAGCAAAAGACGATAGGAATAAAAAAGAACTACAAAAACAGTCAGAAAACAATTAACAAAATGGGCAATAAATACATACCCATCAATAATTACTTTAAATGTAAATAGACTAAATGCTCCAAATGAAATAATCTAGACTGCTTACAGGAGACAGACTTCATATCTAAAGACACACAGACTAAAGTATGGGGACAGAAAAACGTATTCCATGCAAGCGGAAATAAAAAGAAAGCTGAGATAGTATTACTTATGTCAGAAAAAAATAAGACTTTCAATCAAAGACTGTCACAAGAGACAAGGGAGGACATCACATTGTGATCAAAGGATCAATCCAACAAGAAGATATAACAACTGTTAATATATATTCACCCAACAGTGAAAGTGAAAAGTGAAGTCGCTCAGTCGTGTCCGACTCTTTGTGACCCCGTGGACTACACAGGAGCATCTGAATACCTATGGGAGGAATTAACAAACATAAAGGCAAGAATTGATAGTAACATAATAATAAAAAGGGACTTACAACACACCAGTTACATCAATGGGCGGATCATCCAAGTGGAAAATCAATACAAAAATATTGGCCTTAAATAACACATTATATCAGATGAACTTTTAATAGACACATAGAGAGCATTCTGTCTAAAAACAGAATAGGGAATTCCCTCGTGGCTCAATGGTTAGGACTCCATACTTCCACTGTCAAAGGTGCAGGTTCAATCACTGTCAGGGAACTAAGATCCTGCAAGCCATGCAGTGCAGTCAAAAAATTAAAAGAAAAACCCAGAAGAATATACTTTCTTTTCAAGTGCACATGGAACATTCTCCAGGATAGGTCACGTGCTAGGTTACAAAACAAGTCTCAATAAATTTGAGAAGATTGAAATATTAAGCATCTTTATTGATAATAATGGTATGAGCCTAGAAGTCAAATACAAGAAAAAACTGCAAAAACACAAATTAAAAATAACTGAACAATATGCTAGTAAACAACCAGTGGATCACTGAAGAGGGAGGGAGGGAGGGAGGGAAGGAGGAGAGAAGAGTTTGACATGAGTGAGTGTGTGTGCACATGCACACATGTACACACACATACAAGGCATGCAGAATCTTCCCAGACCAGAGATCGAACCCATGTCCCCTGCAGTGTCAGGTGGATTCTTATCCACTGCACCACAGAGGAAGTCCAAAGAGGTGAATCTTTGGTCTGCAGTTTGTTAATTGACCAGTCTGTGAGCAGTGCAGGATGAGTGGTTCCCCAAAGCAAAACTGGGGTTTTGAAAGAAAAGAATCCATGTGGTTCAGGCAAAAGGAGAGGTGCCCATTGCAGTTTTCTGTCATCTTGGTCCTCCCTGAAAAGATCATTCATTCCCTCTCTTTAGTAGTATCTTAGTTTTTTACCCAAGAAGGAATCCTTCAGCTGACAGTTGTTCTCAAAATGTAAAGGCGTAGCCAACTGTTCCAGTGACAGGTCATGCTGATTTCTGCTTTCCTTCACACTCCCACTCTCTATTTCTGCCGACCTTGGTCTCAGAGGCCCCCGGTTGACTCTAACCTTAGCTACAGCTTTACTCTGTTGTTAATTCTGGGATTTTACTCCTTCCTCTCTGTTTTAAAAATTGAAGTACAGTTTATTTACAGTATTGCATTAGTTTCAGATATACAGTAAAGTGATACAGAAAAATTGTATTTTGGACTATTTCCCATTATAGATTATTATAACATATTGAATATACAGGAAATTACTGTGCAACAGTAAATCCTTGTTGTTTATTTGTTTTATATATAAAAGTTTGCATTTGTTAATCCTGTACTGCTCATTTATCCCACCTCCATTTCTGCTTTGGTAATCATAAGTTTTTCTATGTCTGTGAGTCTGTTTCTGTCTTGTATATAAATTTGCTTGTATTATTTTCTTAGATTCCACATGTAAGTGATATCATAAAGTACTCATCTTTCTCTGACTTATTTCACTAAATGTAATATTCTCTAGGTCAATCTGTGTTGCTGCAAGTGCAGTATTTCATTATTTTTTAAGGCCGAGTAATATTCTAGTGTGTATGTGTGCATCGTATCTTCTTAAGCTAATTGTCTTAATGGGCACTTAGGTTGTTTTTATGTCTTGGCTGTCATAGGCAGTGCTGCTATGAGCATTGAGATGCATGTGTCTTTTAGAATTTTGCTGTTGTTGTTGTTGGTTAATTCCTAAGTCTTTTGTGACCCTGTGGTCTATAGCCTGCCAGGCTTCTTTGTCCTTGGGCTTCCCCAGGCAAAATACTGAAGTGGGTGGCCATTTCCTTCTCCAGGGTATCTTCCTGACCCAGAGATGGAGCCCACACCTCTTGCTTGGCAGGTGGATTCCTCACCACTGAGCCACGAGGAAAGTCCTTTTAGAATTAGTTTTTGTTTTTTCTGGGTATATACCTGGGTGGGATTGATGAATCATATGGTAGCTCTGTTTTTAGTTTTTAAGAAACCTCAGTACTGTTTCCCATTGTGGCTTCACTAATTTACATTTCTACCAACAGTGAAAGAGTGTTCCCTTTTCTCCACATCCTCTCCAGTATTTGTTATTTGTAGACTTCTAAATGATAGCCATTCTGACCAGTGTGAGATGATACTTCATTGTGGTTTTGATTTGTATTTCTCTACTAATTAGCATCTTTTCACGTGCCTGTTTGCTAAATGTTTGTCTTCTTTGAAGAAATGTCTATCTAAGTTGTCTGCCTATTTTTCGATTGGGTTATTTGTTTTTTCAATATAGTGTGATATGAGCTGTTTGTATATTTTGGATATTAACCTCTTGTCAGTCATATTATTTGCAAATATTTTCTCTTATTCTATAGCTTGTCTTTTCATTTTGTTTATGGTTTTCCTTGCTAGGAAAAAGCTTTTAAATTTGATTAGTTTCCATTTTTGCTTTTATTTCTTTTGCCTTGGAAGACTGACCTAAAGGGAAAATATTGCTATGAATTGTGTCAGAGAATATTTTTCCTATATTCTATTCTAGGAGTTTAATGATGTCATGTCATATATTTAGGTCTTTAAGCCGTTTTGAGTTTACTTTTGTCTATTGTGTAAAGTGTTCTAATTTCATTGATTTACATACAGATATCCACTTTTCCCAGCACCACTTGTTGAAGAGACTGCTTGTCTCCATTGTATGTTCTTGCCTACTTTGTTATAGATTAATTGATTGTAGGTGTATGGATTTATTTCTGGGCTCTTATTCTTTTCTGTGGATCCATATATCTGTCATATGTCCATATATCTGATCCATATATCTTCCTTCTGTGCCAGTACCATGCTGTTTTGATTATGGTAGCTTTGCAGTTTTGTCCACAGTCTAGAAGGGTTATGCCTCCAGCTTTGTTCATTTTTCTTAGGAGTACTTTGACAACTCTGGGACTTTTGTCATTCCATATAAATTTTAGGATTATTTGTCTAGTCATGTGAAAAATGTCATGAGTATTTTGATTGCATTAAATCTGTAGATTACTTTGAGTAGTATGGCCATTTTAGCAATATTAATTCTTCCAGTCCAAGAGCATGGGATATCTTTCTAGTTCTTTGAATCATCTCTTCAGTTTCCTTTATCAGTGCTTTATAGTTTTCAGTTTATAGATCTTTATAGGTCTTTGCTTCCTTGGTTAAGTTTATAGCTAGGTATTTTACTATTCTTTTGATGTTAGTTTTAAATGGGATTTTAAAAAACTTTCTGATATTTCATTGTTAGTGTAAAGAAATGCAACAGATTTCTGTGTATTAATCTTGTATGCTGTTGCCTTCCTGAATTCACTTATTAATGCTAATAGTTTTTGTATGGAGATTTTAGGGTTCTCTATGTAGAGTATCATGTTATCTGCAAATAGGGACAATTTTGCCTCTTCCCTTCTAATTTGGATGCCTTTTATTTCCTTTTCTTGTCTGATTGCTGTGGCTAAAACTTCCAGTACTATATTGCATGGAAATGGTGAGAGTGGGAATCCCTGTCTTGTTCCTAAATTCCAAAAAAGCCTTTTGACTTTTCACTGTTGGTATTAATGTTGGCTGTGGGGTTGCTATAAATAGCTTTTAGTGTGTTGAGATATTTTCTCTCTATAGCCACTTTGGTGAGAGTTTTTGTCATGAATGGATGTTGAATTCTATCAAGTGCTTCTTCTGCACCTATTAAGATTATCATGTGGTTTCTGTCTCTTGGTTTATTAATGCAGTGTATCACATTGATTGATTTGCATATGTTGAACCCTCTTTGCAACCCTGGAATGAATCCAACTTAATCATGGTATATGATTCTTTTTATGTATTGTTGGACTCAGTTTGCTAATATTTTGCTGAGGATTTTTTTTTCTTTTTTTGGTTGTGCTGGATCTTCCTTGCTGCTTGTGGGTTTTCTCTAGTTGTGGAGAGTGGGGGCTACTCTTCATAGTGGAGCACAGGCTTCTCATTGCAGTGACTTCTCTTATAGTGGAGCACAGGCTCTAGACACCCAGACTTCAGTATTTGCAGCATGTGGGCTCAGGAGTTGCAGCTTGCAGGCTCTAGAGCATGGGCTCAGTAGCTATGGCACATGGGCCTTAGTTGTTCCATGCATGTGGAATCTTCCCAGACCAGGGTTTGAACTTGTGTCCCCTGCATTGGCAGGCAGATTGGTGTTCACTGTACCACCAGAGAAATCCTTTGCGTCTATATTTATCAAAGATATTGGCCTATAATTTTTTTTGTAGTGTTTTTGTCAGGGGGATAGTGGTTTCATAGAATGAATTTGGGGGTTTCCCTCCGCTCCAATTTTTGTGAAGAGCTTGAGAAGGATCAGTATAAGTTCTTCTTTGTATGTTTGGTAGAATTCCCTGTGAAGGAATCCAGTCCTAGACTTTGGTGTGCAGAGAATTTTGTTTTTTCAAATTACAGATCTGATTTTGCTTCTAGTGATCTATCTTTTCAAATTATCTGTTTCTTATTGACTCAGTTATGGCAGGGTGTTTGTTTCTAGAAACTTGTCCATTTCTTGTAGACTGTCCAATTTGTTGGCATATAACTGTTCATAGTATTCTCTTACAATTTTTTTGTATTTCCATAGTATCAGTTGTTATCTCTCTTCTTTCATTTGTTTTATTTGAACCTTCTCTCTTTTCTTCTAGGTAAGTCTGGCTAGAGGTTTGTTAACTTTGTTTATCTTAAAAAAAAAAAAACAACTCTTTGTTTTATTGATCTTTTCCATTGGTTTTTTAAAATCTCTATTTTACTTATTTCCTCTGTAATGTTCATTATTTTCCTTCTTATGCTGACTTTGAGTTTTGTTTCTTCTTTTTATAATTCTTTTAGGTGGTAAGTTAGGCTGTTTATTTGAGATTTTTCTTATTTCTTGAGGAAGTCTTGTATTACTCTGAACTCTTTTAGAACTACTTTTGCTGCATACTATAGATTTTTGTAAGGTTGTGTTTTTGTTTGTCTCAAGGTATTTTTTGATTTCTTCTTTGATTTCATCATTGACCCATTGATTTTTTAATAGCATGTTGTCTAGTCTCCATGTATTCATTCTTTTCCCATTTTTCTTTCTGTGGTTGACTTCTAATTTCATACCACTGTGGTCAGAAAACATGCTTGAAATAATTTGTATTCTTTTAAATTGGTGTTTGTTTTGTGACCTAGTATCTGGTCTATCCTAGAGAATGTCATATGTGCATTTGAAAAGAATGTGTATTCTGATTTTTTTGTTTGTAGGATCCTGTAAATTTCGATTAAGTCCCACTGGTCTATTTTTTTGTTTTTTGTTTTTTTTTTGGTTGTGCAGCATGTGGAATCTGAATTCCCTGACTAGGGATTGAACCTGCACCCTCTGCATCGGGAGCATGGCATCTTAACCACTGGAAAACAAAGAAAGTCTCAAGTCCAACTGGTCTATTGTGTCTTTTAGCACCTCTGCTGTCTTACTGATTTCTGTCCGGATAATTTGTCCATTGATGTCAGTGGGGTGTTAATGTCTCCAAGTTTTTTTTTTTTTTTGTATTCTTATGAATTTCTCCATTTATCTTTGTTAGTGTTTGTTTTATATATTTAGGTGATCCTATATTGGGTACATATATGTTAATGAGTGTAATATCCTCTTCTTGTATTGATCCTTTTATCATTAAACATCATACATGATGTCCTTCTTTGTCTTTTGTTACAGTCTTTGTATAAAGTCTCTTTTATTTGATATAAGTATTGTTACTCTCACTTTCTTGCAATTTCCACTTGCATGAAACATCTTTTTCCACCCCTCACTTTGAATCTCTGTAGGTTTTTCACCTTGAAATTAATCTTTTATAGGCATTATGTTGTACATTTTTGTTTTTCTAGCCAATCTGTCATTCTATGTCTTTTGATCAGAGCATTTACTCCATTGATATTTAAAGTATTGATGGATATGTACTTATTGCCATTTTAAATCTTGTTTTCCAGTTGTTTTTATAGTTCTTCCCCCGCTCATTTTCCAAAAGAAAAAAATGAGGATTTGTTAAATTCTCAAGTGTTTAGTTTCTTCTATTCTGATCTCTTATCAGCTGAGTAAGATTTTAACTTTAGGAAAGGGGATGGGGGAGCTTAGAACAGTTAAAAAAAAAAAGAAAGAAATCAAAAGAGCTAAGATTTGGCCCTGGCCTTGTCACTTACTAACATGTGCCCTTTAGGAGGTTTCTGAGCTTTATTTTTAACATCTGAAAAATGAGACTACCTTTGCTCTCCTCACCTGACTGTCGTAAAGACAATATTTTAAAAAATGATTTGTAACCTACTGTATAAATGAAAGCTGTTGTTCAGAAGGGTCAGCACTGCTGAAGCAATACTTAAAATTACCTTTAGCCCATGGGCACTAGAGAAAGTGTGGATCTTGTACAGAAATCAGATTTTAGGGATAAAATACGAACTTATCTATAGGGAATGTCGGCTGTGAGGGTGTATCTATTTGTTTAACAAATGTTCACCAAGTACCTTCTCCATGTATGGTACAGTGTAAACCACTGGGGATATAACGGTGAATAAATTAGTAGGCTGCCTGCCTGCATAGACCAGGGCAGAGATGGACATTATCCAACTAACCACCTAACTTAATATAGTAGAATGTATATGTGTAAGAGCAGTGACTTTGTTTTGTTACTGCTGTGTCCACAGTGTCTAAAATGTTCAATAAGTCTTTAGTAAATATTTTTTGGACTTGTGGTAATCCTTGGGAAGGAAAAGCCCAGAGAAATCTGGGTAAACATCAGGGAATCTACTGTAGACTTGGGGGTTAAAAGCTTCCTTGAGCAAATGATGTTTGAGCCGAGGTCTTAAGGATAAGTAAGACTGAACTTGGAAGAGGTAGGAATAGAGTGTTTCAGTCCCAGGGGTTGAGGGAGGAAAGAACTTGACATGTTTGGGCAAATAAAAGGAGGTAAGACTATTGAGACAGCCTAGAAAGGGGAACAGGAACACAGAGAAGCTAAGAGTAGAGTGGGAGGCAGGGACTATTTCTCACAGAGACTTTTGCAACTTTAAAAAGGATTGTGGGAGCCAGTGAAGGGCTTGGCGCAGAGGTAGGTCAAGATGATATTTGTGTTCTAAAGCAATAATCCTGCAATCTGTGAACTGAGAGAAACCCATTAGGTGGCAGTTGCTGAAATTTGGACAAGAGGGGACATTAGTTTGGACGAGGGCCATTATGGGAAAAATGGAGCGAAGTGCATGAAATCAGGAACTATTTTGAAATTATACCAACAGGACTTTGTGATGGACTGGATGTGAGGAAAGAGAGAGATTAAATAGTCAAGCTTGACTCCTGATTTCCTGTTTGTAGCTGAACAGATTTTCTCACTGAAAGAGGAAACTTACCGAAGCGTCGTCTAAGGGTAAAAAGTTCCTTCTGACAGTGGATGCACATAACTGTAGAATTCTGCCTAATCCTCACAAGCTACTTGTTATTCACAGTCTCTGTTTAATATCTCCTCTAAGCTTAACTTAAAACTCATATAACTTACATTTTGTGGGTTTGATCCACCCACCTATTTCTATTGTCTTTCCTGGTAGAGCTAAATATTCTCAATAATAAAATACACATAATGCTCTATTAAAAATCTTTTGAGTCCTTTAAAGCACCTGGCACAAAGTCTAGTATGTTATAGGCATCAGAATATAAAGAGTAGCTATGTAGTATGTTCATATCTTATATGTAGGTTTGTCCTACTTCAGTCAAACAAAATATGTAAAAATTTGGATTAAAAATGTAAATTCAGTTCAGTTCAGTCGCTCAGCTGTGTCCAACTCTTTGTGACCCCATGAATTGCAGCACACCAGGTCTCCCTGTCCATCACCAACTCCCAGAGTTTACTCAAACTCATGCCCATCGAGTCAGTGATACCATCCAGCCATCTCATCCTCTGTTGTCCCCTTCTCCTCCTGCCCTCAATCCCTCCCATCATCAGGGTCTTTTCCAATGAGTCAACTCTTCGCATGAGGTGGCCAAAGTATTGGAGTTTCAGCTTCAGCTTCAGTCCTTCCAATGAACACCCAGGACTGATCTCCTTTAGGATGGACTGGTTGGATCTCCTTGCAGTCCAAGGGACTCTCAAGAGTCTTCTCCAACACCGTAGCTCAAAAGCATCAATTCTCTGGTGCTCAGCCTTCTTTACAGTTCAACTCTCTCACATCCATACAGGACCACTGGAAAAACCATAGCCTTGACTAGACAGACCTTTGTTGGCAAAGTAATGTCTCTGCTTTTTAATATGCTTTCTAGGTTGGTCATAACTTTCCTTCCAAGGAGTAAGTGTCTTTTAATTTCACGGCTGCAATCACCATCTGCAGTGATTTTGGAGCCCCCCCAAAAATAAAGTCTGACACTGTTTCCACTGTCTCCCCATCTATTTCCCATGAGGTGATGGGATCAGATGCCATGATCTTAGTTTTCTGAGTGTTGCTCTTTAAGTCAACTTTTTCACTCTCCTCTTTCACTTTCATCAAGAGGCTTTTTAGTTCCTCTTCACTTTCTGCCATAAGGGTGGTGTCATCTGCATATCTGAGGTTGTTGATATTTCTCCCGGCAATCTTGATTCCAGCTTGTGCTTCTTCCAGCCCAGTGTTTCTCATGATGTACTCTGCATATAAGTTAAATAAGCAGGGTGACAATATACAGCCTTGACGTACTCCTTTTCCTATTTGGAACCAGTCTGTTGTTTCATGTCCAGTTCTAACTGTTGCTTCCTGACCTGCATACAGGTTTCTCAAGAGGCAGGTCAGCTGGTCTGGTATTCCCATCTCTTTCAGAATTTTCCACATATTATTGTGATCCACACAGTCAAAGGCTTTGGCATAGTCAATAAAGCAGAAATAGATGTTTTTCTTGAACTCTCTTGCTTTTTCGATGATCCAGAGGATGTTGGCAATTTGATCTCTGGTTCCTCTGCCTTTTCTAAAACCAGCTTAAACATCTGGAAGTCCATGGTTCACGTATTGCTGAAGCCTGGCTTGGAGAATTTTGAGCATTACTTTACTAGAGTGTGAGATAAGTGCAATTGTGCGGTAGTTTGAGCATTCTTTGGGATTGCCTTTCTTAGGGATTGGAATGAAAACTGACCTTTTCCAGTCCTGTGGCCACTGCTGAGTTTTCCAAATTTGCTGACATACTGAGTGCAGCACTTTCACAGCATCATCTTTCAGGATTTGAAATAGCTCAACTGGAATTCCATCACCTCCACTAGCTTGTTCATAGTGATGCTTTCTAAGGTCCACCTGACTTCACATTCCAAGATGTCTGGCTCTAGGTGAGTGATCACACCATTGTGATTATCTGGGTCATGAAGATCTTTTTTGTACAGTTAATCTGTGTATTCTTGCCACCTCTTCTTAATATCATCTGCTTCTGTTAGGTCCATACCATTTCTGTCCTTTATCGAACCCATCTTTGCGTGAGATGTTCCCTTGGTATCTCTAATTTTCTTGAAGAGATCTCTAGTCTTTCCCATTTTGTTGTTTTCCTCTATTTCTTTGCATTGATCACTGAGGAGGGCTTTCTTATCTCTCCTGGCTATTCTTTGGCACTCTGAATTCAAATGGGAATATCTTTCCTTTTCTCCTTTGCTTTTCGCTTGTCTTCTTGCTGGAGCAGCCGTGAAGAGATACCCCACGTCCAAGATAAGAGAAAATGTAAATTAGGTCATACTTATTCACTTTAGAAAGTGTTGTTTCACCTTATAAATGATTATCTATAGTAAATTTCCTAATGTATTTAAAATATGGTTCAATTTACAACAGTCATATATATGATCACGGATAACTCTTACATACATAGCGAGGTACATTTAGATTACATAGAATGCTGTTTGTTTTCTGTCTCTCAGTGGACTGTCATCTCGTCCTGCTTTACAAACAACACTTGAAAAAGGCAGGCAATTTAAATACTCAAACCCTTGAAACTGGACAGGAGGACATTACATCTCTTAGGATACCAATTTGGTTGCTATTACAGAGGACAAAATAATAGTGGCTTAAACAGGACAGAAGTATCTTTCTGTGGTAGGCAAAGTAATGGCCTCCCAAAATATTTATGTGCTAATCTCTAGAACCTGTGAATATTACCTTACATGTAAAAAGGAACTTTGTAGATGTGATTAAGGTTACAGACCTTGAGACTGAGATATTTTCTTGTATTATCTAGATGAGCTCTTAAAAGCAGGGACCTGTTCCTGGTTGTGGTCAGAGAGGGATGTGATGATGAAGGAGGGTCAGAGAGGTCAACATGAGACAGACTCAACCTGCCATTCCCTGCTTTAAGGATGAAGGACGGGACGGAACCACAAGCCAAGGAATGCGGTGGCTTCCAGAAGTTGGAAAAGGCAAGAAAACAAAATTTTCCACAAAAATTCAGGAGGGAACCTAGCCTTGTCCTGTGAAACCCTGCCTCACTTCTGACCTATAGAACTATAAAATATAAACGTGTGTTGCCTTAAGCTGTTTAATTTGTGTTCAGATGTTATGGCAGTGGTAGAAGACTTTGGTATCTGAAAGTTGGATGCTGCTGTAACCAATACTTAAAAATGTTGAAATACGTTTGGAATTGAGCAGTGGGCAGAGGCTGGAAGAATTCTGAGGAGGCTAGATTGCTTTAGACTGCTGGTGGAAATAGAGATGCTAAAGTCTCTGCTGATGAGGGCTTGGAAGAATCATCATAGAAGATATCAAAATGCTTGTAAGCAGACTGTTAATAGAAATCTAGACCTTAAGAACAGTTCCCATGACGATGCAGAAGGAAATGAGGAACATGTTATTGGAAACTGGAGGAAAGTGGATCCTTGTTACATAGTGGTAACGTTAGCAGAATTGTGAGCTTCTCTGGTGGCTCAGTCGGTAAAGAATTTGCCTGCAATGCGGAAGACCTGGCTTCGATCCCTGGGTTGGGAAGATCCCCTGGAGAAGGGAAAGGCTACCCACTCCAGTATTCTGGCCTGGAGAATTCCAGGGACAGAAGCCCTGGCATGTTACAGTTCATGGGGATGCAAAGAGTCAGACACAACTGAGCGACTAACACACTTAGCAGAAATGGGATTTTGTATTTATGTGGAAAGCAGAACCTCTACGTGTTGAATTTGTGTGGAAAACAGAGCCTGTAAATGATGAACTTGGATATTTAGCTGAGGAGGTTTCCATGCAAAGTGTTGAAGGTGCAGTCTGATTTCTGCTTGCTGCTTTACAATAAAATGCAAGAGGAGAGAGATCTTGGCTAAATAAAAAAGACCCAAGACTTGATGTTTTGGGAAAATCAGCCTATCCAGATTGCAAAAGATTCTAAAATTGGGAGATTTATTGTTGGGAAAGCACGATCTAAAGAAAAAGCTAAGGGTGTGGCTGTACAACATTTTGCTAAAATGCTAGAAATATCAAAAGGTCACACAAAAGACTTTATGGAGGGTGTGGCTCACAGACACCCCCAGTCAAACCAGAGGGAATAGAGAAAGCTTCAGAGCATTGTCTCTCATTCCTTTCAGTGTAAGCAAAAATACAGATGGGATTATCTAGCAGAGATCTGTGCACGAGCCTCTTGCCAAATCGAGTGAATCCTTGTGACACACATAGGAGACTCACAATTTTCTTGATAATTTTATACCAGCAGAAGCACTGTCAGCTTGGACTGAAAGGGACAGAAGGAAATGTGACAATGCTGTTGGCCCCCCAAAGTCGTAGAGGTGAGAAGCAGTCTGACAAAGCTACTTATATGCCAATATGTATCACATTTCATGAAAAGGGAAAGGCATACAGATGGAAAAGGAAAAAGGAAGAATTTAAAAGGACGGTATTTCTAGGTTCCCTTCTTAGAGAGACTGCAAAATGGGCCCTCGGTTTGTTTGTGATGAGCTACAAGTAAGCCTGCATCTTTTTGGTAAAGGACTGTGGTTATATTTCCACATGGTGTGGAGCAGAACATCAATGTTATATTTATAAACAGTTTATACAATTATATCTAGGATGACCCATGCTATTTTGATGATACTAGAAGCTAGGATGGGAAACTAGCACAATTTTTCAATGAGATGTCAAAATTAGCCTCAGCTAAGCTTTGTTATTTGGAGAAAATGAGTTTTCATGCCAGTGGATATAGAAAAAAGGGGAATATGGTGACAGAAGAGTAGAACTGAGCAATATATTAGTACCATCATTTTTGAAAAGTGCTGGCAGTTTTAATTTGGAAATTCATCTTTCATCTAGTTAGAAATCATGGTTTCATCTAGATTGTCAATATTTCCAAAAACTTGTATATTCATTTAACACCAGACTTGAAATATCTTCCAGGTAATCCTAACTTTATACTAAGTTCTAGGGGGAATAGTGCTCATTAAAATGTATCCCCACGTGTGCGGACTGAAATCAACGGTTCCAGCCTTCTCCCATCCCCCTGTCCTGTTTCCCCAACAGTTTGACTCTGCCTTTCCTCCCATCAGTTGGGGAAGTCTTTTTCCCACCATCTTGAATATGGGCTGCTTGCTTGCTTCAGTAGAGTGTGGCAAGAGAGATATTTGGGGGAGTTTTCAGCTGTGGGAGTTCCAGGGCTGCAGCCTCCAGTCTTGCTTCCTTGGAATTTTGCTGCTGCTGAGAGGAGAAGGCAGCCTTGTTGGCAGAGAGGCACCACTTGGAGAGAGAGAAGCCCAGTGGAGAGCCAGCACTAATTTTCAGTCACACGAGTGAGGTCACTGTGGGTCGTCCAGTCCCTGATGAATTGCTCAGTGATAGTTAAAATAAGAGTAAACCCAGGTGAGACCAGAAGAAAGAAAACATCCCGCTGAGCCTAGCCCAAACCAATGACCCATAGTATCATGGGGTGATAAATAAGCTAAGAAATTTTAGTTGTTTTAAGCCACTAAGGTTTATAACACTACAGTGTGTTGCTGCTATTGAGGGGTTCGCTGTCTTAATGAGTTTTCCCACAGCTTTTTCATTCTAAAAGATTTACCTAAGAATTCTAGATTTAGGTTTTTGGTAATACAACTCATTGGGTTTCTACATTCACATATGTATTCTATTTTGTCTTTTAGTCCATATTTTCTGAATATCATATTTGGGCTTTGCTAACAAGGATTTATTCAATTTTAGATCTAGCATCACAGGAGAAATTACCCTGGGGTTTATAATAAGCTCTGATTTGGCAAAAGCTGTTTTATCCCACAAGATGGGAAGGAGGAACATGCGATAGGAAGGGGATTTGGTGAATGACCCAGATTGGGTTCATTGTGAGAGGTGGGGCTATTGTTCTCGGACAGCTTAAGTCTCCTGCCATCTGATCTTGAGTGTTCTAGGCTCTTTTTCTCCACTATTGTTTAAAACAATTTAAAGGGATTCAAATGAAGCCCTTAAAGAAATCTTTCTTGAGTGACAGGTAGGAGAGATTGCCTTTCCATGGTTATCAGTCAGATAAAACTCATCGTACCCTAATGGAGTTCTCCTCAGCAAGAAGCCCCATCTGGGCTGGCACCAAATAGTAGTTTGTCTCTTCTTATTGATAAGAGAACTTCCCGATGGCAAAGGAATCTGCTTCTTTTGCACAGGAACATGCTCACCAGAGACTGCACGCTTCAGGTGATAAATGAATGAAACTAGGTTTGTATCTAGGAGATCAAAACATTTAGGAGCTTTTGTTTAATATGATGTGTCTGTCTTTTTTGAAAACTCCCATTGGTTCTCAGTGATATACTCTTTGTTCTCAGTGATATATATTTTCCTCTTACTTTGTGTTTCTGTGCTATATTTCTCCCTAATTTATGGTGAGAATTGAGGTATTGTAACATTGGGGATTAATTAGCTTATATTTCTCAGTGCAGAACAGAAGGGGGAGTTTACTGCATGTCTCTCTTATTTCAATAAGCAATGTACAGAGGATTTTACAAGAAGGATCCCAATCTTACCATCAACATTTTAAGGCCTTAGTCATGAAGAACTTATGTAGCAGTTTTAATGATTTTGTGACATGTGGAATTTTCTTTTAATCTATCAATTACTTGCCCTATTTGACTTTAAGATTTTCAAAAGTAGGTACAAGTTGACCCTTGAACAGTATGGGGGTTAGGGGCACCCACCAAAGTCAGAAATATGTGTATAACTTATAACTGGCCCGCCATATCCTTTCCAGGCTTCCCTAGTGCCTCAGACAGTAAAAAATCTGCCTGCAGTGTAGGAGACCTGGCTTTGATCCCTGGGTTGGGAAGATCCCCTGGAGGAGGGCATGGCAACCCACTCCAGGATTCTTGCCTAGAGAATCCCATGGACAGAGGAGCCGGGTGGGCTACAGTCCATGGAGTCACAAAGAGTTGGACATGACTGAGTGATTAACACTTTTCACTTTCCATATCCTTGGCTCCTCTGTATCTGTAGTTCTGCCTTCACAGATTCAGCCAACTGTGGGTTTCGGATCTTACATTATCATAGTATTTACTATTGAGAAAAATTTCTGTATGGGAGTGGACCTGCACAGCTCAAACCTGTGTTGTTAAAGGGTCCGCTGTATCTGAAAAAGAATAAGGCTTATTAAAATACCAATTGAGGGTACAATAGTATACTGAAGAATTCAGTAATAATTTTATTGAATGTGTATGAAATGCTAAAGTAGTTATTGTTTGAAAATTTTAAATGCTCATCAAGATTCCTGAGGAGCTCATTTTATGTCTAGTGGCAATTTGGAGATAGGACAGGTCTTTCACGGTCTGTGTGCTAAAAGCTCATGGCACTTTTGAGGAAAACCAGCAGACCCATAGTTCTTTTCTGGGAAAAGCAAAAGTAGACGGTTCTTTATTCTGGGTTTCTGTTCTGTATCCCTATAGCCCCACTACCCTGCCCACATGGGACTAGGGGCTGATGGACTGATGAGTCGATGACTGGCCCAGAGAAAGCTACAGGTCAGTTGAGGTTGGAAAGCCAAGCCAAGCCAAACCAAACCAAGCCAATCCACTTTGGGGGAGAGTGAATTCCTTTTACTCAGAGAGGCGCTGACAGTCAAGTGGTACAGAAGCCACGAGATATGGAGATAGGAAGTAAACACAAAGCATGAAACAGTAGTGCTGTCCGCGTAAGCCACAAGATATAAAACAAAAGAGAGGAGAAACTTAGTTTAGAGACTATCAGCTCCTGGGTCACCACAAAGTCGTGCCTCAAGACAGGGAGCAAGGGAAGCCTTCTGTGGAGAGATGACAAAATAGTCAATGGTTAGTCGCACCTCTTGTGGTGACTGCAGTGGTGGGGCTCAGTTCACAGTACTTCTCATCTGAAGAACCCCTTCTTTCATCCTCTTAAGGCTTCTCTGTGGCAGCCATGTTTGCGCTACTCTGTGGCAGCCATGTTTGTGCTACTTAGCCTTGCCTTCCAGGCCTCAGGTGATTGGATCAAGAGGGGCGGCATCATTTTTCCTGAGCCAATCAAATGCTCTCTCTTGGCGCTTTGGAACTGGGACTGAGGGATAGTCTGTCTCATTGTCTGGAAGCTTCCCAGGTGGCTCAGTGGTAAAGAATCCATCTGCCAATGCAGGAGACACAAGAGACGTGGGTTTGATCCCTGGGTTGGAAAGATCCCCAGAAGTAGGAAATGGCAACCCAATTCCAGTATTCTTGCCTGAAAAATTCCACGGACAGAGGAGCCTGGTGGACTACAGTCCAGGGTGTCGCAAAGAGTCAGACATGATGGAGCGTGCCTGCACTAGTGGCTGCAGCAAAGGGATGTGGAGCTGTGGGCTGAGAAGGTTAAGAACTTAAGAACAGCTTTCTGGCTTGTGGAGAGAAAGGAAAGAAACAGATGTGCAGCAAGAACAGACTTGGAGAAGTCACATGGAGAAAAGGAAGGAGATGGTGTGAGAGTCTTGGCTTCTGATACCTTTCCATTTCCTGGCTCTGATCCCCTAAAACATCCCTTAGGGCCTCAAGATACCTATATTTTTGTAATATCCAACACCATTAAAAAAATTAGCATGGCTCAAGGTAATGTTCGGGTTTTGCCAGGGAGAGTCTCAATGGAAACAAAGAGCTAGTGTGGTCACGTGCACTAAATTTGTGTTCTTCATGAAGCTTGGCAGGACGGCTGTCAAGATGGCTTCTTGCCTCTCTTACAATAAGTTCCCAGCTGGCTATGGCTCCTTCTTTTGAAACCTGGAAGGGGCAAACAACCATAGCTAGAGAATCTGATATAATGGAACTAATGGAGTTAGATCTTCAAACATCAGATACCAGTTTCTATATGAGAATACTTCTATTTTTTCTTTTTATTGCCTTTTGCCTTGTATGTCTGTGTTCTCGGAGGGCAGAGACTCAGTGCAGTAGGAATGGAGGGGGGATATGCTCATATTCTCAGGCTCAGAGACCCCTTTCCCTATGTGAAGTCTCACTAATCCTGCCCATTTGTGATGACAGGGCTTGACCTTCTTGGTGAATAGTCACTTAAGTACTAAATGTGAGTTCAGTGATTGTGACTCTTACCCAGGGTGAGGTTTGTGTTGCTCTCATTTGTGCCCGCCATCAAAACTTACTGAATGAAAGACTAAATATGTTTCTCAATAGCAGTTTGAAGGCACCAAAGTGTTAGTGCAAGTCGTTTTAGTCTTGTCTGACTCTTCGTGGACTGTAGCCCACCAGGCTCCTCTGTCTGTGGGATTCTCTAGGCAAGAATACTGGAGTGGGTTGCCATTCCCTTCTCCAGGGAATCTTCCCAGCCCAGGGATTGAACCTGGGTCTCTTGCATTGCAGGCAGATTCTTTACTGTCTGAGCTGCCGGGGAAGTCGCAAAAGAGGACCCCAAACCTAAAACCAAACCACATAGTAAATTATATTATCTAAGTGTGCAAATGGACAGATGCCTAATATAATTCATTAGGGTCTTAATTATGATGATGGTATTTAAGGTGTGAAAGTTCTTAACCCTCCAGGTGTGAAATGCCCTACTGTGGGAAACAAATAAGAATATTGGGTCCATGTGTCATTTGAAGGGATCTTACTTTTTTCTACTTCCGATGGTGCTTTAATGTTGAGAGAAAAATGACAATACCAGTTGCTATTGGGTCATGCATCACTCTCACTGAATTCCCCAGGAGAGATGACTTTACAGTTTCTTGGAGGCTTCTGTTTATTTCACCCGTCAGAGGACTGTTTGTAGTTTTCATGTAAATTTTTAATGGGCAGGAACATCTGTTCCCTATCCAACCGTGATGTTTTGGGTATAGATGAGAGTCCCTGACTGAACACAAACCATGTTTGCTGTGTATTGATTGGATGCACAGAAAAATAATGTAGACGAAGGACAAAGAAGAGAGGAGTGAAGAGGGAGTGGGGAGGAGAAGGGGGAAGCGGTGAATGGCTGAGTGTGCAGGACAACCCATGTGCCCGCTGGTAGCACTGTGTGTGGCCCATCCCTCCGGGTGGTCTGGATGGGCCTGGTGGATCCCTCCTTCCCTCTGAGGCAGAGCCAGTGGGTCTGGTGAGCCACTTAGCTCCATAATTATGGGCATCTCTTGCCCCTGTAGGGGGAAGGGTGTATATGAACCAGCATGCCACCAGCCTGCACCCACTTGGCCCTCAAGGCTGGCACAGCTGGCTTCTCCTTGGTTGCTCCTGTCCCTCTAGAGGTCCTTCCCCATCTCCTTTCACCCAAACTCCTGCTGGAACTTGGAGTTCTTAGGCAGGACAAAACAGAACATTGAAATTGTGCCCCATAACTTGGAATTTGCAGAAAGCTTCTGACTACCTTTCTGGCCCTACCTCTCATTCTCCCTATGTGTTTTTCCAGCCACCTGAAATTATTTGTAATCCCTCAAATGCACATACTTTTTTTTTTTAAATCTTGGAATGCTGTCTCTTTTCCAGCCCCTGTCTACATGTGTGCATGCACACACACAGAACACACGCGCACACCACCCTGCCAACTGCTGTCTGTACTTCAAAACTCGAATGGATGTTTTCCCTGTGAGCGGTTCCTGGACCCACTCGAGCAGCGTTCATCACCCCCCTTGCTGCTCCGTTCTTCTGCACGCGTGCTCTGTGGGCCTCCCAGTCGCTTTGCAGTGATGGGTTTGGTGTGAGGGCTCTGTCTCTGAAGTCAAGTTGCTTGGCTACAAATTGCAGCTCCGTCACTGGGTTGTGTGATCCTGGACAAGTGAACATCTCTATGCCTCAGTTTCCTAATTTGTACACTGGAGATGCATAAATGACCATGTACATTTGTTGAGAAAGTTAAGCAAGATGATACATGTAAATCACATAGCAAAATACCCGGCCTCAATGAAGGGCAGCTGTTACTATCCACTCCTCAGTTTTTCTTTTTCTTTTAAGTTTTATTTTATTTTTAATTAGAGGATAATGACTTTACAATATCTGTTGGTTTCTGCCATACATCGACAGGTATCAGCCATAGGTATACATCTGTCCCCTTCCTCTTGAACTTCCCTCCCATCTTCCAACTCCTCAGTTTTTGTTCCCAACCATCTTGTATGGGGACTGTTACACACCCTGTATTCCTAGAGACTGGCGTATAATAGATCTTTCACCTTTGTTTGTTGAGTTGAATTGTTGAACAGATGGCTTCTGCTGGCCTACTCAATTCAGTTCATATTGTCTGGAATCAGAAGTTGGGGTTCAAATCTTAACTTTCGCCAATTTATAGCTGTGGGACCTTTGGCAACTTAATTAAACTTTCTATATTTTAGTTTCATTCTCTTAAAATTTTAATTATGATAGTACCTAGCTCATAGGGTAGAGATAATCTACTTTCACAGTGCCTACAATATGGAAAGATCTCGATAAATGTTAATTGATATTATTCTCATTAATATTATGAGTATTATTATATTTAATTATATTTAATACTCATCTTAAAATCACTATTATTAAGTCTTTCTCAACCACTCTATTCTGAAGTACTCTTTATTCAATCATCCAATATAATTATTAAATGTCAGCTATAAGCCTGGCACCATGCTAGATACCAGCTGTGCAGTGGTAAATAAATCATATGTGGTCTCTACCTTTGTATAGGCTGGTGTTTGACAGAATGCTAAATCTTAATGTGTTTCCAAAGTTCTCAATCCAGTGAGATAGATTCATGAGACAGATCAAAATATGAGCTTACTTTTAACCATGTAGGAAAGGTGTTAACTGCCCATGTCCTCAACCCAACTATTCTTTCTTTTATCCTGTCTCGATTCATCATTGAAGAATTCTTGGGCCACTATAACTGGCTAAATCAAGGCTTTAGCCTTAGGCTGGATTTGACTCTTTGGGTTAAATAGTGTCATTGATTTCTCAGTTGCTAAAGGAAGGAACTTCAAGGAAAACATTACGTTGCTTGGGAAACTAACTATTCACTAGGCCAAAGCTTTTAAAGCAGCTCTTGAATGGTCTTCTCATGGATTTGGTAATTTCTGGGAAAAGGAACACCAGGCTTTATGCTCCTTGAGCATATGCTCCTGGTCTGTGTCGCTGGGGCTTAGGGTATTGCTTAGTAATAACAAGTGCTCAATAAATATGTGTTTAACTCACATTATTAGACAACAGTTTAGCTGAACATAAAATTCCAGTGTGATGATTATTTTCACTAAACACTTTGATTTTGTTATATGACTGCCTATTTGCTTCTTGGTTGTTTTTGAGAAGCCTGGGGCCCATCTATTGATACCTTATCATTATTTCCCAGTTCCCTGGGGCAATCTCTATTTTGAAGCTGGTATGTATTTTTCCCATCTGTGTTATTACACTTTTACTAAATATCAGTTCAGTTCAGTTGCTCAGTTGTGTCCGACTCTTTTTGACCCCAAGGACTGCAGCACACTAGGGCACTCTGTCCATCACCAGCTCCTGGAGTTTACCCAAACTCATGTCCATTGAGTCAGTGATGCCATCCAAACATCTCATCCTCTGTCATCCCCTTCTCCTCCTGCCTTCAATCTTTCCCAGCATCAGGGTCTTTTCAAATGAGTCAGCTCTTCGCATCAGGTGGCCAAAGTATTGGAGGTTCAGCTTCAGCTTCAGTCCTTCCAATGAATATTCAGGGTTGATTTCCTTTAGGATTGACTGGTTGGATCTCCTTGCAGTCCAAGGGACTCTCCAGAGTCTTCTCCAACACTACTGTTCAAAAGAACCAATTCTTTGGCACTCAGCTTTCTTTATAGTCCAACTCTCACATCCATATATGACTAATGGAAAAACCCTAGCTTTGACTAGACAGACTTTTGTTGACAACGTAGTGTCTCTGTTTTTTAATATGGTGTCTAGGTTGGTCATAACTTTCCTTTCAAGGACCAAGTATCTTTTAATTTCATGGCTGCAGTTACCATCTGCAGTGATTTTGGAGCCCCCCCAAAAGAAAGTCTGTCACTGTTTCCATTGTTTCCCCATCTATTTGCCATGAAGTGATGGGACCAGATGCCATGATCTTAGTTGTCTGAATGTTGAGTTTTAAGCCAACTTTTTCACTCTCCTCTTTCACTTTCATCAAGAGGCTCTTTAGTTCTTCTTCCTTTTCTGCCATAAGGGTGGTGCATCTGCATATCTGAGGTTATTGATATTTTTCCTGGCAATCTTGATTCCAGCTTGTGCTTCATCCAGCCCAGCATTTCACATGATATAATCTGCATATAAGTTAAATAAGCAGGGTGACAATATACATCCTTGATGTACTCCTTTCCGGATTTGGAACCAGTCTGTTGTTCCATGTCCAGTTCTAACTGTTGCTTCCTGACCTGTATACAGATTTCTCAGGAGGCAGGTAAGGTGGTCTGTTATTCCCATCTACTTAAGAATTTTCCACAGTTTATTGTGATCCACATGGCCAAAGGCTTTGGCATAGTCAATAAAACAGAAGTAGTTGTCTTTCTGGAACTCTCTTGCTTTTTTGAAGATCCAACAGCTGTTGGCAATTTGATCTCTGGTTCCTCTGCCTTTTCTAAATCTAGCTTAACATCTGGAAGTTCATGGTTCATGTACTGTTGAAGCCTGCCTTGGGGAATTTTGAGCATTACTTTACTAGAGTGTGAGATGAGTGCAATTGTGCAGTAGTGTGAACATTCTTTGGCATTGCCCTTCTTTGGGACTGGAATGAAAACAGACCTTTTCTAGTCCTGTGGCCACTGCTGAGTCTTCCAAATTTGCTGACATATTGAGTGCAGCACTTTCACAGCGTCATCTTTCAGGATTTGAAATAGCTCAACTGGAATTCCATCACTTCCACTAGCTTTGTTCGTAGTGATGCTTCCTAAGGCCCACTTGACTTCACATTCCAGGATGTCTGGCTCTAGGTGAGCGATCACACCATCATGGTTATCTGGGTCATGAAGATCTTTTTTATACAGTTCTTCTGTGTATTCTTGCCACCTCTTCTTAATATCTTCTGCTTCGGTTAGGTCCATACTATTTCTTTTTTTTTTCATTTATGTTTATTAGTTGGAGGCTAATTACTTTACAATATTGTAGTGGTTTTTGCCATACATTGACATGAATCAGCCATGGATTTACATGTGTTCCCCATCCTGAACCCCCCTCCCACCTCCCTCCCCATCCCATCCCTCTGGGTCATCCCAGTGCACCAGCCCTGAGCACTTGTCTCATGCATCCAACCTGGACTGGCGATCTGTTTCATGCTTGATAATATACATGTTTCAATGCTATTCTCTCAGATCACCCCACCCTCGCCTTCTCCCATAGAGTCCAAAATTCTGTTCTATACATCTGTGTCTCTTTTTCTGTCTTGCATATAGGGTTATTGTTACCATCTTTCTAAATTCCATTTATACGCATTAGTATACTGTGTTGGTGTTTATCTTTCTGGCTTACTTCACTCTGTATAATGGGCTCCAGTTTCATCCATCTCATTAGAACTGATTCAAATGTATTCTTTTTAATGGCTGAGTAATATTCCATTGTGTATATGTACCATAGCTTTCTTATCCATTTGTCTGCTGATGGGCATCTAGGTTGCTTCCATATCCTGGCTATTATAAACAATGCTGCAATGAACATGGGGGTACACGTTTCTCTTTCAGTTCTGGTTTCCTCGGTGTGTATGTCCAGGTGTGGGATTGCTGGTCCATACCATTTCTGTTCTTTATTGTGCTCATCTTTGCATGAAATGTTCCCTTGGTATCTCTGATTTTCTTGATGAGATCTCTAGTCTTCCACATTCTATTGTTTTCTTCTATTTCTTTGCATGATCACCGAGGAAGGCTTTCTTATCTCTTTTTGCTGTTCTTTGGAACTGTGCATTCAAATGGGTATATCTTTCCTTTTCTCCTTTGCCTTTAGCTTCTCTTCTTTTCTCAGCTATTTGTAAGGCTTCCTCAGACAACCATTTTGGCTTTTTGCATTTTTTCCCCTTGGGGATGGTCTTGATCACTGCCTCCTGTACAATGTCATGAACCTCCATCCATAATTCTTCAAGCACTCTGTCTATCAGATCTAATCCCTTGAATCTATTTGTCACTTCCACTGTATAATTGTAAGGAATTTGATTTAGGTCATACCTGAATGGTCCAGTGGTTTTCCCTAGTTTCTTCAATTTACTGAATATATTTAACTATAAAATATCAGTGTGGGCTTTAAAAAATTACATAAATTATTACTCTTGTAAGTATCCTGCCGTTTGCTTTTTGAAGTCACCATTATGGTTTCAGTATTTATCAAAGTTCCTACAAGTAGGTCTATGTCATTCATTTGCAGTGCTGTATGTTTCACTGCAAAAATATAGCACAGTGAATGTATTCATTGATGATCACAAGGTGGTTTCTGATTGGTGCTATAAGTGCTTTAATGAGCATTCTTGTGTCTGTCTCCTGTGTGATACAGAAGATACACACTCAGAAGTAGAATTGCTGAGTCACCAAGGATATACACATTTTGGATGTTGATGACTGATCTCCAAAGTGGTCTTCCAGTTCACACTCCAACCAACGGGGCACAAGAACATGACTTCTTCACATTTTCATCAGCCTTGCTATTGTCAGACTTCTGAACGGGTGTGTACTTGACCCTGACTTTGTACACTGTCTCCAGTATTATTCTCTTTTTACAGATGAGAAAACTGAGGCTAAAGGGTGGCAAGCTCAGAGAAAGAATGAGTGAATGAATGAATGAGTGAATATGGTGATACTTCGTTATTTAGTATTTTTTAAATAAGTTCCAGAATGTAAGTTCCATGAATGTGTACCTTACCCCTAGCCCTTAGAACACGTTCTGGTAACAGAGGAGTGCTCAATAGTTACTGTAATGAATGGAGGAACCTGGGCAGAGAATGTCTTTTTTCTCCAGGAGCCTTCCCTAGGCCCTTCTGAGATACCTCCTGCATGCAGCCTGCAGGGTTTTAGAAAGAGTAGCAAAGGTCTGCAGCAGCCTGGGATAATGGAGCAGGGGAAGGGTGGCAGCTAAACATTTTTTCAATGGAAAATTAAATTTGCTCAGCAGGAGTCTGGTGAGACGCTGGGGCCAGACTGAAGGAGGCTGCAGCTGGCGGGAGTGTCCATCTGGATCCCACAGGCCTCTGGAAGTGGCGAGGTTATTCTTAGCCTTCTTTTCTTTGGTCTTCATTTTCTCTTAATCAGGGCTCTCTTGATTTTGCAATTGGAGTCTTTTTTCCCCCTTCTGTAAAGCAATGATTTTCCATATAGTAATTCTTTCCTTCTTTAGACTTCCCAGAGTGGGTGGGAGGTTCTTTTGCGCTCAGACACTTTGCACACTGCCTCCCACCCAGCTCCTCCCACTGCTTTTGTGGCTGGTGGAGACCTATTCTGTGTGCGGGATTTGACCCCACATCCTTGTTTGTTTATAAAGGACTTAACCATCCTACTCTTGTTGCTAATTATTTTTTCCTAGGAACATCAATAGCAGTACATTTCCAACCCTGCCTCGTGTGTCCTGAATGCTGCTGGATTCATTTAACTGGAGCCTTCAGGGGCAGCGCTACTGATGGCAGGTGGCCAAGCTCCAAGCCTCGGCTCCTGCGTCATCGTCATAATCACTCGCGTTGAAACAGTGCTCTCTGTGGTTAACAGGCTGCTCCAAGCTCAGTAGCCCTTTAGTCGTCACGGCAGCAGAAGCCAAGGCCTCTGGGGTTTGGTGACATCCCCAGGATCGTGTGACAAGGAGAAGAAAGGCTGAGCTTTGACCTTGCCTTCCTAGCGCTGAATCCCCTATCTGTTCTTTCAGCCCTTGCAGGGGTCACCAAGGCAAATGCTTTCGGGGCCAGGTAGCTCATCTCAATGAGAGAAGCTGACCAGAGTAGAAGACATTAGGGGGTAGTCAGGACTCTGGGGAGTCAGACCACAAGCTCTGCCTCAAGGCATCTCAAGGCCAAGCATTTCAAAGGCAATAAAAACCAAGCCCATTTATTTGATCACCTCTTCAGTGTTCAGGACATCCCTTCTCTTGGTTTTGGTGAAGGTGGACGGCATCACTTTATCACTGAGTAGCACTGGCTTGGTGGCATGAAGAAGCATGACCTTGGTGGCAGCAAGTCTCCAGTATAAATGAGGAAGATAGAGTAACTCTATGGCTTTTAGGATAGTATTATAGACCCAAGGGTGCACTGATCCTGGGTCTACCCATCATCTTGCCTTCCCTAGAACTTTCAAAGTATGATATTCATAGTAATGGGACATGAATGGTTGATCCCTTATGCCTCAACTCCAGGCCTGGTCAAACATTCTCCCCCTCCTTCCCAACCTCTTCCTCCCTCTCTCATCTCTTTCTGAAATCATGGGGTGGCTGCACAGGTCTCTATGCTGAGAAAAAAGAGTGACAGGATGACCGAGACAGGGAGATAGTCAGTCCCCCAAAGGCACCCCGAGTTTACCTTCTCATCCAGGCATAGAAGCTGGAGAAAAGATAGAGAAGAGGGTGGTTCATGCCTTTAGGGAGAGATAGACCTTCGCCATTAGTAATACACTAGTGATATGTGGCCTAGTGAAGGTCAGGGGCTTTTGCCAATCAAATCAAAACTCCTCTTTTGAGGGGGATTAGGAAGGAGGTAGGCTGAGGTGAGGGGGTGTGGGGAACGGGGCTGACGTGTAGCCCCTACTCTAAACAACAGTGGTTAAGTCTGTGGCCCCAGAGAGCGAAGCTCTGCTACCTATTGGTTCTGTGACCTTGAACAAGTTATTTCACATCATTCCTCAGCATCTTCGTCTGTGAGACATGGGCAGAGGCCGTGGTGGTGACGATGAACTGAGATTAGGTATGTGCATTTGTCAGTAAATGTCAGTTATTTTTGTTTGGAGTTCTGTCTCCTAGCCCCACTCTTTACCCTACTAGCTAAAACCTGAGGAAGCCTTCAAATGCCCATGAAAGGAATACAGACACAATAATTCATAGAATAAGAAACTACAATCTTTTGCCAATTTTTCTTCTTCAGAACTTGCTATTTGTCCAAATGTCCTGATTCCACCTTTTTTCTCCATCTCTAAACTCTCAGATGGTCCCAGTGAGCTGGAATCCTGGATGAGGCAGCTGGGACTCTGCTGGATAAAGCTTGGCTCTGATATGTGTTTTTGCTGGTATAACTGTGACTTTTGTCTAAATATCCACTCCAACTTAACTGTCACTCAGTTGAAACTCTTCCCAAGTCATTGCTTTCTCATCTGGCTTCTTGTGGGATAGAAAATTTAAGAAGGCAGGTTCAAACACAGCACTGTTGTACTTCTCCAGTCAATAGGGGACTGAAGAGTCCCCTCCCCCATTTCTAGAGTTGGTTTTCTTTGGCATGCTTCACATATACCAATGAACAACAGTTAAGAGGGGATATGGTCTAGGCATAGAATTAGGTTCTTATTAATGGGAAGAATTAGGTTCTTATCAATGGGAAAAAGTAGAATTGAGAGGCTACATGATATGCTTATATACTCTGATTTACACATAGTGTTTTTGTTGGCTTCCCTGATGGCTCAGTTGGTAAAGAATCTGCCTACAATGCAGGAGACCCTGGTTTGATTCCTAGGTCGGGAAGGTCCTCTGGAGAAGGGATAGGCAACCCACTCCAGTATTCCTGGATTTCCCTTGTGGCTCAACTGGGAGAGAATCTACCCGCAATGGGGGAGACCTGGGTTCAATTCCTGGGTTGGGAAGATCCCCTGGAGAAGGGAAAGGCTACCCACTCCAGTATTCTGGCCTGGAGAATTATAGTCCATGGGATAGCAAGGAGTCATACACGGCTGAGCGACTTTCACTTTCAGTGTCTTTGTTAAGATCAGTTGATAGAGTCAGCTCAGCATGGAAAAGCACAGATAATTCTGAAATACAGATAATTCACAGACTACAGGTATGGAGTCAGTGGAAAACTTTCGGATGGTCTCCTCCCCTTCCTCTCTCTGTCCCTCCCTGACCCCTTACTCTTCTCTTTTCACTGTGTATGTAGCCATTCTCTTCCTGGCTGAGCCCAGAAGGAAAACTTGATGGAAATGAAAGGAACCATCCAGGAAATTATGACCCTCAGGCTCTGGTTGAAGATCTGCCGGTTACTACCTGAGTGGTAGTCATCCCTCTGGGTGTCAGCTTCCTCAAGTATAACATGAGGAGGTTGGGCCCAGGGCACCTGGGACCAAGAGAGCTCTGGGTTGCCATTCCTCTGCGGAATTCCACCTTTGCCAGCGTGGGGCCTGGCATGTCTTAGCAATTGGTCACTTGGATAATCCCCAGAGCACATAAGTGCTGAAGGGTAATAGAACAGACTCTGTGCACAGCAGAGTCCAGCCACTTGAATAGATGCTGGTGCCTCTGGCTGTTTTCCGGAGCCACCAGCCCATCCAGAGATGCAGCTGGCTGGAAAAGCGGATGGATGTGTTGGAAAGGCCGGTGTCACCTCCAAACACAGTGTCTGGGAAATGCCTGTGACCCCTGAAAGAGGTCACTGAATCCCTCCAGCTGGGGGCACAGTGCAAGGAGCCAGGCAAGCGGAGCCTCGAATCCTGATGCTGCCACATACATGAACTGCGTGGCCTTAAGCAAGCTCTCTGACTTTGGGGGTCATTTTCCTCCTCCGTATAATGGGAGCAGCAGTATCTTCACCTTGCAAAATTGTAGTAAAGTTTGAGATACTGTAGTAAAATTGAGATACTGCAGAGGTCTAACAGTACCTACTAAACATAGGGACTCAGAGGTACTCAGTCAATGGTAGTAGAAGTGGCTATTATTTCTATTATCCTGTGCCCATTATTCATAGGCATCATTCTGGGGACTGGAACGCAGGCTAAAGCTTCTCCCGCGGCCAGAGGCCCTGACTCCAGGCCAGAGGCCCTGGCTCCACGGTCAGGACCGGCCATGCCACGGAGCCTGGTACAGAAGATGCTGCCAATCGGGATGCTGATTAAATTCCCTGATCCAGGAGCCTCAGCGTCCTGGTCCAGGGCAGGAGGGCTAGCCACATTGAGCACAATCTGCTTGGATCCCTACTTAAGCTATTATTTCAAGACCTTTTCTAGGTCTTGTCCGCTTGCCCCACCTTCCTCTGGCCCCTTCTCCCTGGGTCCCCGGTCAGAGAAGGGAGAAGAGAGAAGCAGTGTGGGTCTCCTCTCCTTCCCTCTTTCCCAGGGATGGCGACGGGAGCGGGCACAGGCCGTTTTCCTTGGAGAAGATGCGGCTAACATAAGCCCCGAACACTTCAGTGGGGCTGTAGCCCCAGCCTAAATCTCCACGGGAGCCTGGCCGATCCCTGTTTTTTTTTTTTTTTTTTTTTTTCTTTTTTTGGCGAAACTGGGTTTCCCTTTCAGAAGATGCGGCTGACACAAGCCCTGAACACTTCAATGTGGCTGTAGCCCCCTGTGTGGTTTTTTGTTTTTTGTCTTTTGGCGAAACTGGGTTTCCAATCCCAACCTGCCTCTTCTTCCATCCTTCATCCGGACAGCTCGAAAACTGTTTTGCTGGGAAGTGCGATTAAGGGGCACTTCATGTATTATCTCCCCCCTTCCAGCGTCCTCCTGGTCAAAAGAACAAAACAGAATAAAGGAGCCCGGAATTCAACTGTCGTTATTTTTTTTTAAAAGGGGAGAGAGGCGGGGGTCACATGACGGCGAGTCACCAATTTGGCGAAGGGGCTGCCCCTCGGGGCTTGCTGCAGAGCCGCCCGCCCCCCAAACCCCGGGCGGGGGCGCTGACGTCACGGCAGAGCCCGGGCCGCGCGCGTATAAACCGCGGGGCGCGGGCGCGGGCGCACCCGGCGCAGTCACCCCGCGATCGGCCGCCCGCATCGCGGCGCGCGCCAGCCCTCGGCCGCCCCCCGGGTAAGGCGCGCGGCCCGCGGCGGGGAACGGGGGCCTCCGGAGAAGCGCGGGGGGCAGGACTGGGGAAGGGGTGGGCGTCCCCAGCCCGCGGAGAACTTTCCAAGTGGGGAAAAGAACCTTCGGGACCTGCTGTCCGGCGCGGTGGTCTTTCGATCGGGGGTCGGGGCGAGTGTTGCAGAGTTTAAGGATGCCGTGAGGCAGGTTGCTTTAGCGCAGTTCAGTTTGAGGGTCATCGCCTCCTCCAGACTGTGGTCGGAGGACAGCCGTCAGGGAGACTTCAGGCTCTGGTTATTTGAAGAGTCGGCCGACCGGAGGCGCTGTTTGTAAGATTAAAGGCAAACCAACCGACCGGTCATCAGCGTCATCGCGGTGAGGGTCGCGGCTAGGGTCATCGACGTGTTGGGGTTTTGGGGAGTGGGTGCGGGAAGGGGAGGGTCTTGTGCTCACAAGTGCATCTTGCTGATGAAAATGAGATTGCTTCTGCTTTATGTCTGAGAGCCCGGGAGTCCAGACCTCTGGGCAAGGGGAAGGAGTCTTGAGAAAGGCCAAGTTGTAGCCAAGTTGTTGAATGTCTTTCTGGAGGGAGTCTTGGACCTGATTGTCTTCAGGAAGGTGGAAATCCAAGTTGAAGGAAGGGAACTCTTGGAGTGGACAGAGTTTAATAAGAGTGAAGCGCTGTCTCTGCAAGTTTGACAGCTCTGAACGTGAGCAGGTCATCTCTCTGCCAGAAGGACAAGGCAGGGGGCTGGGATGGGTTAAATGTGCTATCTGTGGCAGGCGGGCAGAAGTGAGGCATACACCTCAAGCAGAAATTATTCTCCCCCTCAAGAGCATATTCAGGCAGCTGGGGAACATCAGGGCAACTTTACTAAACATGGAAGTTCCAATCAGCCCTGGTCCAGTCCAGCCGGGGGGGAATGATGTCATTGTCACGTGTTCCCCACTGAGGCATAAAAGCCTGCTGGGGGCTGGTGCTACTTAAGTGCCATGTTTAGACAAGAGCAGCTAACCTGGCCAGCTGGTCCCCAGCTGCATTAACTTGTTGCTTTTCAAGCCTTCTCTGGAGGCTGTTGGTGCCTTCTGACTGCCTCTGTGCCTGCTCTGAGTGGGGAATCCCCAGGCTTCCTTGAGGATGGAGGAAGCCCCAGGGCCGTGGACGTTATTAACGGTAGCCTTTCCTCTTTGCAAATGACAGCCTGCGCCCGAGGAGCTGCTGTGTGTGTGTGTGTGTGTGTGTGTGTGTGTGTGTGTGTGTGTGGTGTGTGTGTGTGTGTGTGTGTGTGTGTGTGTGTGTGTTCAGCTGAAAGCCTGTTGGGTTTGGGGACTGCTTCCCCGGTGTTCCTTGTGTGAGGGTTACGTGGTGACCTCACGTACTAAAATATCACCGATGACTGTGTTCAGGCTCTCTGAACTCTTGCTTCCTGACACTACCATCTTGGCTGCTTTGCCTTCCAGGACCTGACGATGACTCTGAACCATGTCACCATGCGCCAGGGCACGGCGGGCGTGCAGCCGCAGCAGCAGCGCTGGAGCATCCCCGCCGACGGCAGGCATCTCATGGTCCAGAAGGAGCCCCAGCAGTACAGCCAGCGCAGCCGTCCCCCTGCCGCCCCCGAGGACCCCTGCCGCCGGAGCTGGTCCTCCGACTCCACGGACTCAGTCATCTCCTCCGAGTCCGGGAACACCTACTACCGGGTGGTTCTCATCGGGGAGCAGGGGGTGGGCAAGTCCACTCTGGCCAACATCTTTGCGGGTGTCCATGACAGCATGGACAGCGACTGCGAAGTGCTTGGAGGTAGGTGGCCCGGCCCCGGCGGGCTTTACGGGGTCGGCAGCGGTCCTGGAGGAAGAGTGAGTGGGTGGGTCATTCGTCTGCAGAGTTGGGAACTGTGATTATGCATTCTTGGCTCTGCCTGGGGAGCCGAGTCCCCACGGAAGCGCTGGCATAGGCCTCTGGGACAAGAAAGTGAAAATGCTTGTAGATAGAAGCTGGGCCAGAGAGGCAATTTCTTAGATTCCAGCTCTAAACTGGGGAGACGGTTTCCAGAGGGTGGAGCCGGAGGGTCAGGATCCCACCCCTGGCTTTTACCAGTTCTGACCTGTACCTTTCAAGCACGCATTGTAGACATAGCCTTTTTCCATGGTGATACTTAAAACCAAGCCAATTAGAAAACTGTTAGGATGAATTCATTAGTTTGTTTATAGCAGTATCAGAGGCTTTTGAGGGTATAAAATTGTTTAAAATCTCTATTTTAAATAGCACAATATTTTAAAAAGATATTGAAGTATAACAATGATGATACTTAACATTTGTAAGTACACTTATGGTTTTTCAATTTTCCATGGATAATCTCATTCAAGGTATTTATTATTTAGGCCTTGGTTTCCAAAACTGATCTGAGATGATACAGTCTCAAAAAGTCACATATTCCTCAAGTAAAGCATAGCACTGTATTCTGGGAAGTAAGATGAGGCTCCTGTAGTCGATGGTTTCCATTCAGCGTCTTTCAGCCACAGGGTCTTAGACAATGCCAGGGTCGCTGTATGTCCCTGTTTGCAGTTGCGGAGATGAAGGAAGCGTGCTTGTCCCAGTGGCATGGTCTGCCTGAATGCTCAGTTGCAACTCACTGCTGAATCACAGATTTCAGGAGTAGGAAGATGCCTTAGTGATGACATGGTTCTGCCCTCTGCTTGATGCACAGAAATCCTACTCCTTCCTGACTGCTGTCAGCCCATTTCTACTAAACATCTATTCTTCCTTTGTCTGGGAGTTCACTGCTTCATGAGGCAGCTCCGGAACCGGCTTTAAATGATGACTCATTGATAGAACATTGATTTTTCTCCTCACTCCTGACGTCTCAGGGATGATAGCTAAACCCTAGTTCAAGGGAGAAAGAGGCTCAGTATCTCTTTTTTTTGGTAAAAACCCATGGGTGAGTGTCCCTATAGGAGAAAGGGAGGAGGATATCATCTAGAACCTGCATTTGCAGTGGGAGGCACTTTATTCGGTGCCTTATATTTGTGACTGTTTATTTTGGTCCTCACATCATGTCTGTGCACTGAGTCTTAGGGACTTACCTGGCATCACCCTCTGGAGCATCTTGGATTAGAACCCGGGATTTTAGAATGTTAGTTTGGTGGTGTTCGCCTTCCACCATTGATAGGGAACCTGCTATGTGCCAGGCACATAGTGCTAAGTACTTCCCACAGGTATTTTAATAGTACTTATAACAATTAAGCCCATTTTGTTCTAAAGTCCCTATTTTACAGGTGAAGAAATGGAAGCTTGTGAAGTCAAGTGACTTTCCCAGGGTGAAAAAGCTAGTCCATGGTTTGCCTAGGATTCAAAACTAGTTGTGATTGAACCTAAATTCCTGTGTTCTTTCAGTGTACTTGGCTGCCCCTGGATTTAGCATCTGAATGCTGTTACATACTATAGCACTTTGGGCAGGGTACCTCCCACATGCCTGGCTCCATGCCATGTTCTGGGGTACTCAGTGATGGATGAGGTATACCATAATACCCTCTTAGGAAGGATCTGAGGGCCAGGAGCTATAATTTAGAGCAGTGTAAAAATTAATAAAGAAGTCACAGTAAAGTACTTTGGGGATTGATATGAAAAAGAGACCAACTAAGAATTTTTGTTCATTTCTTTGAGAGGGAGGAATTGAAATAATTAGTGGATAGCAGACTTTCAAAAATGTTTGTCCATTAGAGCACAGTGGTACCTATCCAGAGGGTGGTATTCCTGTGGGCATAGGGTATGAAGAAGACTGACCCATCCCTGAACTGTGGGAAGGCAGGCTTCTGTATTCTGGAGGCTTCTTTGTTCAATGGGGAGAGGGGACTGTTGGTAGGGAGAATCCTTTCCTGATCTCCTCAGAGAGAGAATCTTTGACAACAGGAAGCTCCTTGGGTGACTCATCCCACCTAACCTGACCTATCTGAGTGACTCATACTGTCTAGGATTACAGCTCTTACCTGTGGGAGGCTGTTGGAATTGGTAGTTGGCTTTATGTTCCCTGAGGAGAGGGTTTTCCATGGCACTTCACTGCATTGTTCTTTTTTCAGCATTATCCATAAGATAGACACTACACAATACTCTCATCATTATTTCTCCAAATAAAGATGAATGTTCTTAAGATTATATTGCACTAATCTTATGACTCTCTGTGCACATTTAATGCCATTCATTCATTCATCCGTTACTGAACGTAAACCATGAAGCGTGATGCGACTCAGTGAGGACATACGAAGAGTCATGGGGTTTCTTCCTTAAAGATGCTGACAGTATATGCAGTAGAGAGCAGATATACACTCACTTATAAATCAAGATAGGATGTGATTAGTATCTTCAAAGAGGTACAAGGGCAGTATTGGGGGAATTCAGAGGAGAAAATAAATGTTACTTCTGGCTGTGAAAAATCAGAAAAAGGTTCATGTAAGTGTTGGTCTCTGAGCTGGACCCTAAGGACCACTAGGATTTAGAAGCCCTGAAGGAGGTGGAAAGACATTGCACGCGTGCACAGGAGATACAGCAGAGACCACTGGACTCGAAACCTCGTGTGTGGGTTTGGACACCAGTTTTGAAGCTGGGTTTCCCTCATAGCTCAGTTGGTAAAGAATCCGCCTGCAACACAGGAGACCCTGATTTGATTCCTGGGTCAGGAAGATCCACTGGGAAAGGGATAGGCTACCCACTGCAGTATTCTGGCTTGGAGAATTCCATGGACTATGCAGTCCATGGGGTCGCAAAAAGTTGGACACGACTGAGCCACTTTCACTTTCTTTTCACTTTGATACTGGGTGCTCTTGGACAAGATACTTACCCTCCTCATGCTTCCTCATTAGTAAAATAGGGAGAGTACCTATGTCAAAGGTTATTAAGAGGATAAGGGGAGATAGCACAGTGCCGGGCACAGAGTGAGTACCAAGTGAGCATTAGCTGGAGCTGATGCTGCGTCTGCTGTTTCCTTCCCGTGGCCTTGTCTTCCACGCTGACTCTTCCACTGCTTGAAGTCCCTCATCCACCCTGGTCCCTCTTACCTGGGGCCCTGTGAGGCGGGCGGAGGAGACGGGAGCCGCTGGAGGAGAGGCCGCTGCTCCTCAGCAGGCGCTCCTTTCCAAGTGGGACCCTCTGGACTCTGAAAGCTGAAAGCAGTTGAGAGTTCTCGGGGGAGAGGGATGCTGGAGCCTCAGAACTTTCCAGGGGCTGCCAGGACCGGTTCCCGCAGGTGAGAGAACTCCTGTTCAGGCTCATACACAGCCCTGGAGCCAGTCTTGAGGAGGGTGGTCCTCCGAGCAAAGAGGGGAGGGGGTCAAATGCAGTACAGACAAATCAAGAGGCAGCAGTTCAGGGACAATGGCAACCGACCACAGTCACTCAGTGTTAGAAACTCTCCCCCACCCCTCAGGAGGGTCTCTCCTGCTCTACAGGGGGCGAGCCCACCCCCCGCCCCCCAGCTTTCATGGGGCAGCACCAGAAAAAGGAGGCCTTCTCCACACCAGGGTTCTGAGAAGCCTTCCAAGCAAGAGGCCTCAACCCTTTCTCCACACACCTTAATCCAGTGCAGATTTCAAAGGACTCTTCTAGAATTTCATATTCTTTTATGTCAGCTCTTCTCACCTGATTAGCACTTAAAAAGGCTGAAAGGTAAGTGCCTAAGAGAGGAAGAGAAATGCAAGCTTTGGTTTCAAGCAGGTCCTCTCCTGGTAGCGGAAGGCTATCAAGCTGGATGCTCTGTGTGTTTGAGGAATCCTTGGGGCACGTAGCCAGAGGTGATACATAACCCAGGTGCAGGGCACATGCACACAGCAGGGCTGAAATGTATTGCTTTAGGCTCTTGGGTTTCCAACACAGTGACTTTCAGGCAGAGGTAAGTCAAAACGATCCTGTCAGGAACCTTCTGGAACAGCAAAGTAGTTTGGCCTTAATTTGCAACTGGACTCTTCAGTCCACTTTTTCCTCTTTACTTCTTCTGATAATTCTTAAACCAAGAGAAAGTTTGAGCTTGTTTTTTCCCGTAGCTACTGGAGTGCAGTATGTTTCTGTCTGAACTACTAGAGATTCAAGCAGATCCCTTGTGCCTACTTTTGGGTAGTGAGTGATGAGCAGAGAAAGTGTTTTTTTTTTTTTTCCTTTTTTCTTTTGAGTTTTCTGAGTGCAAGGAAAGCTTTCAGAGAAAAGGTAAGCACTCCGAGGTGGTCATGGGCAGTCAGGCATGCTCCTACCACTACCCTCTGTACCATCTGTGTGGCCCAAACTGATGATTTGCACTTGGTTGTATGAATTTGCCTGTTGAAGTCATGAGACCCTACTCTCCACTAAGCCAAGTTATGCTATTCCCTGCGATCCATTCCTGATGCATACTGAGGGTGGCAAACACGGTGGGAATAATAGACTTAAAAATCCCCGGTGGGAAACAGTTACTGTCGTTTAGAAGAGTGACTCCAAAAAGTTAGGGACACTGACAGAAAGACCAAGTCATTCCTGGTTAGTTTTTATTCTCCTTTCTCCGTGTTTCCTTCCTTTCCCTCTCCTGATTCTAATCCCTGGATGAAGAAACATTAGACCAGGAGCACGGCTTTTCTGTTTTAAATTCTGTTTAAATTTTCTTGACAGTGTTGTTAGTTTCTGTTGTAGAACAGTGTGAATCAGCTATCAGCACTCCTGTATCTCCTTCTTCTTGAGCCTCTGCCCCCCGCATCCGCCCCTGTAGATCATCACAGAGCGCTGGGCTGGGCCCCCTATACTATATGCAGCGGCTTCCCACTAGCTATTTTACACACATCAGTGCTCAATTGGTCCCGCGTTCTTCTTCCCCCGCTGCGTCCACAAGTCCGTTCTCTACATCTCCGTCTCTATTCCTGCCCTGAAAATAGGTTCATCGGTACCATGTTTCTAGATTCCGTATGTATGTACTGATGTACAGTATTTGTTTTTCTCTCTCTGACTTACTTTATTCTGTGCGACAGACTGTAGGTTCATCCACATCACTACAAATGACCCGATTTCATTCGTTTTTAATGGCTGAGTCATATTCCATTGTCTATATGTACCACATCTTTGTGCATTCTTCTGTTGATGGACATCTAGGCTGCTTTCGTGTCCTGGCTGTTGTAAATAGTACTTTTACAATTTGCACATGAACACTGGGATGATGTGTCTTTTTCAATATGTAAACCAGGAGTGCTGCCTCTTCTGAGTCCCTCACTGTCATAAAGCAGGAGATGTCCTGGTTCCTACAATGCAGGGCTCTTCGGCTAGGATTACCGGTGATAGGAAACAGCAAGTATGCAGGGACCAGCTTCCACGATCTGAAGAATGATGATAACAGCCAACATTTACTGTGTTTCTACTTTCTGTCCAGGCTTGATAAATGTAATTGTCAGATAGCCCTGGGGATATGGATACTGTAATCAATTCCATTTCACAGATGAAGAGACTGAGGCTCAGAGAAATTAAGAAAGCAGTACAGAGCCAAATAGTTAATAAGGGCCAGCACCCAAATTTGGGTTCAGGTTTGCTTGTGCTTGCATTTGCAATACTATATTTATCATCCATTCATTCATTTGATAAGGACCCAGGAAGTGTCCTGGGTGCTGGGGGAGAGGGCAGTGAAGAGCACAGAGGTAAATCTCTGCCTTAACATTCTGTAAGGTGAGAAGGACCGAAAATAATAAAATGAGTACATTAAATGCATTCATGTTAGCTGGCATTCCGCAGAGTGAAGAAAAATAAAACAGGGAAGGGAGTAAGGAATATTGGGAGGAGAAGGATGATGGAATTTTAAGAAGATGGTCAGGAAACACATCCCTCAGAAGGAGTAAGGGAATAAGCCTTAGAATATTGGAGAGAAGTGTTGTTGTTCAGTCGCCCAGCCGTGTCCAACTCTTTGTGACCCCATGGGCTGTAGCCAGACCTCCCTGTCCCTCCCCGTTTCCCAAAGTTTGCCCAAGTTCCTGTCCATTGCATCGGTGATGCCATCTTACCCTTTGATGCCCTCTTCTCCTTCTGATAGAACTCTGTGTGTGTGTGTGTGTGTGTGTGTGTGTGTGTGTGTGTGTGTGTTAGTCACTCAGTTGTGTCCGACTCTTCGTGACCCCATGGGCTGTAGCCCACCAGGCTCCTTTCTCCATGGGATTCATCAGGCAAGAATACTGGAGTGGGTTGCCATTTCCTTCTCTGATAGAACTAGTTCCTAGCAAAAAGAACAGCCAACGAAAAATGACCAAAAAAAATGATGACAAATCATTATGAAGATCATAATTTTCTAATGATAAAATTCAAAACAGGAAACCGCATTGAGCAAATAGAGGGGGTACGGGCTCAGTTGTGTGGAATTGATGGGAATTTCTCTTGCAAAAATCCCACTGAACTCAGTTAATCCCCTCCCCCCTACACACACACTGATTTTTCTGGCCCGGAGCTGCTCTGCCCTTTGGACTGCACTCACCCTTCACCTACACTCAATCTGGGCTCAAGTGCCAGGAGGGAAGTTTCCATCACTAAGTGGAGCTGGAGGCTGCGCCTCTGTTCTACTTAAGATGGAAAAGCAAGCCCGTTTATTCCAGGGACCTGTATTTTTTAAATGCAGAAAATGTCATCAAAACAAGGGTAGTCTCAAGATTTTTTCCTTGCGTATCTCAAAAGAGCTCTGTGAGCTGAAAGCTCCTGAAATTGCCAGTGAATGTTCAGTCATCACCCCTGTGAGGGTTGTGAGCTAGGTTTGCAGTTCCCCTGGGCAGTCAGTGTTAATCAGGCAGCATCCGTGGAATCGGAGTCAAAAGTACTGAAGTGAGTTTATTCTCCTAAAGGGTTTTCCTGCATAAAACGTATAGGAATGATGAAAATGAGTGGTTGCCTTTCAAGTGTTTACTGACACATATTCGGAAGATGCAGGAGATCTGTTTAGTAAACACTGGAGGCATATGTGTGGAATGTTGGTAAAGGTGATTAAAAAAGAGTTTGTGAATATTTACACAGTTTACTCTGTATACTTGCATAATTAATTGCATGTTTAGTAAGTTTATTTTCTGGCGTAATTTGCTGCATCACCCTCTTAGAGAAAAGTGTTGCCTATTTGTCTGACTCCAACATCACTGTTCTTTCTTCTCCAGAAGATACCTATGAACGAACACTGATGGTTGATGGGGAAATTGCAACAATTATCCTCCTGGACATGTGGGAAAACAAGGTATGCAGGGCCTGTGACTCTCTGTAAACTCTGGGGCCTGCCTTCCAACAGGCTGTTTGGTGAAAGGGTGACATTGTCCTTCTTGATGTTCCAGATAAGGTGGACTCATTTTCTTGATTAAAAAGCATTTACTTCAGAAGACCGAAACTGTTGTAAGGAACAAGTTGTTCATAAATGAGCTTTGAATAACAAGCAAGTGGCAGTGATCTGCCCTTAGGTCTATTCAGAAATACAAAGTGTATTTGTTTTAGGGAAAGTCCCAGTAAATATGGGTGATAATTTTAAACTACATAAAACCATATTATATGAAGTTGACATTCTCAATAGTTTTCACATTTTGCTTTCTTTTTGTGAAAGGTTTGGGGTTTCTGAGCTTGTATGCTAGACCTTCTGTTTATTGAGAACCCTCCTATGCTAATGAAAGGATTCTCAATTTCATCACTTAGGAGAGGCAAAAAGAATTTTATGGAAGCCAGGAAAGGCTCCTTTTCGGTAGTTGAAATACAATTGGAAATATTGTTTGGCAGACCCATCGTATAATTTATCAACTCCCCAAGCTGTAGGAGGAATCGGAAAGTCAAAGTTTTTGGCATCCGTCCTGTCTGAGCTAGCAGTCTTTACGGTCACAGACATCATGGAGGACTGATGCCTTTGGGGGAAGTCAGAATGAATTTTCTTCCTTTCCTGTATCAGCAGAGGGACTCTGGGATACACACATTCTTTCTTTTAAATGGACACCTCATTTACCAGGCAGATCTGAGCTCATGGAAGATCTTCTCCTTTATCAGGGGGAGAGTGAGTGGCTGCAGGACCACTGCATGCAGGTGGGGGATGCCTACCTGATCGTCTACTCCATCACGGACCGAGCCAGCTTTGAGAAGGCATCCGAGCTGCGGATTCAGCTCCGCAGGGCCCGGCAGACCGAGGACATCCCAATAATCCTGGTTGGCAACAAAAGTGACCTGGTGCGGTGCCGGGAAGTGTCTGTATCAGGTAAGAGGAGTGGTGCCAATACTGCAGAAATGTCTCTGAGTCCCTTGCATTTTCCTTCCGACGGTTGCTCTTTCCTGAAGCTGAAACTGGGGACTTACTAAAATGCCACGTTTTCATGCATCCTCTCTAAGAGGTCCATGTTCCCAGCAGATCATCTGTTTTACCTGCGGGATTCCAGTCTCTCCATCCCCAAGGCTTTCTCTGGGATTCCTTTAGGGAAGAGGTCTGACTCAGGGGAAACTGGCTGTCTCCAGCCTTTTTGCCTCATCCCTTCTATTCTCCAGGGAGATCTCAAGCTTTCTGGGAAGTGAAAGTAACTTTAGACAAGAAGGATGGGCACTTTGATTAAGGGGCATTGTGAGAAAGAGTCTCACCGAGACTGAGAATTCTACTCTGGCTGCCTCTGGTTCCTGTTGACCCTATAAACACCCTCCCAGCCCTCTTTGTTTCCTGAATTCCAGTCAAGGCATCAGTCTGCTGGTGTCACGTACCCTTTCTCATAATTCAGGGATACTTCCTATTTGTTGAGCTGGCACTCAAGTGCCTTTGGGGCCCTTAAAATTTTATTGGCCTAATACAGATTTGTACAATGGTCAGAAAAATAAAATGTTGCGTTGCCAGCCTCCAACCAGGAGTAAAGAACCCTGTGAAAGACTGAACAGACCCAACCAGCTTGGGAATGTCTTACTCTTGGGCAATGGCTGTCTATAGTAGTCATTTTCCCCCAAACCAAAACATGGACACCTGATCATTTAACACAGTAGAACATTCAAAATTAAGCCTGTTACAGAAAAACTTGTTTGTAGAGTTGCTGTAATTCTATTGTACATGTGTGAAATCTTCAAAATTTTTTCAAAATATCTCATCAAAACGTAAAAAATTTTTTTTAAAAGAGGAAATCAACTAGTAGGATTCTTAATTTTCAATTCAGGTAACTGAGTCAGGAGAAAGAGTAAAGAGCATGAACTTGAGTGTGAAGCAGACCTGGATTCACAGCTGCTATTTACAGGCCATGTGAACGCCCTCAAGTTTGTAAACGATTGCCTTCTCTCCCTTCCAGTCTCATCAGCTATGTGAAAGGGATAGTGTATTTTTAAAGATTGTTGTGAACATTAAAAAAATATTTGTCAAGTATTTAACCCATTTCCTGAGGGGAGTCAATTAAGATGATGGCTGGGACTATTATAATTAATACTATGACACTGGTGAAATTGGACCTTCACACTGTGAATTTGGTGGGCCCAATCTAAAGCCCGTCTTTGCTGCCTCCAGGAATCTTCCTGTGAGGCTCTTTGCTTCTGTTTAAGGGAGGCTGCGTGTCCCCGTGGCCTCCGGTATCCGCTACGTGGGTCACTGACTTCGAGCTCCCTGGGCGACCATTTAAAGTTAGGCCGCATCCACCTTGGCTGTGTGCATGGAGGCTCAAATCTGCAGCTCCCCTGACTCTCCTCTCCCCCTCTTGCTTTCCCCACCAGAAGGGAGAGCGTGTGCCGTGGTGTTCGACTGCAAGTTCATCGAGACCTCCGCGGCCGTCCAGCACAACGTCAAGGAGCTGTTTGAGGGCATCGTGCGGCAGGTCCGCCTCCGGCGGGACAGCAAGGAGAAGAACGAGCGGCGGCTAGCCTACCAGAAGCGGCGGGAGAGCATCCCCAGGAAAGCCAGGCGCTTCTGGGGCAAGATCGTGGCCAAAAACAACAAGAACATGGCCTTCAAGCTCAAGTCCAAATCCTGCCACGACCTCTCGGTGCTCTAGGCACCCAGAGTCACCGGCCTTCCCCCGAAGGACATCACCGAAGCCCGCTGGGACCCATAATCTATATTAGATTGGATTCTTAAGTGCCGTTAGATGTGGCTTCCCCTATTGTATCTGGGAACTAATGTGCTAGCCTGCTGGGCAACCTTACACATGGGAAATGAAAGAGCTTCCTGAGGAGTCAGTATTTATTTACAGGAAAACCCTGACCTTTGCTGTTTGAACACCCAAGGCTCATTAGAGGACGTGGTCGGGGTTCACATGTGTTTCTTCTCCCCTTTGGCCGATAGAGAATCAAAGCCTACCGAAGGATGCCTGGACAAGAACTTTTCCTTGTTAAAATTTTGCCTGGTGTTCTGATGTGTGAATCTGAGGCCAATCAATCGGTCATAGGCAAATATAGGAAAGCTGTCAAAGGAGTGTTGCCAAAGGAAGGGGAACTTCTGTCTTTGTAGCTTATATTTGTAGAGCTAGAACTGCATAACTGGGTTCATCATGGTCATCCCTGTCATTGTTCCGTGAAGCTGTGAGAGGTGATGGGACTTGCTGGAAACTAAAGCTTAGCAAACCATTTTTGTTCAATGTCCATAATTGGTGATCCAGAAATCTGTAGAATTGGGAATTGATACATGTACCACTAATGGGTTCAAAAATTATGTATTTACTATTGTGTCTTATATTTTTTTATTTAGGGGAAAATTATATTAATCAGATTCTATTTAGCCAAACCACATTTTCTGTTGCATTGTTTTTAAAATCATGGAGCCATCATAAAAATATTTTTAACATCTAAACTACTGAGAACCTAGAGTGTAAAATGCCATATTTTTAAATATAATCGAAGCTCTGAATTTTTGTAAAACACAAAATATAAATACTTCCAGCATTTTGGGTTGACCCTTGTATGCCACAGCTCTGCTCTATTTATTATTATTTTGCAAAATAACAACCATTGTAACATTTGATAAAGCATATTTATGAACCTATTTCTTATTAAGAAAAACACCCATTTTATTACCATTTTCTATATTTTTCAGAATATTCAAGTTTTTACCTATATGTCTTATAATAAAATAAATAAAATCTTTGGAAAAAAAAAGGCATTCTTAAATATTTTTCCTCTCCAGGCAAGATGATTGTGATCATCTTGATATAGCTTCCAGAGCAAGCAAATTATAAAGAAACCTACCTATCATTTTATTTATTCTTTTCATTGGCAGTAGCCCAGTCATTATCTGTTTTAAAGAGTATGCCTGACATCTCTCCTTTGGGACGTGATTCACAATAATACAAAATGATTTTCAGCTGATACAGTTAGGAAGTATTTGGAGTCACATAAATGCTAAGTTACAATAAAAGTGAGATTGATCTTTACTTCGGTCTGGCAAATTCCTCTCAACAGATGGGCCTCACTTTGCTCCCCAAAGGCTCATGGTCCTAAGCTTGAGTAAGGCATTAGAGGAAATTATAAAGGATTAGGGAGGGAATAAAGGAAGCTGGTGATTTTCAGCCTGAGATCTCGCCAGGCGAGGCTTTAACCAAATTCTCCTCGCTGACGTTGTTACAGCTGGACATTAATACATGGCTGCTTTCCAGTGGTGCTGTGTAGCTAGCCCTTCTGCGGCAGGAGTGGGACTCCCTGCCGTTCCCTGTTCACACCCCGGGCCCCCCCCGTGCACCCTCTTTCACGCTCAACTTCCTCTCTTTCTGAGTTTGTGGTCAGGCACACTCACAGTGACAATCATGGGACCTTGCATATTGCCCCAAGGGACACAGTTTTACAAGGGATTTCTTTTCTGATCTATTGCCCTTTCTCCTCCCTTTTTCAAGTTGGGAGCAAAAGTTCCCATCTCAGAACATTGCATCTTTGAATTGTGTAAGGAAACAGTACAGGGAAGTGATAAGAGTAAAGATTCAGGTTACACAGGCCTGGGGGGAGTCTCGGCTGTGCCATTTAACATGTGCGTCGGGAGCAGAGATGAAAGCTTCTTAACTATCAGTTTCTCATCTGCAAAACGGGGTTGCTAAAAATACCTGCCTTATAAGGTTGTGAGATGGACGTCACTCAGTTGGCCACACTGTAAGGAGCTCGAGAGATGGCAGTTTTCATTAATTTCATTGATTTCAAGATTTCACACATCTTCCATTTTGCATAAGTTAGTTTTTAAAATTAATTATTTTAATTGGAGGCTAATTACTTTACAATATTGTTTTATGTGTCAGTCTCCCCCAAATGGAATGGAAACTCCTTAAAATCAAGAACCACTTCAATCTTTTCCTTTTTACCTCTCTGCTCCCTGTGGTACAGAGCTTTACATACGTTGAAGGTTTTAATAGCATTTCTTCTTGAATAGTTCTCCCAGTGGCTCCATGAGGTTGACAGGCCATTTTATAGCAAATAAGGCCAGGGGGTAAGTGAATTTCTCAGTTTGTTCAGCTATGAAGTGTCTGGGTTATGACTGGTGTCCAGCTGTGACGTATTTGCATCTTCTAGAATCTAAAACCGTTTCCTATACACACAGCTCCTTTCATCTTCATCAGCCAGCCCTTCTCCCTGCCCCCCACACCACACACAGCACACCTAACATGCCATACCTCCCCTCCACATGCCCTACACGTAACACAAACCACATACATGCACCCTTCCACGTAGCATACACACATTACACACACATACAGCAAACACAGTACACATATTCCACACTACCCACACCACATATGTACCTGACACGCACACCACACACATGTATTCTTTACACTCTTTTCTCCCAATTCAACCTGCCTCCTCACTTATTCCAGATCTTCTTAGATAAACAGCCAACAGCTCCCAAGCGTCTAAGCTTCAGGGCCCGTTGAGGATCGTCGCCCCAGGGCTCCGCCAGCTTGAGCCAGGCACACAGTGCAGGTTGCGGTCCAGTCTGAAAGGTGATTTGATTCACCAAACAGATCTGGGTTTCAAACTGGCTTCATCACTGTGGCTATGTGACCAGTAGGAACTTGCTCATCCTCTTCAGCCTCCATTTTCCCATCTGTGCTGTAGGGATAACACCTACTTCACAAGGTTGTGATGAGAACAGTGAGAGACCTGCAAGGTTTTCACCCCAAGGTCACTCCCACTGCTGTTGCTCCTACAAAGCATCTTGCCTTCACTCACCCTCACCTCTTCCAGACACTGCTGGGCATCCAGGCACCATCAGATGCCAAGGACACAGTGATGACTAAAACATTGTCCGGGTCCTCCGAGTCCTCGAGAGAGGGCAATACGACTGTCCCGAAAAGTCAAAGAAGGTGGCATTAGGGATAGGAAGAAAATGAAACTGTGGGAGGATTATACATGGAAGGTGCTGGATTTGCTGCCATTAGATAAAGTTTAAATGAAAGAAAAATATTAAAATGATTGGACTCGAGGTGGAAAAATAAATTGGGTTATTTAAAAAAAATTCCATTTTGGGAAGTAGGAGCATTGGAGAAAAGTTGGATTTTAAGCAACCTGCCTTTTTGCTCAATACATGAACTACTCAATAAATGGAATGAGGTGGATGATTATGAATTCACTTGGCAAAATCCATGGAGTGCCTACTTGTGCAAGGTGCTGTGGAGGATACACAATGGGAGACGGTGGTCTCACCTTTAAGAAGCTTATGATATAGTTACAGCATACTTGTGGGAGGTGGGAATGGTGTGAATGAGGACAGCTACACAAAAACCTAGAATATGACATAGAAGATAAGAAGGGACTGCAGACATGTGAAGTAATGCAGTGGGAGCTTGGCTGGTGTGATCATGGAGTGCCTCTTGGAGGAAGTGGCATTGAGCTTAATCTTGAAGACTACTCAAGATTTCCACAGGCAGGCTAGTTAAAAGAAAGAAAAAGGAAGATGTTGGCCTATGTAAAGAAAAATAGCACGAGTAAGAGCAGAGAGGCAGGAAAGAGAAAAACCTGTTTAGAAAAAATAACAGAAGTCCAGTTTGACCAGGAGATTTCTGGAAGGTGCTTAAGTGAAGTGGTTAAATATATGAGTCTTGGAGTCAGAAAAATGTAGTTTCACATTATGACTTGTTAGCTATAGTGGGTTGTATTCCCCCCCAAATCCACGTCCACCTCAAAATGTGACCTCATTTGGAAAGAATTTTTTTTTTTTAGGTGTACTTAGTTAAGGATCTTGAAATGAAATCATTCTGGATTTACCGTGGGCTCTAAATCCAATGAGTGCTGCCTTCATAAGAGAAAAGAGAGGGAGAGAGATTTGACACTTAGGGAAGGAGGCCACGTGAAGACAAAAGCCGAGATTGGTGTGATGGTGTGGCTGGCGAGGAATGCTGAGGAACATCTGGGACCAGTAGTTGCAGACGGAAGGAAAGATTCTCCCTAAAGCCTTCTGAGGGAGAATGGCTCTGCCAATATCATCATTTTAGAGCTTTAGCCTCCAGAACTGCAGTAGAATACACTTGCGTTGTTTTAAGCCAATAAGTTTCTGGTAACTGTCAGCAACCCTAGGAAATGAAATGCACTGGGTTATTTAGGGCAGTAGCCTCTATAAGCCTCCATTTCTTCATCGGAGAAACAAAGGTAATGCCCATCTCAAAGGATTATCATGAGGATTAAATGGAAAACGCTTAATTTATTGTCTGTCCAAGAGGTAGAAAGTGACTAAACAGGAAGGTAAGAGCGGGGTCGTGATAGGATATGTCAATTTCCAGGCTGAGAAGTTTGAACTGGGTTCAGAAGGCAATGCAGGGGCTTGAAGATCGCCAAACAGGGTGTGAGAGGTCAAGCGGCGCTGCTTCAGGACGTGCCCCCGGGGGTGCTGACCCCCCGCCCCCGCGGCAGGAACCAGGAAGTACAAGACCACGCCCTCCCTGCGGACCTGCGAGGAAGCCGCGGGAGCACCTGCCTCGTGTCCTGAACCCTGTGCAGGGGGACGGAAGCCGGCCAGCAGGGGAGCCGCCGCTGTGTGCTTTGCATTGAGGAGCGCACGTATTGGGCAGGTTCCCAGCTTTTGTACAGAGTGTGCTCCCAATGCAACGAGGCCTGATACCTACAACAGCCAGACGGCAGTGCAAATAATAGACAAGGAGAAAAGGGCGGCAGGGCTGGGATCGCCGGGTTACCAGACGATCCCGGAGGAAGGGTGTGGATCCCGACTCTGTGACTGCCAAGAAAAGCCATAAAAGAGGCCTGAAACCCCCAGTAAGTGTCCAGTTTAACTCCTGAAGCTCTGAGGAAATAAATATTGCACACCTGCTTGTCCTGTCGTGTGACTAGGGAAAAGGATGCAAACCAAGGGTTTGAGGTTTTTAGCCAAGGGGTACTTCATGGCAAATAGATGAGGAAACAGTGGAAACAGTGGCTGACTTTATTTTTCTGGGCTCCAAAATCACAGCAGATGGTGACTACAGCCATGAAATTAAAAGATGCTTACTCCTTGGAAGGAAAGTTACGACCAACCTAGACAGCATATTAAAAAGCAGAGACATTACTTTGCCAACAAAGGTCCGTCTAGTCAAGGCTATGGCTTTTCCAGTGGTCATGTATGGATGTGAGAGTTGAACTATAAAGAAAGCTGAGCGCCGAAGAATTGATGCTTCTGAATTGTGGTGTTGGAGAAGACTCTTTAGAGTCCCTTGGACTGCAAGGAAATCGAACCAGTCCATCCTAAAGGAGATCAGTCCTGGGTGTTCATTGGAACGACTGATATTGAAGCCGAAACTCCAATACTTTGGCCACCTGATGTGAAGACCTGACTCATTTGAAAAGACCCTGATGCTGGGAAAGATTGAGGGCAGGAGGAGAAGGGGACGACAGAGGATGAGATGGTTGGATGGCATCACCGACTCGATGGACATGGGTTTGGGTGGACTCTGGGAGTTGGTGATGGACAGGGAGGCCTGGCGTGCTGCGGTTCATGGGGTCGCAGAGAGTTGGCCATGACTGAGCGACGGAACTGAACTGAACTAACGTACATGCACTTGATTCTGCATGAGTGTGTGTGTGCACACATGTAGGTGTGCCAGTACATAATTTGTGTGTGTGTGTGTGTGTTGGGGGGCAGAGGTGGGAAGGGGAGAGCTCACAGTTAGAGTCTTGTTGCTGTTCAGTTGCTCAGTCGTGTCTGACTCTTCGCGACCCCATGGACTGCAGCACACCAGGCCTCCCTGTCCATCAACAACTCCCGGAGCTTACTCAAACTCATGCCCATCGAATTGGTGATGCCATCCAACCATCTCATCCTCTGTCACCCCCTTTTCCTCCTGCCCTTAAACTTCCAAGGCTTAGGGTCTTTTCCAATGAGTCAGCTCTTCACATGCATCAGATGGCCAAAGTATTGGAGCTTCAGTCTCAGCATCAGCCCTACCAATGAATATTCAGGGTTGATTTCCTTTAGGATGGACTGGTTTGATCCTGCTGTCCAAGGGACTCTCAGGAGTCTTCTCCAACACCACAATTTGAAAGCATCAATTCTTTGGTGCTCAGCCTTCTTCAAGGTTCAACTGTCACATCTGTACATGACTACTGGAAAATCTGGAGTAGAGTACTGCAATTAAAATAACTTCAAATGTCAACTAGACTCTCATCTTGCTCCACTATTCAGTATATTTCAAAAATACAGCTTCTGTCAATGGTTTTATTTACTTCAGTAGTTATGAAGGAAACTGAGTATTCAAGAGGTGTGTGCCCTTTCAGAAACTCAAAATGAGTTGTAATTTAAGTTTACTGAGATTGTGGTCAAATAAGTTGAAACAAGATGAGCCTGCAGCTTCTGTGGGGCTGAGGCTTTTAACCACTTGAGTCAAAGTAGAGAAGTTACCTCTCACTGTCAGACTTGAAGAAACCTGGAAACTCAAGTGGCCTGAGATGTACTAGATTAGCATTACTTGGAGGCCCCACAGATGTCCTTTGACTTGCAGAAAACTGGTTGCCTTGTGGGTGATTTGAAACAATTTTGGAGGGCACTTTCTTGAAGGGTATTTGTAATTTTAGCTACACGCATATACCTTCTACCTATATATGTTTGTATATGTACAGATGCACATATTTACACCAGCCTCACTTGAAGACAAACAGTAATTGTAATACGGATGGCAGATGTTGCAAACTAGATATTTGATGAGCGAACTATAGCCCTCATGTGAATGTCGGCAAAAGGTACCTTATCAGGAGGACTGCAGACACAGAGAGCATGTTGCAAATACCAGAAAAGGGGCAGGCGAAGAGCCGTGAGGAGTGCAATCGATAGTCGGTCAGCTTTTATTTGATTAAAAACACAATCAGATACATTTGAAAGCAGTACTTTCTGTTGTTTTGTAAGCATCAGGCTGGACAAGGCAATGAGGTAGGAGTGGAAATCCTATTCAAAAAAATGCAGAGGAAATTGCCTGTGATTCATCTATTTGATGGTAAGATGGAGCTGGTGGCTGGCCATAGTGTGGTTCAATATTTGGAAACAGCAAGTGAGGAGCTTGGCTTATCTGAGGAATGATGGGGCAAAAGTAATTCTGAGCTGAGGTGGAAGAAAAAAACAAGTGCAAACAGGGCCTCCAGATGTCTTTCAGATGAGATCTGCCATACCATGAATGTGCCTCCCCCCTCCACCTCTGGTGAAACAGTCCAGCAGCTGGGTGGTCACCCCAAGTGCATCCTCACCCACTGTTGGGCAAGGACACGTTTTAACTTTCCTTTGTGGATTGTCGGAGTCACGGCCAAGACCATTTTGCACATAAGGAGGGTGGTAGCAAACTATTATGACTTTGCTGACTTAACATTTCTTAATGCAGCATGGAGTGCTGCATGGTCAACAACAGACCAAAAAATGAAGTGAAACACAGAAGTTTGCTACTCACAGGTCCAAGAGGAAGTGCAGTGGGCCTTGAAGGGAGGTCCAGGTAAGGTGCCCACAGAGTAACAGGACCCTGGGCACAAGCCTTTATTAAAGTCTGAGGTTGGAGGGCTTTATTAAAGTCTAGGTCAAATGAAATGGATGCATAGGCAGCAATGCCCTGGAATAGAGAAGCTTTAGTTAAACTCTAGACTCTGGATGTTCATGAGCTCTCTTGGTCCCACAGCAGTACATGCGGACCTGTTGACTCCAAAAGGTCACTCAAGTTTAGAGCTTTAGAGGGCCTCAGATGGCAGAGGATGCCTCCGTTTTGCACAGAGAGACACTGAGACCCTGAAGGTGTGATTTGCTCAGTGACCCAGTTGGGCCACAACCCAGGGTTCCACACCACAGTTCAATGCTCTTTCCACAAGAATCACTGCCCTGCCACCTGAGTTAAAAGGCTGTCCTGGCTTTGCTAATCATAGCTCAGTTGGTAAAGAATCCACCTGTCAGGAAGATCTGCTGGAGAAGGGATAGGCTACCCTCTCCAGTATTCTTGGGCTTCCCTTGTGGCTCAGCTGGTAAAGAATCAGCCTGCAATGTGGGAGACCTGGGTTTGATCCCTGGGTTGAGAAGATTCCCTGGAGAAGGGAAAGGCTACCCGCTCCTGTATTCTGGTCTGGAAAATTCCATGGACTAAGTCCATGGGGTGGCAAAGAGTTGGACACAACTGAGTGACTTTCACTTCACTTCTTCACTTCAGTGCATCTTAAAATCCTCATGCATAAAATAAGAAAAATACTACTGATCTTACAGTGTTTTCTTTTTTTTTTTTTTACAGTGTTTTCTTAATTAAAAACTGTTTAAATCTTTTAAAATGGAGTATGGTTGCTTTGCAATATTCTACCAGTTTCTACTCTACAACGTGAATCAGCTGTATGTATACATGTACCCGCTCCCTCTTCAGCCTGCCTCCCTCCACCATCCGACCCCTCTCAAAGCTACAGTGAGGTATCACCTCACATTGTCAGAATGGCCATCATCAAAAAGTCTATAAACAATAAATGCTGGGGAGGAGGTGGAGAAAAGCGAACCTTCCTACACGGTTGCTGGGAATGTAAATTGATGCAGCCACCATGGAGAACAGTATGGAGGGTCTTAAAAAATGAAACACAGAACTACCGTATGACCCAGCAATCCTACTTTGGGCATATAACCTTGAAAAAACTACAGTGTTTTTAAGATGACAGAATGAGATAAGTAAAAGTGCTTTGTAATCTCTGAAGAGTCTTCAAACCTCTACAGAGTCATTAAAATGCTATGCACATATGAGGTGGCATGAAGACTTGTTTGCCCATCAATGGCTTCAACAGTGTCTGAAGGAGAATCACAGGGGGAAGTTGGACCAGCACGTGGAGCAGGTGGGTCTCTCAGTGCCCGCCCTCCGCGGATTCCCCCCTCCACCACCCCAGACGGACACTCGCCTACTTTGCTGACGTATTGGACTGGCCTTGATCACTGTCCCTTGGAATGTCTGAAGCCAGTTAAAACGCATTAGCAGTTGGGGAAATGCCAATGCCATCTCTTCTGGCAGTAGCAGGAGAGAACTTGTAATTTGATTTTCTTTATTGTGTCTTTGAGAGTCTCTGTACAGACTGGGCAATGAGAAATGCTATTTTAGGTGTTAAAAATGAGGACATTTGACTCGTAAAAATATCAGATTGATAGTGACCTTGTCCATTTCCTTGCTTTTAGGTGGAAAGGTGTTCCACCCGACAGATAAATGAGACCCTAGGGTGTCACAGGTGCTTCAGGTTATAACTGTGAGTAAATCACTGCAGATGGTGACTGCAGCCATGAAATTAAAAGACACTTGCTCCTTGGAAGAAAAGCTATGACCAACCTAGACAGCATATTAAAAAGCAGAGACTTGACTTTACCAACAAAGGCCCGTCTAGTCAAAGCTAGGATTTTTCCAGTAATCATGTATGGATGTGAGAGTTAGACTATAAAGGAAGCTAAGAGCTGAAGAACTGATGCTTCTGAACTGTGGTGTTGGAGAAGACTCTTCAGAGTCCCTTGGACTGTAAGGAGATCCAACCAGTCCATCCTAAAGGAAATCAGTCCTGAATATTCATTGGAAGGGCTGATGTTGAAGCTGAAGCTCCAATACTTTGGCCACCTGATACAAAGAACTGACTCATTGGAAAAGACCCTGATGCTGGGAAAGATTGAAGGTGGGAGAAGAAGGGGATGACAGAGGGTGAGATGGTTGGATGACATTACCAATGCGATGGACATGAGTTTGAGCAAGCTCTAGGAGATGGTGATGGACAGGGAAGCCTGGCATGCTGCAGTCCATGGGGTTGCAAGGAGTCGGACATGACTGAGCGACTGCACTGAACTGAACTGAGGGTGTCATAGGTGCTTCAGATTATAACTGTGAGTATAGGAAAGAATACAGAAATGGACACATGAGGTTCACCTCCTTTGTGACTGAAAAGGAAGATGCAGATTGTGCAGCTCCGTGAGAGAGTAGATGAAAACATAAGATGAACCCAAGGTGAGGATTGGTTGCCTGGGTTTGGATGCTAGCTCCCCCTGGGTTATCCCAGCTAGGTAACTTGGACAGGTAACAGTCTTTATCAGGCTCAGTTTCATCATCAGAAGGAAGAAACAAGTAAATGAATTAAGATGGTCTATTTCTTAGGTTTTTATAGAGAATAATGGAAAAGTGCAGCCTCCTGGTGCATGATGCCTAAAGCTTTTAGGAAGGTTTATTTTCTTTATTCAAATAAAAACCAAGTGCCTGCAGAGACTAGTCCTAGGAAGGAAGTCTGGAAGCAGGGAGGGGCTGTCTAACAGGAGACTCTCCTAGTCTGTTATCCTAAATTGTCATCTTCCCCTTGGCAGTCAATAGTACTCTAGAGGGACGTCCAGTCTGAATGTCCTCGCAAAGGATGGACCAAACTTCCTGCCACAAAGGAATCACATTCCTTTTTAAGGCTGAATAATATTCCATTTTATGTATCCACAAATGAATTCTATATTTTCTATATTCATTCGTCTATCATTAGACACTTGATTGATTGTACCATTTGGTTATTATGAAAAATACTGTCATGAACACGGGTGTATAAATATCTGTAAGAGTCTCTGTTTTCAATTCTTTTGAGAAGAAGTGGAATTGCTGGATGTTTTAGTAATTCTGTCTTAAATTTTTTGAGACATCTCCATGCCCTTTTCCACACTGGCTGTGCCATTTTACATTCCCAACAGCAATGAATGTACAAGGGTTCTGCGTTCTTCACATTCTTGCCAACACTTCCTATATTATATATATTTTTGATAATAGCCATCCGACTGGGTGTGAAGCAGTATCTCCTTGTGGTTTCAATTTGTATTTCCCTAATGATTAATGATGTTGAAAGTCTTTTCATGTGCTTATTGGCCATTTGGTGGTGGTTTAGTTGCTCAGTTGTGTCCGACTCTGTGCGACCCCATGGACTGTAGTCCTCTAGGCTTCTCTGTCCATGGGATTTTCCAGCCAAGAATACTGGCATGGGTTGCCATTTTCTTCTCCATTTACATACTATTTTTGGAGGAATGTCTATTCAAGTCCTTTGCTGATTTTTTGATTGGGTTATTGTGAGCTGTAGGAGTTCTTCATATATTCTGAATATTAATCCCTCATTAGATATATGATTTGCAAAGATTTTCTCCCATTTCATGGGTTGTCTTTTTACTTTGCTTATGGTGTCCTTTGATGCACCAATGTTTTAAATTTTGATGAATTCCAATTTGTCTACATTTTCTTTTGTTGCCTGTGCTTTTGATGTCATATCCAAGAAATTGTTGCCAAACCAGTTTCATTTGCCTGACATGCAGCAAGTCAAATCTAGATGGAGAGGTTTGTAGCAGAGAAAGGGTTTGTTCACAAGGCAGCCAAGCGAGGATTCAGGAGAACAAGTTTCAAGTCCACCTCCCCAAAGGCGAGAGGGCCTTGGGATATTTATGGGGTAAGGAAGTAAAGTGGTCCGAGGAGTGGGGAAAGATGACTGGAGGCAAGAAAAAGTTGAAATAATTGGTGTTCTGTGCAGGTGTATCTGAGTTACATGCTTCTTCATAATACGCATGTTCAGAAAATGGCAGCATTAGCATGATCTCAGGGTGGAGTTTGGGGCCCTCTAACGTCAAAAGGTCATCCACTTGACACTTGTGCAGTCTCAGTTGGATGTTGGTCATCTTGATCGGTTTGATCTGAGCAAAACTAGCCCCATGTTCCTGAAAAATGATTCAGCCATTACTGTGGAAGCCCATACATCAGAGGTTTTATCTCTGGGGGCAGTTAATCGAGTCATGTGACATTGTCTAGGCTCCATGAAGCTTGAAGGGTATATAATTCACAAGAATAATTAAGGTAAGCTTGATTGGTGAAGGCAGGTTTTTGTGGTTATTCAGTCCTGCCCAGCTCTTTGCAACCCCATGGCCTGCAGCATGCCAAGCCTCCCTGTCCTCCACCATCTCCTGGAGTTTGCTCAAACTCATGACTTTGAGTCAGTGATGCCATCCAACCATCTCATCCTCTGTGATCCCCTTCTCCTTCTGCCTTCAATCTTTCCCAGCATCAGGGTCTTTTCCAGTGAGTCAGTTCTTCACATCAGGTGGCCAAAGTATTGGAGCTTCAGCTTCAGTATCAGTCCTTCCAAAGAATATTCAATCCTTTCAATGAGTATTCTTGATTTCCTTTAGGACTGACTGGTTTGATCTCCTTGCCATTCAAGAATCTTTAACATCACAGTTCAAAAGCATCAATTCTTCAGTGCTCAGCCTTCTTTATGGGCCAACTCTCACACCCATATATGACTACAGGAAAAACCATAGCTATGACTATATGGACCTTATAGGATATTATTTATTAAGCAAGTTATGGTTTAAAAGATCTAATCGATTACTGCTTTCAGTTTCAAAATCCTTGCTGAATCCAATGTTATGAAACTTTTCTTCTCTATATTTTCTTCTAAGAGTTTTACAGTTTTAACTCATGTTTGGGTCTTTGATCTATTTTGAGTTAACTTTTCTAGGTGGTGTAAGGTAAAGGTACAACTTTTTTTTTTTTTTTGCACATGGAAAATAGGTTTCTTGCATCATCTATAGTTCACTGGTTGCAAGCAACAGAAACTGAGAGGCTAACTATTGGAATAATTCTAGATAGTTCACAGAAATTAAAAGAAGTTCTGAATGGTAAAATCTCTGTAAGTAAAGAATATAGCAATGATTTAGGAATCTTAGTCATGGACCGTTTCTAATGATGCTGTGATCAGAGAGATGTAGCTCCAAAAATCGTATGTGTGTGTACTTCACTGGATAGCATATTTGGCTAGGAAGCCTATAAGGGGAAGTGTGTGTGTGTGTGTGTGTGTGTGTGCGCGCGCATGCTGAGGATAAGGCAGTATTGTTACTGAATTATCTCAACAGATAAGATCACTTGAAATGTAGGGTTTGAGTGAGTGGGAGAGAGGGAGGAAGGAGGAAGGGATTCCCCACAAGAAAACCAGAATGCAGGAGCAAAAGGAAGTGGGAAGGGATACTGTCTAGGCCAAACAATAGATACTCACTGAAAACTTTCTCAGATATTGATTGATATTGCATTGTGAATCTCAAGTAGACAGCAACAGAGTATGGCATGTTTTCCACACCTATTTGTCCAAAATACTTTTAAGTGCATCTTACAGGATTGATGTTCCATAGAACATGTTTTGGGAAGTGCTTTCACATGTTAATAAAAAGAACTCTGTACTTGTACGATAGCAAGTTCCACGCCCGAGATCAGGGGCGGCGGCGGAGAGGAGCAACCCCACGTCCAATGAGCAGCGCTGCACAGGTGCAGGAGGGCCAAGAGGAGCTACTCCACGTTCAAGGTCAGGAGGGGCGGCCGTGAGGAGATACCTCTAGTCCAAGGTAAGGAGCAGCGGCTATGCTTTGCTGGAGCGGCCGTGAAGAGATACCCCACGTCCAAGGTAAGCGAAACCCAAGTAAGACAGTAGGTGCTGCAAGAGGGCATCAAAGGGCAGACACGTTGAAACCATAATCACAGAAAACTAGCCAATCTGAACACACGGACCACAGTCTTGTCTAACTCAGTGAAACTAAGCCATGCCGTGTGGGGCCACCCAAGATGGACGGGTCATGGTGGAGAGGTCTGACAGAATGTGGTCCACTGAAGAAGGGAATAGCAAACCACTTCAGTATTCTTGCCTTGAGAACCCCATGAACAGTATGACAAGGCAAAATGATAGGATACTGAAAGAGGAACTCCCCAGGTCAGTAGGTGCCCAATGTGCTAATGGAGATCACTGGAGAAATAACTCCAGAAAGAATGAAGGGATGGAGCCAAAGCAAAAACAATACCCAGCTGTGGATGTGACTGGTGATAGAAGTAAGGTCCAATGCTGTAAAGAGCAGTATTGCATAGGAACCTGGAATGTTAGGTCCATGAATCAAGGCAAATTGGAAGTGGTCAAACAGGAGATGGCAAGAGTGAATGTTGACAGAGTCGGATGGTGAAGAAAGCTGAGTGCCGAAGAACTGATGCTTTGAACTGTGGTGTTGGAGAAGACTCTTGAGAGTCCCTTGGACTGCAAGAAGATCCAACCAGTCCATCCTAAAGGAGATCAGTCCTGGGTGTTCATTGGAAGGACTGATGTTGAAGCTGAAACTCCAGTACTTTGGCCACCTCATGTGAAGAGTTGACTCATTGGAAAAGACCCTAATGCTGGGAAGGATTGGGAGCAGGAGGAGAAGGGGATGACACAGGATGAGATGGCTGGATGGCATCACCGACTCGATGGTCATGGGTTTGGATAGACTCCAGGAGTTGGTGATGGACAGGGAGGTCTGGCGTGCTGTGATTCGTGGGGTCACAAAGAGTCGGACATGACTGAGCGACTGAACTGAACTGAAGTTCAATTCTGGTTGTACTCTTTTCTTCAGTTCGTAAATTAGACACAGCTTACCCAAAGAGCAAGGACACACACACATCACATACATCAAAGCACTGAGCTGAAGTGGGTCTGGACTTCCCAAGTTTGTGCTTGGAAGCTAGAGGTCAGATTCAAGTAACCCTCTCTCATACACTCACAGAGTAAAGATGACTTCACATAAGCCAAGCAGAAATATCATCCACAATATTTTTTAGTGTACATATTATCTGTGTGATGGGAATACAGTTCTCTGTGACACTTTGATGGGAGAAATGACATGTTCCTTAGTATTTTAAAAATAAAATTAAATCTTCAGCTAGCCCTTTCTCAGCAGGGCTGGTCTTTTTGGGAGACCACCACTCTTTTGGATTATTCATGACACCATGGGACTTATTCAAGGCCCAAACAGCTGGTCTCTAGGGATTGGTCATCTTCATCACGGCTGTGCTTTCTGGGTGCCTTCACTGGGTGCTGGTCCCCCTCGTATTGGGCGCTGACATGCTAGGTGGGCTCCTGAAAGGTGCCCCACCCCTCATAATGCTCTTCTCCACTGACCTCTTGCTCGGCCTGGGGCTGTCAGTGTGGCTTGCCAAATCTCTTAGTATCTGCCTCTGACAAGCAGAGCTAAACCCAAACTCAAGTCCTCTTGCATGTGGGGTGGCACAATGGAAGGCTGGGGTAGTCCCATGGAAGCCGCATCCCCTCCCCAGGATATGGGATTTCAACTCCATTTGACATTGAGTCATTTCTCTTTCTTACTTCAAAGCATCAGCACCTCCATCTCCTCCTCCTCTGGCTCTTAGTGATCCAGCATTTGGGGTAAGGAGAGTACATCTTTGTAATGGAATTTCAGTCTCCTGGGGGTTTTGGAGCTCCCGGGGTGCTACCCATAGAGGTTCTGATTCAGTTCCAGAGCGGCGGGGACCAGAACACACTGTCAGAGAGTCTGATCCAGCACATCTTCCGACCATACTTGAGGGGCTCTGGCCTCATCCTGGGGACAAAAGCCAGACAAGTCTCCTGGGCAAGGGTAGCGGGTAGAATAGAGACAGTTCAGTCTTTGGAGATGTCAGAGCTGGTCTCCCAGCTTCCAAAAATGGACAGTATGCTTCTAAAGGAGCAACATATCAAAGCAACCCATATGGTTAAATTTCCATAACCTCATCCAATTTGCCATGACTCACCTCTGTAGATCTGTGTTCTGGAATTCCCCGTAAACACAGAGAAGAGAGCCTCTGTGTTTCTATCATGTCTCTATTTCTCCGTGTCTCTGTTGGAGCCTGGCAGGTATCGGCAGGACCTTGGCTGAGTGCCTGGGTTGCTACCTCTTAGCGTCTGACAGGCTGCCGGCTTGAAATGGGGGTGGGGGTTGGGGGGAGAGGGGCTGTGTTCATGAGTGTGGCTTGTCTTCCCCAGGGCACATTGTGAATCTGTCATTGATTTGGGGATCTTTTGTGACTTTCAGAAGGGGTGTCTTTTATTTTGTTGCCAGCACCCTCTCTTCTCCAAATTCCATGCAGGCATCCATATTTCTATTGTTTCATAAATCCTGGTGTTCAAGAAATGCATGGCTGTCCACCAGGACTGCAGCAACCCCCTCAGCTCAGGAAAGGGGGCAATGATTGCTTTTTAACTCCAACACTTAAGGCCTGGTGGTGGGGTAATTCAGGGCCCTCTGAGGACGGGTTTCAGAAGGGACGAATCAGGGTTTTGCTGGGAGCCTCTTGAGGCTTGGATCAGCCTTGCTCCCCAGAGGGCCAGGTTTGAGGATGAATGACTCACACTCTGTGTGCAATAAGCTAGGACCAATGAGAATGGGCAGTGGGCATGCTCTTGGTACTGAGGATAGTGTTTTCTAGAATATGAACCAGGAAGCAGAGCACTGGAGGCCTGGGACCAGCCTCAACTCTTCTATGAATGTCTCGTCACTTCTATGCTTCAGGATATTTTCCTCTAGAAAGCGGGAGGGTTGGGCCAAATCTGTTAATTCAAAGATAAACATTTACTGAGCTTGATGATGCGCTCGGCTCTGTGCTGGAGGGATGTGACATTAAATAAAAGCTGATGCATGCCTTTGTAATGACGCTTTCCAAGGTCTTCAGACGTGCCTGCATTCTGTGAGTCTATGAGCGATGCCTGCTCACAGCAGCCCTCGAACACTGTGCTTTCACACGCATTATCACATCTGCACTTGAGATGAGTCACCCTCCCACTGCATGGGGGTCAAGTGAATCGTCTCAGGATACACCGCTGTGAAGCAACAGGGCTGGATTTGAATCCGAGTTTCTGTTTCTTCGTCCTGTGCTCTCGGCTCTTGAGCTTACTGTCTGTGACTGCTCCTTCCTTCCAGATTTTTTTTCCATCCAGTGAAATAAGACCTATCTTTTGCCAAGCACTTACTTTGGGTCCTGCTACAAGCATTATCTTGTGGAAATCTCACAGCACGGTTACTAGGTAGTTACTGTTACTATCATTTTACGGAGGCGGAAACCAGGGCTCAGCAAGGTTGAGTCTTACACAGAGTCACACAGCCTGGCAGTGACATTGGATCCCAGGTCTATCTGGGGCTGCTCAACTGTACTGCCTTCTGGGATCACTGAGAGAGAAGACCGGGAAGACCCGGAACCCTGTTCTTTCCTAGAGAATTGAAGGTTGGGCCTTTGTGTCTTCATTGGTTCCCTCTGGAGAAAACTGAGAAAGCCAGAGGACTTGAAGGAGTTGTGAAGAGGCCTTGGTCAGTGCCCTCTCCTGGGCTGAAGGTCCTGAGTTTGGGGGCTTCATGGGGAAATATGACAGACTTCCAAGACTCCAGAGACATTCCAGGTCTCAGGCCCAGAGGCCCCCGTAGGTGTCAGCTGAAAAGCAGGAGCATCCTGTCATTTTCCAGAAGGGATGATGTGGACTGGCTGGGGAAGATGCTTCTGGGAGTTGAGGTCCTCCCTTCCCTCTGTGCCTGACATCCTGGGCTCCCCCCTCCCACCCTCAAGACCCCAAATGGGCTTTCCTCTTCCTAAAGCCTACCTGTGGTGCTCTCTTCATCCAGTGCTTGGAGGCTCTGGGGACAAATTAACCTCTAGCTGGCCAGTGCCCTCACCTCAGGGCTTCTGCTTAGCCTCATGCCCTTGTGGGAAGGCTGAAAGTAGTAGAGTGCGCTCCGGTAAACACATGGGGAGTACGTGTGGGCTTAAAGGGAAAGGAACTAGCTCAACTCACTGACCACCAGCAGGAATCAGGCCTGAAGCCCGGACTTGGTTCCCAAGGGCAGGGTGCAGAGCTGGCCCCTGAAACCTGGGGTAACCGTGGCTCACACCTTAGTTTATTTTTTAGGCACTTAACTCATCTACAGCCACCCACGGAGGCCAGTAGTACTGTCTCCATGCTACAAATGAGGAGCCTCGAGCCTGGAGAGTTTAAATAACTTGCTCAAGACCACTTGGCTAGAGAACTAAGGGAGGATTCAAGCTCAGGACCCTCTGGGTCCCTCCGCTACGCCTCACTGTCCCTCCCTTCACTGCCACCCTGTGACTTTCCTGACTTCAGGTTCACGGTGTATGCACGCCAAGTCGTTTCAGTCATATCCAACTCTTTGTGACCCCATGGACTGTAGCCCGCCAGGCTCCTCTGTCCATGGGATTCTCCAGGCAAGGATACTGGAGTGGGTCGCCATGCCCTCCTCCAGGGGATCTTCCCAACCCAGGGTTCCAACTCAAGTCTCTTATGTCTCTTACATAGAAAGGAGGGTTCTTTACCACTAGAGCCACCTGTGTTCTGGTTCAAGACCCCTGATGCTGGGAAAGACTGAAGGCAGGAGGAGAAGGGGACAACAGAGGACAAGATGGTTGGATGGCATCACTGACTCAATGAACATGAGTTTGAGCAAACTCTGGGAAATGGTGAAGGACAGGGAGACCTGGTGAGCTGCTGTCCATGGGGTCACAAAGAATTCAACACGACTGAGCTACTGAACAACAACCAACACCTGGGTTCACAGTAGGAAATAGTAACCTGGATGTGAGTGAAGCCCGGATGGGTTCTTATGGAGGTTGGCTGGGAACTGGAGGACTAACTACCAATCTTTAGCTGACCCTCCAGGCCCTGGATTTTAAATATCATGCAAGCAGCCAAGATAAGCTTAGACTCATTCCTTAGCAACAGGAAGTGTGTGGGAGGTGCAGAGGCTTTGGAGGGACCTTTAAGGTAACCAGCAGCTCAAGGGGCGTGAGCAGAACTGCCTAGAGACAATCTGCAAGCCGCAGGGCCCCAGGAGAGGAGGCTCTGACAGCTGGTGAAGTCACCATTGGGGGACAGATGCTAATGGACAAAGGTCACGGCCTCCATGGAGCTGGGCATGAGGCACGCATCTGTGAGTCACGGCGGGAGAGACTCACAGGCTCACTCCCAAACCCAGGGACCCCGCACCGAGCTGTCACCAGAGCCACCCTCCTATAAAATACATGATTAATTATGACAAAAGCTTCTTACAAATGGGAGGCTCCATGCTGGGTTTGCAATTAGCATGAAGAGAAGGTGCTTCACGTTCAATTAATTTTTATCTGACCTGCCTGATCTCCTGGCAACAGAGCTTGGCTCCCGCTGCTGTAAGGATTCGGTTCTCTGCCAGGGCCGGAGGGAGCTGCGGCGCCGGGTCCTCCCAGACTGGAGAGCAGTGTTTGTGAGACGAGCAAATGGCACAGATGGGGAATACTGAGCGTCACTGTCCTCTGTCCCACCCCCTGGAGACCTGCGGAGGCTTAAATCGAGCCTGGTGGATTTTTTTTAGTTTGAAAAAGAAATCAGGTGGCACAGGTTTTTTTCCTCAAGCAAGCATAGTTTTTTAGGGGAAAAGTTTTCCAGCATCCAGAGATGATGTTGACCCTGTAGTGGCAGAGGGAGCGGGGCGGGGGCACAAGACCTGGGTTCCTGATGTTTTCTGGGACTTCCTGACTTTGATAGACCGGGGTCTTGGTTTCCCCCTCCCCTGCGCCCCACTGAGGGTCCGGCTCGCACGCTGGAGAGCGGGAGGCTGGCTTCCGGCCGCGCGGGCTCTGACGGAAAAGCGCCGCCATTTTGGGGCGGAATTGCGTCACAGGAGAGAGCGGGAACGCTAACGTGACCCCCCGGCTGGTCTCCGGATCTCAGAGCCCAGTCCTGCCACGTCGTCGTCGTCGTCTAGGAGAATGGGGCGGGGGGGGGGGGGGGGGGGGGGGGGTCACAGGAACCCTGAAGCACTGGCTCTTGTTGAAAGCAGGCGGATGGGATGGGGGTGGGGAGTCAATGAAATTGTTCACTACGGAGAAAAATCCCAGGGCAGGTTGGGATGGCGTTTGAACGGAATGCGAGGGTTTGAGGTCCCTTTTATTCAACCGGGGTACAGCAGAATGCCACATCCTGGGAAGCCCGGAAGTTTGGAGTTTCAGGGAAGAAGGGTTGAGAACTCTTACCTCCTAATCAGATTTTACCCAGAAAGCTTGAGTCAGACCTGGTTCCACCGCCCTCCTTCCTGTTGAGTCATCCTGGGGAGGTTATTTAGCCTTCTATCTTATCCTTATAATATGAGGGTAATAAATATCTCCCTGTTAGGGCTGAAGTGAGAGTCAGACTGAATTATATTGTACCAGCTTACCCAGGGGTTCACTGCAGGGGTGTCCTGAGGCCTCCAGCCCCGAGAGACTTCCCTTTTTCCTTGACATCCCAAAAGCCTTCCCTGAGGTCCAGTCCACAAGGTGTGACTCCTCCCATCTCCCCTCCTTTTGGGCTCTCAGCATTCTTGGGGGAATTTTGTTTGCCTCCTGATGATTTCTCCCTCTGATTTCCTGTCTCTGAAGAATTTTCAAGCCTCTTCTGCATCTTTCCAGCTGTAACTGACCTCCTATGACTCGGCACTCTCCTTCACCTTTAGTTACTAGGAAAAGTATCATTAGTCCAGGTGGTTGTGTTTACTGAAGTTCTGGGCCTAGTTGGGGTTGCTTCAAAAGAGTTTATAACACAGTCCAGAGAACAGCCTAAAACTGAGCAATAGGTATGACCCTTCTGTTGTCTCAGCCATTCCACAGGCCATCTCACTAGTCATCTGTATCAGTTAGCTATTGCTGCATAACAAATTACCCCCCAACATAGTGGTAACAGTTCTGTGCATTAGCAACTGAGAATCAGTCATGTAGTTCTGGTTTCATCAGAACTCTCATATGGGTCATCAGTTACCAGTGGTCAGTTTGCTGATCCTGGTTGAATTCTCACATGTCTGGGAGCTTGGCTGGGATACATTGGTTCTTTTATGTAGTCTTTCAACTTTCAGCAGTTAGTTCATATGGCAAGTTAGTGGAAGCATACAAGGTTTCTGAAATGTAGGCTTAGAAATGGCACTCCATTACTTTTACTGCATTTTGTTGGTCAAAGCAACTCTTAGAAGCAATCCAGATTCAAGTAGGGGAAAATAAATATATTTTTGGATGTGAGGAGCTACAAATCCAGATGGCAAAGGGTGTGGATAGAGGGCAGAGTGAAGTACTATATCCATGTTTTTTTAATCTCCTGCTCCATCTCTCCCCCTCAGGGTCTCTCCTATTGTCTTATTGTTGGATCGTCAGTCTCTCCTCCTGGACTGTCTGGATCTCTTTCCAGAGAGATCATTTCTCCCTCTTCAAATCCCTCTTTTGATTTGAAGAAGACTCTGATTTCCTGTAACTTTATTATGTAGAATGTTTATTTTTCTTTATTGACAGTGTTTTCCTTTCCAGTCACATTCTCACCAAAAAATGATCCTGTGTGTTGATTAAAGTATACCACTGGTTCTTGACCTGGGCATCAGAATCACCTGCAAAACTTTAAAAAATTACTGATGCCTGTAGTCGCACCCCCAGGTCTGGGCCAGGTTTTGGATTTTGGTATTTAAAAAAATTCTCTCCAGGTGGTTCTAATATGTAGCTAAGGTTGAAAACCACTGGAATAAACAAAAGCACCATGTATCTCTCAGATGAATTTTGCTCCTTCTTTAAAATATGGGCATCTTAGAAGCTGTTTTTTTTTTTTTTTTTAATGAGCAAATCCCCTCTTTATGTTACACTGTGTAATGTCTAGTGTATTGAAGGTACTCACTAAATATGAGCTATTATCACTGTTACTATTGCCATCAAGGATAAGACAATGTGCTGGTAAGGAATGTGGTTTCTGAAGTCAGACCACTTCTCTCTGGCTCAGTTTCCTCATTTGTAAAATGAACATAATTAGAATTATTACTTCATTAATATCTACTTACCTCCAGGATTGTTGTGAGGGTTAAATGTCTTAGTGATTGACCTTCAACACAGAGTAGATGTTCAATAAATGGTGGATACTATGTAATTATTGTTTTATTCTTTCAGCACCCCCCCCTTTTTTTTTTTTTTTTACGAAGCACTGTTTTCTTTCTCTTTGGACCAGTTTGTTTCCAAATAAAATATGATGACAATGGATGGGGAGAAGTGGTGGTGCAGTTTGACTGGAGTGTGCTGGGGTTGGGAAGATACAGAAGAGAGCTTGCTTGGGGAATCTCTCGGCTCTAGATTAGTTATGTTAGTCTAGATTAGTCATGTTAGTCTAGATTAGTCTAGATTAGTCATGTTAGTCTAGATTAGTCATTAGTCTAGCTCAAGTCTAGATTAGTCATGGCATTAAGAAAATTCTCTGGCAAAATTGGGAATCTTCTTTCTTTTCCAAGCTGAAGTTTTCTTCAGCCCAAACATTCATTTTAATGGAGGCAACTTCAAACTTGTGCAATTACTTGAGGAGTGCATAATTAGCATGTTTAGCTCAGTTTAGATGTCGTGGAGATAATAGATGTGAATGAGGATGTAAGAATCTGCTAGGAGCATGGCCCGGGTCTGAGTGCCAGCCTGGGTGGTGGGGTGCAGTCAGCACTCTGAGGGGGTGGTGGGTAGGACCGAGGACATCTTGGAATCACAAAGAGAGTCAGTAGGGCTCTTTGATGTCTAGACCCACGTAAAGAAAAAAGAATCAAGCGTATCTAGAGTCACACTGCTGGTGACTGGTAGAGCTCAGACTAGCTGCGTTTTAACTGTTACTGTGTCCTTTCTTGGGCCAGGCTTGTGTTGGGTCTTCACTTTTTACTACTTCAATTATATCTCACAGCTTTAGAAAACAGGGAATATTGTCTCCATTTTGTAGCTGAGAAAACTGAGGCTTCAGGAAATTACAATATTACTGCAACTAAATTAAAAGTTAGGTCACCATACAGCTAACCTGTGACAACACAGGACAGTTTAAAGCCATTGGAGTGACTTAAAAATTTTTCTATAAAATTTCTCTTCCCCTTTCTGAAGAGGCAGAAAGAGATTAGCTCCACAGTATGATTTTAGGAAGACCCTAAGAGGAAAAAATTTCTTTCCAAAATCTGAAAATCAGAAAACCCAAATCTTGCTTCAGTTTCCTCTCACCTTATTCACTGACATGTGAAAATAAATTAGAGCTTAATTTAAGGTTTTAATTTCTGATACAGTGGAATCATTCTTGAAAGAAGCTAAAACTCAACATGACCTGAAAGAGGCAACATAGTATAGGGTAAATGAGCACTGTGATCTCATGTTTCAAAAAACTAATTTGGCTTAAAACTTGGCCAGCCCAGTACAAGTCACATATATGGAAAATTCTGGAAGAAAGGGCACAGACAAGATCTTATTTGCTGGAAAGAAGTCCAAATTATAAAATATTTATAAAATATGCAATTTTATTATTTTCTATATTATACATCAATGTATGTGAATTTTTATGCAAAATGAGATGGGGAAAAAGAAAAGAAAAATCTCAACAGCCTTATTAATGTCTCATAGGCATAAAAAAATTACAAAATAAGGGTGCCATGTAAGTTGAGTGGTTAAGTCTTTAGATGTGGGAGTCATACTTTCTGGTTTCATATCCTGGTAGTATCATGTCACTAGCGTGTTACTTTGTGTAAGTTTACTTAACTTCTCTGGGCCTATTTCCTTATCGAGAAAATAGTGCTAATGATATATTCCTGTTTCATAATGTTGTTTTGAGATCTGAATGAATTAATGCCTTGCTGTCTTCTTCCCAGTGCAGGATTCTCTTAATAGGAATCCTCTCTGAATTATTGCCTTATTGATGATAACACATTTTTTGAATTAAGGCAACGGTGTTCCTGGTTTCTGGTTATTATCTTTGCATCAGCCTAGGATTACCTCTTGTCGATTTAAATTTACCACTTGCCCATGATTGCCTTGGCTTAGACTGACTGCTCTTGCATTGTTTTTCATATGTCATGATTTGCAGAGCTTTGGCAAATGTGCACTGTCCTACTGTTGCAGCAACAGTGGGGGAGAAGGCAGGATCTCCTGTTTTATCCCACTAGAAGGTGGCCACGGCAGATCCGCTTGCTCTGAATGTGGCTGTTGGTCACACTTCACAGATGGGTATTTTATTTTCATGTCTGCACCCAGCAAGCTCATGACCCTACCAAGGACTCTGCCTCTTACTCCTGGTCTTCCTGGAGACCAGGCACCGGACTAAAGCAGTAATACGGTTATCTGGGGCCCACAGGGAGAATACAGAGATAGACTACTTTCCTAGCCCAAATACCAACACAAACTTTTTTTAAAAATTGATTTTTACTGGAGTATGCGTGTTTACTCACTCAGTCGTGTCCAACTCTTTGTGACCCTTTGGATTATAGCCCACTGGGCTACCCTTTCTATGGGATTTTTCAGGCAAGAATACTGGAGTGGGTTGCTATTTCCTCCTCCAGGGTATCTTCTTGACCCAGGGATTAAACCTGTGTCTCATCTCCTTTGTCTCCTGCATAGCAGGTGGATTCTTTACCTGCTGAGCCATCAGAGTTGATTAAAAATATTGTGTTAGTTTCTGCTCTACAGCAAAGTGAATTGGTTATGCATAAACATATACTGACTCTTTTTTAGATTATTTTCCCATATAGGTCATTACAGAGTATTGAGTAGAGTTGCCTATTCTATACAGTAGGCCCTTATTAGTTATCTATTTTATATATGTAAGTGTAAATGACAGTGTTAGTTGCTCAGTTATGTCCAACTCTTTGCGACCCCATGGGATGGGAGCCCATCAGGCTCCTCTGTCTGTGGAATTCTCCAGGTGAGAATACTGGAATGGGTTGCTATTCCCTTCTCCAGGGGATCTTCCTGACCCAGGGATCGAACCCAGATCTTCTGCATTGCAGGCAGATTCTTTACTGTCTGAGCCACTAGGGACGCCCATTTTATACATGGTAGTGCATATATGTCAATTCTGATCTCCCAATTTAGTCCCACTCCCCATCCCCCTTGGTCCAACACAAATTTTTATAAGCGAACAGCACACATGATTCTATTACTATCCTCCTGTTACATAACTCCAACTCAGTGTTTCCACACTCAAAGCGCCCAGCCACAAACAAGGGTGATTCTGAGCATGAGCTGAAGACAGATGAAGCCCTGCTGTAGGTCACCCAGGCTCTAGAAGGGGCCAGAAAGAGATCAAAGTGCAGCCTTGTCACCAGCTGCCTGCCTCTGAGCAAGTGGTTCTTTGGAATAGCTCTGCCACAAATATGAGCAACCGTTAGTCTAAATTTGGGGCTGGCAGAGATAAGAGGCCAGGCAGATGGCCTGGATGAGAGCCTTTCCAGGGCCTCAAAGAATCTGCAACCGACAATTGTCAAGAGGGTGTAATGGACTGGAAATATGGGCATGTCTTGTTACCAAAGGCATCCCCAAATCCCTTTAGAAGAGAAGGTATGGGTTGCAGTCTACAGGTTTGGTTGTTTACCTGAGTGAGTATTCCTCCCCATAAGACCCCTAAACAGAGATGAAATAAGGGAATAGCACGGAATATTGCACACTTACCATCACAGGTTTCTTCTGTTAGAAGAATTTTTCTGATCTTCTTTCTTTCCTTACCTCTTGGGCAGCATGAAGAGAAATCGCAAGTCACGTGGAGGCTGAAGACCTGTGTTCAAATTTAGGTTCTTCTATTAGCTGAAGGATGCTGGGACAAATCACTTAACTGAAGAGTTTGTGAAAATGGGGATATAGCAATATTTACCTCGGAGGTGCTAAAAAAAGCATCTTAGTTAAATAGTGCCTGTTTTCTGAATCAATGGATTATTTTTCTCATGAAAGAAGAAAAAAAATCATATCTTGAAATTGATATGCTGACGGTCTCATCAGACAAGTAATCTCTTTGGAGGGCTCCAGAAGACCCCTGGTAGCTTGGCATTATGACCTAGGTACTTCCTTCCTCACTTTGTGATGAATCATGATCAAGTGTGCATGTGCGTGTGTGTGTGTATGTGTGTGTGTGTGTGTGTGTGTGTGTGTGTAAGAGAGAGAGATTGTGACAGTTAAGGGCTGGGCTGTGCTGTCCAGATATGTTGTCAAACATATGTGCTTCTGTGAGATTGTTTTGAGATGGGGACAGGGAGGCCTGGCATGCTGCGGTTCACGGGGTCGCAAAGAGTCAGACACGACTGAGCGACTGAACTGAACTGAACTAAAATTTAAATTAGTGGGCTTGAATAAAGGAGATTGCTTTCCCTAGTGTGGTCAGCCTTACCCAATCAGTTGAAGGCCTGAATAAAACAAGACTGATTTCCCTGGGGCAAGCATGAATTCTGTCAGTCAATGGACTTTGGATTTGAACTGCAACATTTGCTCTTCCTGATTCTCCAGCCTGCTGATCCACCTTGCAGATTTTGGATTTGCCAGAGCCATAATTGCATGAGCCAATTTTTTTTTTTTAAAGAAATCTATCTATTGCTTCTACTTCCTTGAAGAACCCTGACTGATTCTGGAGAGGCAAGAAGAGTATCAGCATTCTCTGCTGGCTTATAGCATCTGAGGAACGTCACTTGACAAACCTGCTCATAGCGCTTTTTTTCACAATGATTCTGCGTTTTTGAAATACTGTAGTGTTTTTGTCTTGTGCCTGCTTTTCATTATTTTCTTATTTGGGATAAGTTAAAAACATAAAACAGGGAACACAATGGTCATTACTAGACTGTACTATGTTCGAGGGAATCTTAACTCAAACTAAGATCAAAGATACACACCCACTCCTCTTCTGAAGACAAAATAAAAGACAATACACGACAGTTTCCATCACCGTAGTTCTAAGGACCTGCAAAGCAAGGATCATTTTAATAATTATAATAGTAATAACAATAGCTGACTCTTAGAAAGAAAATGAAAGTGAAAATCGCTCAGTCCATTCCAGCTCTGTGACCCCAAGGACTATATGGTCCATGGAATTCTCCAGGCCAGAATACTGGAGTGGGTAGCTTTTCCCTTCTCCAGGGGATCTTCCCAACCCAGGGATCAAACCCAGGTCTCCCGCATTGCAGGCGGATACCAGCTGAGCCACAGGGGAAGCCCGACACATAGAAGCCCTTACCAATTATTGGGCATATACAATAATTTACATATATTATTTCCTTAAACATGATAATAGTGGTGGGAGGCCTTCCCAAATGTACTGGAGAACCACTGCAGGCCCCTAAATTTTAGTGCTTAATTTCTCCCTACAAATGATACATTTCTTTGAATTTTATTTTTTTATTTTTAAGTTTTGACTGTGCTGGGACTTTGTTGCTGTGTGTGGGCTTTCTCTAGTTGCAGCGAGTGAGGGCTGCCCAAGTTGTGTGTGGACCTTTCATTTAGGTGGCTGCTCTTGTTGACAAGCACAGGCTCTAGGACACTCAGGCTTCAGTAGTTGTGGCACGTGGGCTTAGTTGCCTTGAGACATGTAGGATCTTTCTGGACCAGGGATTGAACCTGTGTCTCTTACATTGGCAGGTGGATTCCTAACCACTGCACCACCAGGGAAGTCCTAAATGATACATTTTGAAAGGACAATTTCTTGGTTATTTTCTACTAGATTCGTTCCAGTTCAGTTTTATCTGTCTTCCACTCTTCATGTGGTAGAATAACTATATGTGGTGGAGGTTGTGTTTATCGTTATCCAGCAGCAGAAAAGCCAGCATGGTCAGAGAACATGTTTATCCTGGGTAGTCAAGTATTCTGGTTATATAGATTTCACATAACCATATGTGGCTGAACAGTTGTCAGATAAATTTAATTCAATAAGATACATTTAATGCTCTGCCTCTGGAATGTAATAGCATTTTGTGGGTCATAAACCTCTTGAGGATATCTCGCTGCCTCTGGGTCATCTTCACAGTCATCAGTTCTCACTGTATGTATCACTACTTTCTGTGTTTTAAAAAAGTGGAGTATAGTTGCTCACAATATTGTGTTAGTTTGCTGTACAGTGAAATGGATCAGCCATATGTATACACATACCCCTTCCCTGTTAGACCCCTGTCCCAGCCTGTCCGCATCCCCACCATCGAGGTCACCATAGAGTGCCGGGCTGAGCTCTGTGTGTTATATGGCAGCTTCCCGCAAGCTGTCTGTTTTTCACACATGGCAGTGCGCTACTTGCTAATCAATAGGACGCTAAATAAATGAGCCTTTAGTGCATTATTTGCCACGAGGGACGAGGGGCTGCTTGGGTCTATAAAATATCATTTGTGGTCAATTTATTTAAAAGTGATGGAAGGTGATGGGAAAAAGGAGCTGTGAAATATACTTTCTCCTTCCTCACTGCCCACCAGCCCCTGCCGGGTTTTCTGGATGTTTTTGTCCTGGATTTGCTGCCCAGATAAGCAACAGAGATATCAGTTGTCTTCTGAAGTCATTCACCTTTGATAACAGGTCTTCATCCTTTCCCTGATGGTGCTGTTGGCCTCATTTCAGTGGGCAGGATTTTCACCCAGGAAATGCTCTGGGCTTTGGTGCCCACAAAATGCCACCTGTGGCCTGCCAAACCCAGACAGTGGGGGAAGGCTTTTGAAGGCAGAATTCCATAAGTTAGAGGACAAATGAAGTCACTTGCTGGCTGTGTGACCCTGAGAGAATAACTCAACCTCTCTGAACCTCCTTTTTCTTACCTGTAAAATTGTGGTGGCAATGCCTGGCCGTGGGAGAGGGGAGACTGGAGTGACTCACGGAGGAATGTATATAAAACGCTTAGCACATGGTCTGGAAGGATGATTCATGAATGGCAGGGGATCTAATTGCTTGTAGCCCTGCCATCAGCTCAGATTTCTCTGACCATTGGAGACACAGAATCTCAAATCACACTGTGAGAGGCTAAAGACACCCCCAAGATACCTGTAGATGCCTGAGACCTAACCTCAAGTGGGCAAGCTGCCTCTTCCTTCTACACCCCTTTTGCTTCCAGGTCACAGGCTCCTGTATCTATAAGCGGGCTACTTCTGTTTCTCTCTGCGCCCACTGGCCGAGATCCTTATATCCTTGAGATGCTAACACAGGAGAACAGTTCTTATGTTTCAATACTAATATTGTAGTGCTCTGAACTCCAAATTTACCTTCCAATTCAGGGGACTTCATTTACATTTTCTGAAAGGCAAGATTCAGAATGTGAAATTAGAGGATTGGCACATGGCGTTATGGTGGGACAGTCCCTTCTCTGGAAACTGTCCAATGAGAATGTGCTTAACACTGTCTCTAAAGAAATAAATACCTTGATGGTTGGAACCAAAGAAAACACCTCTCACCCCTCATTGACCCAGATCCTTTGCTCAAAACAAGAACAAGAAGTTAGGGAAACTCAGGGTGTGCATGTGTGTGTGTAACTAAAGTGTTCTCGTTTTAAAGTTTACTAATAAAGCATGTCAAAATCAACAAAAATAGAATAATGTAATAAACTCCTATGTGCCATCATTGCCCAATTGCTTTGGCATTTAGCTTGTGCCTAGGCTTGTTTCATTTCTGCTGCCCTGTACCACACTCCCTTCCCTTACAACCAGAATGGATTTTTATGAAGCAAATCTAAGACAGCAAATCACTTCATCCATAACTATACATATCGCTAAATAAGGACTCTTAAAGAACCGAAACCACATAACAATTTTCACACCCCAAAATGGAATTTACCTATTTTTATAATTAAAAAAAAAAAGAATTTGTTTGGGGAATTCCCTGGCAGTCCAGTGGTTAGGACTCTGAACTCTCACTGACCTGGGTTCAGTCCCTGGTTGGGGAGCTAAAATCTCCCATGCTGCATGGTGCGGCCGAAAAGAAAAAAACAAAACCACAGCAGAGAATTGGTCCATGCCTTCTTTTAATTTTCTTTTAATCTATAACTGTTTAATCTTTTTTCCCTTTTCAATTTATACATGGAAGAAACAGAGTCATCTGTAGTATTTCACATTTTCTATTTTGCAACCCTGAGTGTCATTTCATCTGTAACTTTTTCCTCTCACCAGCATTTCCTGTAGACTAATTCTTTAGACCTACTGTCTAGAATGGAAAGTTTTATCTGGTTTAGATACAATTTTCTATCAAGAAATTTTCATAAGCGTACTTCTCTCAGGGGGCAATGGTGCGACAAGTTGTCTGTTTGTTGTAGTTCATCATCTTTGATAGATTCATTTTTCACTAGGGGTTGCAAAATGATAGTAGTCTAATTCTATCATTCCTCCATTTATTTGATAGAAGTCTTCTATAAAGAGAAACTTTCCCTTAAAACTCTTTGGTTACCCCAAGATACAGTTTGCACAGTAAGGGCAGGTTAAGTCCTTTATTCTTAACTGTTCAGAATGATGACTTGGTTCTCAGTCATCCTCCAAGGGTGATCAATGAGTTTTTGTTGTTGAGTATAATTATAGCCTCATGGATTTTAACATATTTGATGTGTTTCAGTTCATTTTAGTCATTATTCTTGTTGGTTTTCAAAAATTTCCATCTTTTGCCTCTGAGAGTCTCTTTCTGTTTGCTGAATTCTTTGAATACAACCCCAGTGGTTTTTGATAACTGCTGTCCATTATGACAAATGCTCTAGGTACATTTTGTACATTTCCTGCTACAGACCAAGAATCAGCAATTTCTTCAAGGAGACTTAGTTCCTTATGTGAGAAATGATGTTTAAAGATCACAAGTTGGCTTTAGGGCTGCTCATTGCTTATGAGCTGGTCATTGTTTCTAGGCTGATTCAGTGTACAGAATGATAAAAATTATTTAGGAGAAAATACATCATGAGTTCCTGCTAAAATTTTGAATTTGGACTTAGTATTGTAGGACTTCTATTTAACTTCTTTGATTTTGTATTTGTCTATTTTCTTTATGCCTAAAATCTTGATTCCAAGCAATATTAATATAATTACTTTGGCTTTACTATCTGTGTTTCAGAATGATGATATTAATATCATTGCTAGGAGAATGATTTCTGAAAACAGTTTAAGATTTTTAAGGTGATTTTTGTCCTTAGGATCTAACCCACCAGGGTTCGCAGTGAAATTGCTGTTTTTAAATCATTTGAATTTATTTCCTCTCAGGCTATGCTTCTCATTCAATACACAGCAAAGTTTGTTTGTTTCATTTGCTTTCCATTTAAGAGTGGCTTTCTTTTAATTTTGACCTAAGGTTGTTTTGTAGTTATGTAAAGAATTTTCATGGTTCTAATGTCAAATCTATATAGTCAGTTATATTCAGAGAAGTTCTAGCTTCTCTTCTTATTCTCTCCACTTTGATCTCTAGCTTCCCCTATGATAACTATTAAACAAATGTGCTTTATCCTTCTATTTTCTAAAGTATAAGTAAATGTATACCTGTATGTGTTTATATATATGCATAATTATATGTATACAAATATATGAGTTTGTATCTTCCCCTTCTTCAGTATTAGGTAAATGGTTCAGTTCAGTTCAGTTCAGTCACTCAGTCGTGTCTGACTCTTTGCAATCCCATGGACTGCAGCACACCAGACTTCCCTGTCCATCACCAGCTCCTGGAGTTTACTCAAATTCATGTCCACTGAGTGAGTAATGCCATCCAACCATCTCATCCTCTGTTGTCCCCTTCTCCTCCTGCCTTCAATATTTCCCAGCATCAGGGTCTTTTCCAATGAGTCAGCTCTTCACATCAGGTGGCCAAAGTACTGGAGTTTCAGCTTCAGCATCAGTCCTTCCAGTGAGTACTCAGGACTGATCTCCTTTAGGATGGACTGATTGGATCTCCTTGCAGTCCAAGGGACCCTCAAGAATCTTCTCCAACACCACAGCTCAACAGCATTGCTTCTTCGGTGCTCAGCTTTCTTTATGGTCCAACTCTCACATCCATACATGACCACTGGATAAACCATGGCTTTGACTAGATGGACCTTTGTTGGCAAAGTAATCTCTCTGCTTTTTAATATGCAGTCTAGGTTGGTTATGACTTTCCTGGTGGCTCAGATGGTAAAGCGTCTGCCTACAATGCAGGAGACCTGGGTTTGATCCCTGGGTCAGGAAGATCCCCTGGAGAAGGAAATGGCAACCCACTCCAGTATTCTTGCCTGGGGAAATCCCATGGACAGAGGAGCCTGGTAGGTTGGTTATAGCTTTCCTTCCAAGGAGCCAGTGTCTTTTAATTTCACGGCTGCTGTCACCATCTGCAGTGATTTTGGAGCCCCCCAAAATAAAGTTTCTCACTGTTTCCATTGTTTCCCCATCTATTTACCATGAAGTGATGGGACCGGGTGCCATGATCTTAGTTTTTTGAATGTTGAGCTTTAAGCAGCTTTTTCACTCTTCTCTTTCACTTTCATCAAGAGGCTTTTTAGTTCCTCTTCACTTTCTGCCATCTGCATATTTGAGTTTATTGATGTTTCTCCCAGCAATCTTGATTCCAGCTTGTGCTTCATCCAGCCCAGCATTTCACATGATGTACTCTGCATATAAGTTAAATAAGCAGGGTGACAATATACAGCCTTGATGTACTCCTTTCCTGATTTGGAACCAGTCCATTGTTCCATGTCTGGTTCCAACTGCTGCTTCCTGACCTGCATACAGATTTCTCAGGAGGCAGGAAAGGTGGTCTGGTATTCCCATCTCTAGAATTTTCCACAGTTTGTTGTGATCCACACAAAGGCTTTGGCATAGTCAATAAAGCAGGAAGCAGATGTTTTTCTGGAACTCTCTTGCTTTTTCTATGATCCAACAGATGTTGGCAGTTTCATCTCTGGTTCCTCTGCCTTTTGTAAATCCAGCTTGAACATCTGGAAGTTCATAGTTCATGTACTGTTGAAGCCTGGCTTGGAGAATTTTGAGCATTACTTTACTAGCATGTGAGATGAGTGCAATTGTGCAGTAGTTTGAACACTCTTTGGCATTGCCTTTCTTTGGGATTGGAATGAAACCTGACCTTTTCCAGTCCTGTGGCCACTGCTGAGTTTTCCAAATTTGCTAGCATATTGAGTGCAGCACTTTAACAGCATCATCTTTTAGGACTTGAAATAACTCAGCTGGAATTCCATCACTTCTGCTAGCTTTGTTGGTAGTGATGCTTCCTAAGGCCCACTTGACTTCTGACTCCAGGATGTCTGGCTCTAGATGAGTGATGGTAGCATACTATTAAATATATAGACTTTCTTTTGATTTTACTTATTTTATTTTAAACTTTTTATTTTGTATTGAGGTATAGCCAGTTAACAAACAATGTTGTGATAGTTTCAGGTGAACAATAAAGGGACTCAGCCATACATATAGATATATCCCTTCTTACCCAAACTCCCCTCCCATCCAGGCTGTCACATGACATTGAGCAGAGTTCCATGTGCAATACAGTAGGTCCTTGTTGATTAACCATTTTAAATATAGCAGTGTTCTGGGTTAAATATAGCAGCAGCCAAGCAAAGACTCAGCTGTTTGGTTAGAGCCCAAAAGTCAGTTCCTCTCAGTTGTTGACCAGAGGCAGCTATAAGTCATTTTTTCAACTCATGAACTTCTGTGGTTCAGAGAGCAAAAATTCCTCAAAATTGTCTACCACAAACAAGTGATGTTAAGAGTAACTTGCATGGTGCCTCTTCAGGCCCTAGCACAAACAGATTTGGAAAAAGGCTCCAAGAACCCAACCAGTTCAAAAGTAGAAGAGCTTCTGTTCATTGGATGCCTGTTAGATAGAGAGAAAAGCTGATGTAATTTTATGAATTGAGAAGCTTGGCCTATAGTTCAGGTGATGCAGGACCATTTGACCTCTAGCAGAGTTGACCAGAAGTCTGCCTCCAGGCAAGACCACTATTTCTTTTTTCTTAAGAAGTCAGTTTAAATACTCTAGGGTGAGGGATCAGGTCTCATGTGTTTCGAGGGAAATACAGATGAAATAAAGCTGGACATGAGCTGTTAACTGCTGAAGCTGGAGGTTGGTACAAGTGTTCATTACATTAATCTCTCTACTTCTGTTTATGTTCAAATTTTTCCACTGCAAAATGTTACAATAAGAGAATTCAAGTCACACACACACACATACACACACACAGCCTGACTGAAGCATTTGGTATCCAACCATAGACTACAGATACTCCTGTGGGCCTTCTACATCTATCCTTGAATCAAATTAATCACCAGCAGAGAGATTATCTTAGATGGACCTCATTAATTTAAATTCCAGTGGAAAAGCCTTTTTATTAGTTACTTTTTCATGTTATATCCTTTGCTTTCATCAATGATGGAAGTAAGAGATACCTTTATAGTGAATGTACATCTTTTATACACTCAATGCAAAAAGAAATTACATTGTTGCATATACACTCTAGAATTGAGGTTTGATCTGATTCATTTATATTTTCCCAGCAATAATCCTGTATAAATGGTATTGCATACTTCTACCAGAAGGCATCGAGTGACCAGTTTGCCAACTTGTGATGGGGCAGTCTAGTCTTTACCTAGACGCATTATTTCACTAGGCATTTATAAAATGGTAACATTCAAATTCAAGCATACAGGACTTCCCTATAGCTCAAATAGTAAAGAAACTGCCTGCGATGCAGGAGACCAGGGTTCGATCCCTGGGTTGGGAAGTTCCTCTGGAGAAGGAAATGGCAACCCACTCCAGTATTCTTGCCTGGAGAATCCCATGGACAGAGGAGCCCGGCAGGCTATAGTCCATGGGATTGCAAAGAGTTGGACACGACTGAGCGACTAACACACACACACACAACATTCAAATTATATCATTGTCATTTCATTTGTTTGCTGAAAGACATCTATAAGAGGAACTTTTCCTCATGATCCTAGAGTTCCTCTCCTTACAGAATAGCTGGCATGCTTTAAGCCTGGAAAATGCTAAGAGTGGTTACCACCTTCCTCAACCTCAGCAGAACCTTAGTAAGCTTCTGAAATGGAGAGCATGGCATTTGGACAGAGCAGGCTGAATGAATTAATATAAATATGTCCTGGAGAGAATATAGAAGTAGATGAATAAACAGGGCTGGTTTAATGTTGCCTACTTCAACATTAGTGAGTTTGCCCAAAGCAACAATTTTGGTTTTGATGTAAGTTCTCCAGAAAATTTTTTTGACTATCTGAAACAGTTAATCATATACTAAGGCCTCTTCTGATTGGTTGAGCCACTCAAGGCCAAATAATAGGAGAAAGGATATGGTCCTGGTGTCCAGGGTAGAAGCTGTGACTAGGACATCTCTATAAATCAGGAGCAGTGTTCACAATGACAAAGATCCTGAGTTATCTGAATCCAAATCTTAGCTCTGTAACCACCAATTAAATGTCTAAGAACAAGGTATTTGATTTCCCTGAACCTCAGTTTCTGTAATTGGGGTTGGAGACTGTGATCTCCCTTGTGTAGATCTTGTGTACATTAGAGATAAGATAAGCCAAGCACTTTGCCCAGCATCTGGCAAAGAATAGATACTTGCTAAATAGACCTCATCATCATTTAGAAGTAATTCAGAAAAAAGCAAACAACATATGATACCACTTATATGTGGAATCTAAAATATGACACAAATGAACTCATCTACGAAACGGAAGCAAACTCACAGCACAGACAATGGTCTTGTGGTTGCCAAGGGGGAGGTGGGGTGGGAGAGGGATGGACTGAAAGTTTGGTGGGGCGGGGGAGAAGGCATAAGTAAAGCAACAAATGGAAGAAAGACAATGGAACTGCTTAATGATCAGACTAAATAGTTAAGTTGGAATTGGGGACCATCCTTAGATTCAGGGCTGAACACATTGGGTGGCAAACCAACTTCTGGAGCAATCACATGGGCTGCATTTGAAAACTGTGGAAGGTTCTTACTGGGGAGAATTGTATGTCCACCAAATGCAAAGACGTTGCTGCAGAGTTATAAAGTCAGGGCAACTCTCTAGTTGGCTACCAATAGAAATCAGAGTTCTCACTGCACTTTCAGAAGTCATTTGGTGAGAAATATGTCCAAATTGTGTCTGTTGAGAAGCCTAATGACTTATTTCAAGTTTTCTCACTGATGTTTGCTGTATTTTAGCTTTTAAAATAGAAACTTAAATGAGAATTTGAACTTAGCTTTCTGTGGCTTCCTTTGTATTTGGTTTGCTTATTAATAACACCAATTTTAGTTTCCTAGCAGCCTTTGCAATACCACGAGATTAGGGTGATTAAGCCTTCTAGGCTTGTGGTAGATGAGGCTAATTGCTGTTGGTTCCTGGTCTGAGTGAGGTTGGGAGGCAAATGGCAAAACACTCTCAAGGCAGGTAGAGTAGGGTTGAAAGGCTCCTTAGAAAAGTAATTAATGGAAGATGTTGGAATCTCCTCTTTCTACCTTCAGTAAATTCTTACGTATCTTGGTACCATTTTAAGGCAGAGTTCAGAGCTCCCTACAAACACCCCTATTGCACCTTAGTTTTTTTAACCCCTTAATTGTGCCACTGCTGTTATGAGTACAGAGTAGGTGGTTCAGTTATGGAAGGTCTAGTCTAAGATTTCCAAATCCTTGTTGGTGATAAATGTAGGAGTCAAAGAATAGCATTGGAATTGGGATTCGCATCCTAATTTGCCAGTCCCCAAAGGCTGTGGTCTTAAACACCTTGACTCAAAGAACAGTATGCATGTGTTAGCCTCTCAGTCGTGTCCGACTCTTTGCGACCCCATGGAGTGTAGCCCGCTGGGCTTCTCTGTCCATGGAATTTTCCAGGCAAGACTACTGGAGTGCATTGCCATTTCCTTCTCCACAAAGAATAGTAGACTAACAGTTTATTAGGGAGCTGACTAAAAATGGGGAGAAATAAGTTCTCATTGCCCGTGTCAGGCTCAGGAAATGTGTCTCTGACGCTGAGAACCCTGGGACTGGCTCTGTGGTAATTCTCCCTCCATTCTTTTCCTCATGGTCAACAAAGAAAAAGACCAAAGTGTCCTCTATTCCAAAGACAGAAGAAAATTAATTTCAAAGTCCAAAGTGCATGTCACTCAGACTCTTTGCGACCCCATGGACCATACAGTCCGTGGAATTCTCCAGGCCAGAATACCGGAGTGGGTAGCCTTTCCCTTCTCCAGGGAATCTTCCCAACCCAAGAATTGAATCCAGGTCTCCTGCATTGTAGGTGGATTCTTTACCAGCTGAGCTACCAGGGAAGCCCAAGTTCAAGTCAAAGTCCAAGGTCCCTGTTAAATTCCAGAAGGAAGGTCAGCACATTGGCACTGTTGTACTGGGAGCCATGTGATACCCCAGTAATGGAGAGGATGTTCAGTTATTGGGGGAAGGGGCTTCCCAGGTGGCTCACCGGTAAAGAATTCACCTGGCAAGCAGGAGATGGTGGTTGGATCCCTGGATTTCTGACCCTGGTGGGTCAGAAAGATCCCCTGGAGAAGGAAGTGGCAACCCATTCTGTATTCTTGCCTGGAAAAGCCCATGGACAGAGGAGCCTTGCCTGCTGCAGTCCAAGTCAAGTCAAGTCAAGTGAAGTCACTCAGTCGTGCCCGACTCTTTGTGACCCCATGGACTGCAGCCTACCAGGCTCCTCCCTCCATGGGATTCTCCAGGCAAGAGTACTGGAGTGGGTTGCCATTTCCTTGGGGGTTGCAAAAGAATCAGACACAACTGAGCGACTAAATAATGAACAACATGTAAAAAGCCCAGGAAGTCAGGGATAATTGAATGACTGCTGGGGCAAAGTGCACCTGGCCTCGTGTCTAATTCTTTGAACAATATTGGCTGCTGGGCTGGGCTGGTCTGAGCTGAACTCCAGTAAAGCTAACCACTTCCTCATTAGCTCTGAGACAGGGTGACCTTCCTCCAGACCAGCTGAGAGAGAGACTGGATCCAAGTCGGCCAGGTGATGCTCTCACTCCACGACGAGAAAGGTCAGGGGGATGTCTAAGAGGATACCAGCTGGGGAGGAGATCTGGGTAGAACGTTCTCTAGGGGGTAAAGTAGTTGGTGTTATCTCTGAATGGCAATGACACCAGGGAAGGATTCCCAGGGAAGGAACTCTCAGAAAAGGTGGAGCGAAGGGACAGCTGGTGGGAATGTTGTCAGGGTGGGAACGTAGATGCTTGGGCTGTGGTTCTGTGAGCTGATGCGTCTGAGCTGCCTCTGATTCTGGTGCCTGGTGCATAAGTAGAGCTGCATAGGAGAGTCACCCTGCGGGCTATTAAAGAGGCTCAGTCCCGGGTAGCTAAGAAATGCTCTGATATATATATATATATATTTTTTTTTTTTAAATTCACACCTGGATTCAAGCCTTGGTGAGTCTATTTTTATCTTCTTTTTTCCTCGGTTTCTTTATTTGCAAAGTAATAAAAATAATGACCTCACAGCATTGTTGTGAGTGTAATATGCTGAGACCAGTTAGGAAAGTGCCTGACAAAGGGCAGGCCTTGGATCGGTGAGTCTCAAACTCAGTTGAGCCTTTGGTACCAAGGAGAACATAGAGATGGCTGTTGTCAGGTCATCAGACACCAATCCAATTAGAATCACTTTGTTTCTGTGCATCCAGGGTTAAGAACCTCATACTAAAAATTAATTGTTTTCGGAAAGCTCAGAGGATAGAAAAGAGTGGTGCTTTTTGGTTAAATTTTAGTCAAGTCCTGTGTTGTTAACTGTGATTAGTTTTCTTTTGTATAAGGTGGTATCTTGGAGAAGGTACAGCCACCTCTGTCTTGTAAATCAATCTGATTGGATACAGTCCTGGTTCCAGGCAATTCCTTTTGCTTCTCATGCTTAGGAGCAGAACTGGGAGGATATGGGAGTAAAATAGTCTCTCTGGAGCCTTGCCTCTGGGACTCAGCGGACAAGACCGCCTGGTTTAAAACAGGGGTATGGTGTGAGTGGGACTCTAACAGTTTAATCAAAGACAGTCTGTGGGGCCTCCCCCATGCTTTGTGAGGGGACCTGGAATTACCTGACCGCTCCTTGGTGACCCTCAAGAATCTTTCCCCAGTGGCTTCCCGCTTTCCTCCTTCTTCAGGCTTCTCCTGAAGAACAGCAAAGTGAATCTCAGGTGTAAGATTTCATTCCTGGATTTTCTCATGTAGCAACTGGAGAATTTCAGGCTTAAGATGACAGAGCTTTTCCAGAAATTCTCTTGTGTTATTACTGTGTGTGTACGTGACACTAGGCTTAGTATTACCCTGAGCCGGAAGACCGAAGGAAGAAAAAAATTTCTCTTTTGTTTTCCGAGTTACTAGATTTGGTCACGTCGAAAGAAAATAGACTTCCTTTTTTGGGGGGCAGTGAATTCAGAGTTTCTCTAGTTCTGTGCTGACTGACCTGAAACGCTAGGAGAGAGACGGAAAGGCCTGTGGTAACCAGGTCCTCTTTTCCTTCCTTCTTTGCTCAGGGCAGAGAACTTTCAAGAATGGAAGTGTTTTTATAGACATTTTTAAAAGTAAAACATAAAAGATGAGATCAAATAATAAGTAAAATAAGCAAAGCAAATATATTTAGGTGAGACTAACATGATTAAAACCCCTCAAATCATCTGTGATAGTAGAACACAATGAATTTGTTCTGAAGTTCCTGGTTTGGGGTAACTGGAAATGTTTAAGCCTGTGTCTTGTATTTTGTATCATGGTGAGTTTGGTTGTAGCAATTACTTCTTCCCTTTTTTTGGTAACAGTTTTACTGAGATAAAAATTAATGTACATAAAATTTACCGATTTAAAGTATGGAACTCAATAGTTGTTTTTAGTATATTTATAGAATCATGCAACCGTCACTGCAACGAATTTTAGAACATTTTCATCACTACCAAAAGAAACCCCATATCCTTTAACATAAACTTCTAACCCCATCCACCCACTCACTGACCTCAGGCAACCATTAATCTACTTTCTAGCTCTATGAACTTGCCTGTTCTGGGCATTTCACATGAATGGAATCATACAGTGTTTGGCCTTTTTTGTCTGGCTACTTTTACTTCATCTATGTTGCAGCATATGCCAGTGCTCCATTTTTTTTTTTTTTTTTTTATGGCTGAAGAATACCCTATTACCTGGATATACCACATTTTGTTTATCCATTTGTTGGTTGGTTCTTTTTACTTTTAGTTATTATGCATAATGCTGCCATGACTATTCATGTATCAATTTTTATGTGGACGTATGTCATTTTTTCTTAGATACATACATAAAAATGACATTGCTAGGTCAGATGGTTTAAGTTTTTGAAGAAATTTCCAGATTTTTTTTTCCAAAGTGACTTTATCATTTACATTCCTATTGAGTATACAAAGATTCTGATTTCTCTATGTCCTCTCTGATACTTGCTGTTATATGTCCTTTTTGCTATAGCTATCTTAGTGGGTATAAAGTACTATCTTCCTGCGGTTTTGATTTACATCATGCTTATGCCTAATGATGTTGACCATCTTTTCATGTCTTTGTTAGCTATTTGGATACCTTCTTTAATAATATCTGTTCTTATCCTTTATCCATTTCTGTTGGATTTTAATCTAGCTATTTTTGAATTCTAAGAGTTTTTTTTAAAGTGTGTTCTAGCTATAGTTCCTTTCTTGGATATGTGGTTTGCTCTCATCCTGTGGGTGGCCTTTCCACTTTTAAAAAAACTTATTTTTATTTATTTGGCTGCACTGGGTCTATGTTGCAGCATGTGGAATCTGATTATAATTGCAGCATGCAAACTCTTAGTTGTGACATGTGGGATCTGATTCCCTAACCAGGGCTTGAACCTGGGCCCCCTGCAATGGGAGTGGGGAGCCTTGGCCACTGGACCACCAGAAAAGTCCCTCACTTTTAAGAGTGTTCTTTGAAGCACAAGTTCTTAATTTTGATGAAGTCCAATTTGTTTTTCTATTGTTGTTTGTGCTTTTGCTGTTATGTCTAAGAAACCATTGCCAAATCCAAGGACATCCAGATTTACCACTGTTTTCTTCTAAGAGTTTTATAGAGTCTCTAATTTCAGGTCTTTAATCCACTCTGAGTTAATTTTTCTGGATGGTATGATGTAGGAGTTTGACTTCATTTCTTTGCATGTGGGTATGCAGTTATTTCATCACCATATGTTGAAAATACTATTTTTCTCCAGGAAATACTTCTTAAGGACAGCATTTTCAGAGGTAATCCCAATGTTTTGTTTTCTAGCGAGAGACCCTTAAGTAGAGAAGGGAATCCAGAGTTTACTGAGCCCTCCTGTCCAACTCACGGAGTCCTTCCTAGGCAAGGTCTGTGATTCCCAGGCATATTCACTGCCAGCCTCCTATTTGTACCCATGACAAGAATTACTAATCAACCACAGCACCCTGGCTAAGGCTTGGTGACTACCAGGGCTAACATGAAGGCGTAGTGTCCCAAGAGGGTCAGATTGGGAGAGAGTGAAATGGTGAGGTTAATTTTGGATATGTTGAGGTTGTAGTGCATCAGGGACATTTAAAGGGAGCTTTGGCAATAACTGGTTGGTGTAAAAAGACTGAAACCCAGGCCAGGGGAGGGATCTAGGCTGAGAGACTTGAGACTTTGCTGTACAGATGGGAACAGATCCAACCTCCTAGAATGAGTGACAAGGCGAGATAACCCGGCATTGACCCAAGGAGTCTGGTGAGGCTACAAATGGGATTGCCAGAGATTGGCTCGAGAGGTAGAAAAGAAACCAGAACAGAGTATTCGCAAATAAACCAAGGATAAAGGGCAGTTCAGGGAAGGCTATTGATAGTGTCACATGTTGTGAGAGATCTGGTAAGGTGCAGCATTTCTGATTATCAAATGGGGTTGTTATTGCCTTGACAAGTGCAGCTTCCATGGGATACTGGAGGTGAAAACAAGATGCAATAGTCTGAGCATTGAACTGTATGTGAGCCGAGACCAGTGCTGGTGAAATCTGGTAAGAGAGACAGAGATAAGACTCAGAAAGACAACAAGATTATTGTAATTTCTTGGAATTAAGAAAAAAATTTGAGGTCAAATGAAATGTTCAGTAGACTGTGAAAAAAATGTTTGAGGCAAGATAAGCATCTTTGTGTTTGCCAGATTCAGTCTGCATGGATGACATCAACTCAACCACAGTGTTGTCTGAGACAGGTCCTGCAGAAATGGTGGGGGAAAATTAATATCAAGGACAGACCTTGTTAAAGAATATTTACTTACAGACAGAGCACAGAATCACTAAGCTGTGTTTCTCAGAGAAGGGTCCATGTGATTACCTGCATCAGGAATCCAGAGGGCTTTATAAAAATGTTGATCCCTGGGATGCATCCGTGACCCCTGAGTCAGGATCTCATCATAGGAGGCCAAGTTTTAATAAACTGTCCAGATTTAGATAGTTCTAGAAAGCATTTGTCCAATATATGTCTGATGTGGATACTTACTAACCATTCCAGTCATAGGGTTCTCGAGCAGTTTCCTGATAGTGGTAACTGGAGCCAGATTAAGGACATATTGCCTATTAGGACCAATTGCCTACTAGGCAATTGCCTGGAGCAACCCTCTGTAGATGGAGTTAAAATATTCCTGAAATAAACAACTGCAAACCAGATCCACTTCTGTCAAAATTGAAAACAGGGGAAAAACTTTTCATTAGCTTCAGTCTTTTTTGAATATTTTCAGGATGAGCACAGGTCATAGCTAAGATTTTGAAACTTCATTATGTATGGTTCAGTGTTTTTGGCATTATTGTTTTATTTTAATGTCTAAGTCTTAAATCACTTAATAATTCCTTAAAGTGTTCTGGTTTGGGAAATTGCCCAAAACAATAACAGGAAAAACAATAAAAAACCCAAACAAACTCAAGGACAAGAGTAAGGGCAATGTAAGAGTGGGGGGTATGTTGCTTACATTTATCAGAAAATGGATACTGCCTTGGCCAGTGAAAGGAATTAGAGAAAATTCTGCTTTTGTCTAAAACATTCACTAGCAGAAAATTAGTTTCATGTTGTCCCACTAAATAAATATGGAATAGAAGATGTAAAATATAGCTTTGAGAGGATCCAAAATCATTCACTTATCTGGGTTCCCATTAGCCTGGGTTGAGCCTGCATGCAATCCTGACTATTTGGAGTTATTGAATTAAATAACTCAAAAGAATTTAATTCTAAAAAGTATTTACTGAGGATTTCCTGGTGAGCAAGTGGTTAGACCATTGCACTCCCCCTGCTGAGGGCCCAGGTTCAATCCCTGGTCTGGGAACTAAGATCCTGCAAATTGCATGTCTCAGTCAAAAAATAAATAAATAAAATAATAAGAATTTACTCAGTGCTAATGGAAGACAGATGACCATTATATCTACTAGTGTGGGCAGGAATTCCTTAGAAGAAATGGAATAGCCATCATGGTCAACAAAAGAGTCCAAAGTGCAGTACTTGGATGCAATCTCAAAAACGACAGAAAGATCTCTGTTCGTTTCCAAGGCAAACCATTCAATATCATGGTAATCCAAGCTGATGTCCCAACCAGTAATGCTGAAGAAGCTGAAGTTGAACAGTTCTATGAAGACCTACAAAACCTTTTAGAGCTAGCACCCAAAAATGATGTCCTTTTCATTATAGGGGACTGGAATGCAAAAGTAGGAAGTCAAGAAACACCTGGAATAACAGGCACATTTGGCCTTGGAGTACGGAATGAAGCAGGGCAAAGGCTAATAGAGTTTTGCCAAGAGAACGCACTGGTCATGGCAAACCCCCTCTTCCAAGAACACAAGAGAAGACTCTACACATGGACATCACCAGATAGATGGTCAACACCGAAATCAGTTGATTATATACTTTGCAGCCAAAGATGGAGAAGCTCTATACAGTCAGCAAAAACAAGACTGGGAGCTGACTATGGCTCAGATCATGAACTCCTTATTGCCAAATTCAAACTTAAATTGAAGAAAGTAGGGAAAACCACTAGACCATTCAGGTATGACCTAAATCAAATCCCTTATGATTATACAGTGGAAGTGAGAAATAGATTTAAGGGACTAGATCTGATAGACAGAGTGCCTGATGAACTATGGATGGAGGTTCATGCCATTGTACAGGAGACAGGGATCAAGACCATCCCCATGGAAAAGAAATACAAAAAGGCAAAATGGTTGTCTGAGGAGGCCTTACAAATAGCTGTGAAAAGAAGAGAAGCGAAAAACAAAGGAGAAAAGGAAAGATATTCCCATTTGAATGCAGAGTTCCAAAGAATAGCCAGGAGAGATAAGAAAGTCTTCCTCAGTAATCAATGCAAAGAAATAGAGGAAAACAACAGAATGGGAAAGACTAGAGATCTCTTCAAGAAAACTAGAGATACCAAGGGAACATTTCATGCAAAGATGGGTTCGATAAAGGACAGATATGGTACGGACTTAACAGAAGCAGAAGATATTAAGAAGAGGTGGCAAGAATACACAGAAGAACTGTACAAAAAAGATTTTCACAGCCCAGATAATCATGATGGTGTGATCACTGACCTAGAGCCAGATATCATGGAATGTGAAGTCAAGTGGGCCTTAGAAAGCATCACTATGAACAAAGCTAATGGAAGTGATGGAATTCCAGTTGAGCTATTTCAAATCCTGAAAAATGATGCTGTGAAAGTGCTGCACTCAATATGCCAGCAAATTTGGAAAACTCAGCAGTGGCCACAGGACTGGAAAAGGTCAGTTTTCATTCCAATCCCAAAGAAAGGCAATCCCAAAGAATGCTCAAACTGCTGCACAATTGCACTCATCTCACACGCTAGTAGAGTAATGCTCAAAATTCTCCAAGCCAGGCTTCAGCAATATGTGAATCGAGAACTTCCAGATATTCAAGCTGGTTTTAGAGAAGGCAGAGGAACCAAAGATCAAATTGCCAACATCTGCTGGATCATCAAAAAAGCAAGAGAGTTCCAGAAAAACATCTATTTCTGCTTTATTGACTATGCCAAAGCCTTTGACTGTGTGGATCACAATAAACTGTGGAAAATTCTGAAAGAGATGGGAATACCAGGCCACCTGACCTGCCTCTTGAGAAACCTGTATGCAGGTCAGAAGCAACAGTTAGAACTGGACATGGACCAACAGACTGGTTCCAAATAGGAAAAGGAGTATGTCAAGGCTGTATATTGTCACCCTGCTTATTTAACTTATATGCAGAGTACCTCATGATAAAGGCTGGTCTGGATGAAGCACAAGCTGGAATCAAGATTGCCAGGAGAAATATCAATAACCTCAGATATGCAGATGACACCACCCTTATGGCAGAAAGTGAAGAGGAACTAAAAAGCCTCTTGATGAAAGTGAAAGAGGAGAGTGAAAAAGTTGGCTTAAAGCTCAACATTCAGAAAACTAAGATCATGGCGTCTGGTCCCATCACTTCATGGGAAATAGATGGGGAAACTGGAAACAGTGTCAGACTTTACATTTTTGGGCTCCAAAATCACTGCAGATGGTGATTGCAGCCATGAAATTAAAAGACACTTACTCCTTGGAAGGAAAGTTATGACCAACCTATATAGCATATTAAAAAGCAGAGACATTACTTTGCCAACAAAGATCCGTCTGGTCAAGGCTATGGTTTTTCCAGTGGTCACGTATGGATGTGAGAGTTGGACTGTGAAGAAAGCTGAGCGCCAAAGAATTGATGCTTTTGAACTGTGGTGTTGGAGAAGACTCTTCAGAGTCCCTTGGACTGCAAGGAGATCCAACCAGTCCATCCTAAAGGAGATCAGTCCTGGGTGTTCATTGGAAGGACTGATGCTGAAGCTGAAACTCCAGTACTTTGGCCACCTCATGTGAAGTGTTGACTCATTGGACAAGACCCTGATGCTGGGAGGGATTGGGGGCAGGAGAAGAAGGGGACGACAGAGGATGAGATGGCTGGATGGCATCACCGACTCGATGGGCATGAGTTTGGGTAAACTCCGGGAGTTGGTGATGAACAGGGAGGCCTGGCGTGCTGTGATTCATGGGGTCGCAAAGAGTTGGACACAACTGAGCGACTGAACTTAACTGAATAGAAGACAGTTTCTGCCATCAGTAACATGAGTAAGACAGATATTAAGTAATTATAAGTGTTGTTATAGATATGTATTATATAACTCCTATTAGATGAGGCTCTAGGTGATAGATGCATGATAAAATTTCTTAAAATACATGATATGTAATGCAAATAAAGCCCAAGTTAAAGTGCAAATAAATGAAAATGGCAAAACTTAGCATTTATAAATTTACTTTGAGCTTTAAATAATAAGAATATTAGAAATGTAACATTCTTTGAAATTTAAGAATCATTTCAAATTTTCATCAAGCTTTTGTCTGGGAGGCTATCCAAACTTTATTACTTGCTAACTAGCTAACTAACACAGTCTATAAATCAAACACTGCTTATATATTTTCTATGGCTAATGTTGGAGGAATGGTTAAAACACTATTAATATTAATTGTTAATATGTTCTAATACCATGAAGCTGTTAGTCAGAAGTATTTGTCCAAACTTTTCCAATTGTTCACTTGTTTCCATCATATAAACAGTTTATATCTACTTTGCTCTGATAAAAGGAATTTGTAATCTTTATCGATTAAAATTTCCTTATTATTACTGTCAGTATTAAACTATTGAACTGGAAATGCCTCATTTTTACATAACAATGGGTTCCTAAAATGCAAAGGTGTTCACCCTGAAACACAGGGCAGAATTTAATCTAGAATTATAAATCCAGATAATTTTAATCTATAGTTGTAAACCCAGATAATTTTATAACTTATAAATTTTATAAATTATAAAGTTAACGTATGAATGGTGAACACACAGCTCTGAAAACTATGCTAACCTATTATCATGGCAACACAGAAGCCTTTATAATACAGAGATGTAATTACCTGTTAATTTCTCTGATGGGTGGTTTTGGCCTTTTTAGAGTTTAATCAATCTAATTCTCTGACTTGAGAATCTAGGGACCTAGAACATAAAATATATAAAGGGAAGCCCACTTTAGGAACTTGGCAATCTCCCATCAGGAACGGGGTCACACAAATGGATTTCTTCCTAAATGGAACCAGAAGAAAAACAATCTGGCAGATTCAACAGGTGTGGTGGCGAATAGGTTAGGCTTTGAATCAGACAGATCAAGGCTGGAGTCCTGATTCTGTAATTTTGATCATTGCTAAGAAACATTGATTAAAAGTGGTATATATATACACGTTCTTTTGAAGCAAAGCTTATAGATTTAAACATACTTTTTGCATGAATTATTAAAAAGGACCACAAGTTTCTGAAGAAGAAGCAAACTCAGAGCAATACCTTGAGATTCTTGCCATTGATTCAGGAAGTAAAACATATAAGTGAAAGTTCTTTGATCTGTGGAACAAGGTTAATTTATTTGGTTCACGGGAGGACAGAGGTGTTAAGAATGTGAGAGCTGCTTGGCCTCACTGACCTCATTTTTCTAAATGTAGCTATGTTGTGAGACAGAGGAAGAAGGATCCTTGCTGGGCCTGCTGGTCCCCCGAGCATGTGGACCGCTGGCCCACAACCAGATGGTTTCACCTCAGGGTCCCCAAGACAAGTGAGGCTTAGTCTTCTCAAGGGGATCGAGAAGGAAGAAGCCCGTCTAGACAGTGGGCTATGCTCTTGTGCTTTGGTTGTGCTAGATACACACTAGAGACCGATGGAGAACACAGTGCAGCCCAGGAGAAGCCCAGAAATGCACATCAGAACGACTATCACATTTGACATAAAAGTGACCTTGATTCACATCTTTAGTGTAGGTTTCCAGAGTGACTGAGGGGTGGGAATGAGGAATCCATCAAAAAGAGCCCTTGACTTAAGAAATCTGGGCTATAGGCTTTTATTGTTTAATTGGAAACCTCATTTTGAGTGGAAAAAGTGATAACTTGTTCTTAGTAAGTCCATTCTAAGAGAGGTGAGAAAAAGGACTTGATTTGTGTTTTGGGGAGAGGCTACTGCCGGCTGTCTCATGCAGACGTTGAAGAGGACCTTTGGGCTTCAGAAGCAGGTGCTGTCAGATTGCATCCTGGGTTGCACCGTCTGAATCATTTCCCCCGTCTCTTGTGCCTAGTTATCAGAGAACTGAGTCACTGCTCAGACATGACACCCTGTACTCGTCTGTGTTTAAGTTGGAATCTACACAAATATCTGTCAATTATTCTTCTGTGCCAGGTGGTGAGAAAGAGGACTTCCTCTCTGGTTCGTTGGGTAAAGAATCTACCTACAATGCAGGAGACACAGGAGATGCGGGTTCAATTCTTGAGTCAGGAAGATCCCCTGGAGAAGGAAATGGCAACCCCCTCCAGTATTCTTGCCTGGGAAATCCCATGGACAGAGGAGCCTAGGGGGCTATAGTCCACGGAGTCGCCAAGAGTTGGACACGACTGAGCGACTAAACGCACAAGGGTTGGGAGAGCAAAATATGGATGAAATTCAGAGATGTCAGGGAATTCACACTCTCCAGACAGTTGAATACACAGAAAGTTATTCCATGCTAACTTCTCCTTGTCTTCTATTTTATTTAACCTACATTCTGAAATTCAGAAACTTGTTCTGAGACATATTAGATGTGAACAAACTGCTTTTGTTACAAACACATTTCTTTCCTGGATTATGATTCCATTTATGACATCTGATGAAAATCAATAAAACCAGTTGATGGTTAATGTTTGACTGAAGGGGAAGGGAGAGGCTGGGGAACCAGAGCCGTGCACTGGGTGTGGCCTCTGGGGAAGATACTTGAGTCCCAGCAAGGGTCCCAGCAGCTGATGGAAGAAAATAACCTTTCACCACCATTTTTGTTACTTACAAAAAGGTAAGCTTCGGTATGTCTTAACTATGCTGATAATGTATTTCTTTAGGAAGAACACAATAGATGGCGAAGGGGCTTACTTAAGTTGCTGGACAAAAATATTCCTTGAAGGGTGCTGGGTAGCATTTGCTGGGAAGGAAAGTTTATTCCTAGTGTAATAAGTTATGCTTCTGGAGCATAATTTCTTTTGCAAGTTCTTTTTATTAGTCTATATCTTCTATAAATCCATTTCATGAGTGGTTTGGGTTAAATCAAGCTTGGTAGTAGAGTTAAAGGAAAGCATAATACTTTGGATATTTACATGTGGATTACCCCCATTCTTTGTAATTAAAATATAAAAAGTGCCCAGCCCTGAGAGCCCCTGGGACTCTCATACTCTAGAAATCAGGACCAGAATCTCATTTCCACAAAGTGTCATCTCTCAGAGGTGGTCTTTAAAAACTGTGCATTTTATTTACTTCTTAGAGAGCGAGATTCAATTTAGGATTCATAGGACTGCCTGGGACAGAGCAGAGAAAGGGAAATGTGTAGGAGGAAAAAAAGTCCTTTGTTAAAAGTAGTGGAACAGGAATTGAAAACAGAGAGACAGATCTGACTTCCCAATTGGGAAAGCAAGGTTGGTGCGTGTATCGGTCAGATTCTGGTCCTTCTTTCGGCCACATCGGTGGATGTAACATTAACTAATGAGTGATTATTTTGAGATGTCAAGACATGTACAGCTTGTTAGTGTCTTCAAAGGTGCAGTGCCTGTCTATGTCTCAGTTTTTTCTTCATTGTGAGTGACTTTGAAACAGATGCCCTCTGGGCTGGCAGACGCCAAGCAGCAGACAGGCAATGCATTCTCTAATATTTTCTTGTCTTTCTGTTTCTTCAAAAACTCAGATAGCAAGAGAGGAATAATTTGAAAGAAGAAGAAAGCATATGTTTTGATGACATGGAAAATGAATGGCATTCAGCCCTCACCAGGAAATGAAATGAGTCTTGCTGAGTGAGAGTTTATCATGGACTATAGAGTATATAGTTTATGAGTCTTCAGGGCTGGGCAGATGGGTTAGGCCAGTTTCATCATTTACCAGCCAGTGGACACCGAGCAGATTGCTTAAGCTCCCTGTACCTTAAATTTCTCACCTATAGAATGGAGATACCTGCCTCACCAAGTAGTCGTGAGAGTAAGTTAAAAATTAGATCAGCATGTCAAGAACTCAGTACATTGTTTGGCACACAATAGACATTTAATGAATGTTAACTCTACTTTCCATGAGAAAAGATGTTAACTCTACCTTTCAAGTAGGTGATTCAGGTCAGACTGAGAAGTTGCTCTTTCAATCTCTAGGGAAAGAAACCAACAGTAATGTTGCAGTAACTACATCTACCATTGTGCAAGGGAGAAACTAATTCTATGCCAAAGAAGTAGGGTCCCAAAATATGAGATAATGAGAAAAACACTTGACTTTTGCTTTTTTTAAATGAAGCATTTTAAAGCATGTCTGATGTTTCACATATATCTTTGGTGAGAAGGGGTTGTGGTATCCTTTGAGACTTGCTAAGATGTCCCCTGGGAAAAATCATTGCTGTCGTTCAAGATGAAGATTGCATATCCAATACCTTCTCCCTTCTTTTATAAAAGGCAAAATATACCCCAACAACAACTTGACTTCCTGTTCCTTTGTCAAAGGAACTCTCTGGAAAGGAGGGTGGGCTCCCACTTTTCTTTCAGGTCAAGAGAGGTGACTCTGCTCAGGAGGAAAGCTGAGCACCATTGTGCTCCTTTCTTTGAAGGTTGACAGGTGCCTTTATGGCTGTTAGTTTACACGGGTAGAAATATACAGATTTATTTGTTGGCATAAGGCAGTATTCCTTCAGAAATCCCTGGTGTCGAATTTAGCAGGGGCTAGTTGTTCTGTGCTCTCTTCAATGATTAAACAAGAAAAGAGGTACTGAAGTTTGTTAGGGGAATATCAGTCTATCTATTTGTTACTTGTGAGAACAAACAAGAATGTTTATTTAGGTACAAGAAATATTGTTAGCAAAAGCTGCTACTCACCCAGTGGTTGAGGTTTAAACTCTTGTACACTCAAGCTGAGCTTTTCACTTCTGCATGTGTAACAGATCAAGCTGTCCACGGGTATTGTGTATGCGACACAAATAAAACCTGATTTCTCTTACAATATTCTGTAAGACTGACATTGAGTTCTCTCATCCATGATATTCTGAATCAGTGATTTCTTACTGCATTTTAATTATTTTAAAACATAGGACTTGTGTTTCTGAGTGAGAGACAGAGAAATCGGAAGGGTAGACTTGTGCCCTTAAGGAATGTTAAACTCAGGATGAGTACGCCTTCCTCACATGGAGGGTGACGTGTTTGGTCTCTGTGATCAGACTGATGCTCCTTCCTCAACCTCGCTGAGCTGTTTCCTGCCTTGTAGGATGACAACAGGTCCTGTCTTATGGGAACATTGTGAAGCTAAATGAAATAAGTCATCCAAAGTACATAACTTGGTAAATATTCACTAAATGCTAGCTTTTTTTTTTTTTTTGTAAAGGTTTCAATTATAAAAAACCAACTCATGAGGGAGTTTTCATAGTGGTATAGCACCCTTTATGGAGATAGAATTAAATTTATTTTCCCATTACTCTCTTGTCCATCCCAGTTGTCAATTACGACTTAATTACAGAGTCAGACAGTTAGCCTGTCACACTTGAGGAGGACTGCATATTTTTGTTTTTAGAGTCCTTGCCTGAAGTTCATCTTGTACGTGAGCTAGTATTATAGCAAGTCTTTTGTTTTGTTTTAAATCTCAGTGTTTAAACCATACGTGAAAGTTAGTCTTGTCTTGTCTGACTTTGCGACCCCATGGACTGTAGCCCGTCAGGCTCCTCTGTCCATGGAATTCTGCAGGCAAGAATACAGGAGTGGGTAGCCGTTCCCTTTTTCAGCAGATCTTCCTGACCCAGGGATCGAACCTGGGTCTCCTGCAATGCAGGCAGATTCTTTACTGTCTATCCACCAGGGAAGCCCTTAAATCATACGGGATGGGATCTAATTTAGATTTACCTCATATTGAATTTCTAAGGTCAAAATGTATTATCTTGACAAAGTATTCACCTGTGCACTTCATAATATGCAAAGAAATGTTGTATAAAGCATGAAGAAACACTCTGTCAAAAATAATTAAGCCACTTTTTTGAGAAAGATTGATTTCTACTCTCCTTTTGGTGACTTAGTAAAGAATCCGCCTGCAATGCAGGAGACCACCTGCAGCGTAGGAGGCCCAGGTTCGATCCCTGGGTTGGGAAGATCCCCTGGAGAAGGAAATGGCAACCCACTCCAGTACTCTTGCCTGGAGAATCCCATGGACAGAGGAGCCTGGTGGGCTACAGTTCATGGGATCACAAAAGTCGGACACCACTGAGCGACTAAACAACAACAAAACCCTCCTTTTAGGCTAGTAAAGACCCTTGTGATGTTGTTGTGCTATATATGGAGGAAAGAAGTCCTATCTCTGCCTTAGGTTTCTGAGGTGGAAACCTAAACACCTTAGAGAACTCAACACTGTTGTCCTTACTGCCAATCTGCTTAAGTGGTCGGAGAAGTACCATGGGGGAGTGGGTAGCCATCTGCGACCCCATGCCAGGGCCTCCCTTCCCTCTGACCTCCTCACCCGAGCTGCCCCTTCCCTAGCTCACTCTGAGGGGAGTGCTGGGTGGCGGTAAGTATGAGCACATTTCCTGAAATAGTCCTCTACCCTCTCACAAGACTATATAACCAATTATTCACCTACTGATAAAGTAGGAAATCACCGTCAATTTTGCTTGCTTGTAAATTCAGATTTTCATATGCTGTAAGATGGGCATATTTCTATTGCAAAATTCAGTGAGAGAACAAAGGGCCTGCCTTTATGTGTGCATTGGGTGGGGAAAGGGCAAGCCACCCTTCCTTTTACTTCTTTGGACCTTCCTTCCTCCTTTCTAATCAGCCTGAAGTGGAAGACAGCAGCCCAGATTTTACACCTTCCTGTTTGTTTCTAGCTTATTATTAGCCGCTTTAATTGGGTCCTTAATTTGCCAAGAATGCAAATTGGTCAGATCCTCCTGTGATTTTTTTCTAAACCTTAAATGATGTAACGGGTGCCAGAGATTTGTGAGCAAGAAGCCCACAAAGATGGGCATGATTGATCTGAACATTACTTGATGAACAATATGAGCAAGCTTTTAATCTGATTTTTATTCCTATCTGGCCTTGCTGTCCAATTTACGCTGCTCTTAGCAATATACAATGCAGAGGTGAATTAAATGGCACACAGAATATTTGGCTCTATTATGTGATCCTGATGGTGTTATGAATTCTAGTCACATTCTTTCCTTGGCCACATCACCTATGATATTTGAGAGCAAATTTTGCACCCCTCTCCTTCTATACCTTCATTGTTTGGAAAGGCATGGTTCAGCCTTAGAGCGTGGTGAATTACTTTAATTCAAAGCCCTTAACTTTCCTTTTTTTAAACAAAAAGGATGAGTATGGCTGACTTGATTTAAGGTTTGCCTATCACTTAGCTTTTTGTAAGAGGGGAAAAAAAAAAATCAATGCTTGTGTATTGATTTACTTGCAGGTTTTGAGACCTGGGACCTAGAAATTGCTTGCCCTTACTCAGATAAATGGGGAAATGACAGGGGAGTCTAAAAATACCTCTTGGAGGCACTGGGGCCCAGCAGGAGATTCAATCAGCTTGGAGTGGAGGCCCTGGGATGCAGTGGCGACTGCCTATATAGTAACTGGATGAGGCCCCATCTGAGGCCACCCCTGTCCTAGGATGGCAGTGCCTTTGTCAGTCAAAACTAGGGCCCCTTGATGTATTAGTTTGGTAGGGATATTATAACAAAGTACCACAGATAGAGTGGCTCAAGCAAAAGAAATTTATTGTCTCACAGCTCTAGAGGCTCGAAGTCCAAAATCAAGGCATCTGTGGGGCTGACTCCTTCTGAGGACCTTGAGAACAGGTCTGAGGCCTCTCCCCTTGGCCCTTCATATCCTCTTTCCTCTGTGTGTGTCTTTGCGGCCAAGTTCCCCCTTTTGATGAGGACACCAGTCATATGGGAGCAGACCCACCCTGACCACTTCATTCTAACCGCATTACCTCTGTGAAGGCTTGCGTCTCCAAGTCAGATCACATTCTGAGGTACTTGGGAGTCAGGACTCCAACATGAATTTTGAGGCAAGGGTCACTCTTCAACCCATAACACTTAGCTCGATTAAAAACTAAGAAGCGACTGGGGTGAAGGTCAGAGAGTGAAGGAGGAGAGAGTATGAAAGAGAAATAGTTGTGCGGTAGGAGCCGGATCTCCGAGGCTGTTGGTCCTCTGAGAAGGCGGACACGTGTTAGCATCTGAAGAGGAAGAGCCGCCATGCAGTGAAAAACAAAACTTTTTGAAATTTTAGCAAGATGACCTAATAGATTCAGTGACACTAGCCATCTTATTTGTAAGGATGTTCATGCTTTCAGAGAGACTAATATATGAATGAGAGCTTAGGTATGAAGTTAGCCAGACAGTGTGATCTTGGACAATGTCTTGTAACTTCTTTGATTTTTGATCTTTATGAGGTAAAATTTTTTTTACATTAAAAAATAATTTTGTATTTATTTTTGGCTGTGCTGGGTCTTACTGCTGTGCGGGCTTTTCTCTAGTGCTGGGTCTTACTGCTGTGCGGGCTTTTCTCTAGTTGTGGTGCATGGGCTTCTCATGGCAGGAGCTTCTTTTTTTGTGGAGCACAGGCTCTAGGGTATGGACTCAGTAGCTGTGGCTCCCGGGGTCTAGAACACAGACCCAGTTGTTGTGGCACATGGGCTTAGGTGCTCCAAGACAGGCAGGTAGGATGTTCCCAGATCGGGGATCGAACCCATGTCTCCTGCATTGGCAGGTGGGTTCTTTACCCGCTGAGCCACCAGGGAAGCCCCTTTAAGAGATACATTTTAACAGTGCCTGCTTCATAGGGTTCTTACGAAAAATCAGTAATTCATATAAAAGTCTCAGCATGTGCTGAGACAAAGGGCTTCTAGCAAATGTTAGCTGCCTTTGTGTTGTTATCCTGGCTGGACACAGATTAAGGGTATGGAGGGGTTTCAGTGTTTTCTGAGCTGTGGTGAATTAAACGAAGCCATCAGCTCTAATCGTCAAGGCCAGCAGCCCTGATTCCGCTTTTGAAAATGGTCCACGGTTAAAGCAATTGATGGTGGCTTTTCAAAACTCTCCCAGACCTTTAACCTCTGTTGCTAAGGATGTATTTGGCCTCTCAGATAGTTGCATAGAAACTGTGTGAATTTAGTCTTTGTGCCTAAGGGAAACTCTGACAGATAGCAAAAATTCCTAGCAAATGGTTGGATCAACTATTTCAGATAGTTCAGATAAAATGTCACTGAATTATCTGGAAATCTACACCAATCCTTTGCCAAGTAGGGTTGGTGAAGTAGTCTATCAAGTGTTTATGGCTTGGTGGTTTTAGTCAGTTTCAGTTACAAACTATGGTTTCCTTCCAGCCAGGATGTAATATTCATTAGTGAAATTATGTCTGTGCAAAGAGGAAAGATAGGTGAGACTTGTTTGTGAGGACGGAATCCTCCTCTGGCATAATCCTAGCAGTGGTGTACTTTGCCTTGGATCATTCAGACAAAGGCTTTGCTTAGCCACTTCATTTGGCCGTGAGGGTGTTGCTGTGAAGGCTGCTTCTAGTATCCTTGTGGCCAGGGCCATCGAAAGCCGGGAATTGTGACAGGAACTGTCTTGTAGGACAACATTTAAAGTTCTGACTAATAAACTTGGGTGGCAGAAGAAAGTTGTATTTGACAAAAAATATTAACTGTTCAAAATATTCACTTATTGAGGTCCACAAAGTAGATACTATTATCCTCGCTTTACAGACGAGTAGATGCGAGTCAGTGGAGGAGCCAGGATTCAAACCAGCCAATCTAACAATTGCGTTGTGTGACTGATTCATCCATAAAGAAATCACGAGACCCTAGGCATGGGAGCGGAAAGCAATTACTTCTGTTTCCCACTGGAAACCTTTCTGTGAGGGGTGAAACCAAATGTAAATGACAAAATAAAGGATGAGTTTAATGGTTTGTTTACTTTTTAGGTTTCATTAAGCACCTCAAATGGTGGCCTGTTGAGCATCTAGCTAAAATAAGGCATTTATTTTAATTTGCTTTTCTGTCATTCAACTTACATGTCTTTGGAAGATTGGAAGTGCTAAAAAATCATTTCAAGTGGAGATGGTATACATCAATCGGTTCTTAACCTATTTACTGAGAAGAAATCTCTTTGTGTATTTAAAAGAGAAATAATCCTTTTCATCAACAATAAGAATTTATTGCTGTGCATCAAAATAAATCTTTAGATCTCAAGTTAGTTTCCTTTAATGTTTTCTGTTTATTCTGAAAGCTCTTATTAATTGGAGAAATTCACAGAATACCAATGTTAGACAATCACAAATGTTTTAGAATTTAATAAACATCTGTTGAGAGTGTAATATATGCAAGCCATAGTACAAAGAGCTGGGAGAGGTTAAAAATATATAATTTTAAAATAAGGCCTCTGCTTTGAAGGATTTTGTTTTCTAGTAGAGGCAGCAACACAGACATGTAAATAAGTGATAAAAAATAAAATGTAGGCAGGAGGGGCTTTGAGAGCTTCTGGCTGGAAATCAGAGAGATTGCATGAAGGACATAATTTCTAGCTCCATGAAGCAGATGCTCTCCCCCTTATTTTGTTTTCCCAGATTTTAGCCCAGTATCTGGCACATAATAGAATTGTTAAATTCAGTGATTTTAAAATAAATAAGTTGGCCCCAGATGGTCAAGTATGTAAGGAAAAATGAGAACACATAATCCTCAATCCAGCTTGATTCAGCAAATATCAATTGTCATATACTCTGGGTGGGGCCCTTTGCTGGGTGGGAAGAACAGCCAGTGCCAAAGCGTGGAGACAGGGAAGCTGGGTGCAAAGTCCATGGAGTGCTCGGCATTCCTGGGTGCGGGCGGGTGTGGGAGATAAGGCCAGAAGAGCAACTGGGGACCAACATTTAAAAGATCTTGATGCTGAGGTTTTGAGGAGAAAGATCCCCAAATGTCTATATTATATTGTCTGTATTTTTACTTATCTTAAGCAAATATTGGTTGCTAGCTGATCGTGTTCATTTTACTAATATAAAAAAATGACTAGTTAGATTTAATAATACCAATTGATTCATTTTAGATATATTGTAGTATGCTAGAACCTGGGCTTGTTATTTGTTTCTGTATGTTTCCAAACCACATAAGCAGTCTAAAGCACTAGAAAAAATGTCTTGTTTGTGTTTCACAAAGAGCCAGTCCAAAAATGATGTTTGGACACATAGACCAGACTAATTCTGTTGCAGAAGCTCATTTCTAAACATTCACAGAATTTACAGATCTAACTGTCCTGAAGGGTTTTAATCCTAGCTCTTTTTGTAGCCCTGGGACACTTTGCTTCATATACCCAGCATGTGCAAACAGTATGTACATCTCTATACCTACGTCTACGTCTCCTCAGCTATCACACAGTACAGGGTAGAGCAGAAAGAGAGGAAAAGTTCTCTGAACTTTGGCCTCTGACAGATCTGGTTGGCAACAAGGCAACATTACTTCCTAGCTGTGTCTTTAGGTGAATGGCTAAACTTTGAACTTCAGTTTCCTCACATATAAAATAAGAGTAACATTTCCTAATTTGTTATGACTGTGAGAAACTCATAAGAGTGCTCGTTCACTATTGAGCAATTGCTATGTATTTTCCATTTGAGTAAGCTGAGGCACACAGAGAGATTAAGTAGTACCCACGTGGCCACACAGCTAACGAAAGGCTGCACTGGGTTTCTGGTCCAGACTCCGACTCAGAGTACACCTTCTGGGCCTCCATTCTGTCTGTAAAGGTCCCTCCACTGATCTACCCTATGTGTTGTGCTGGGCTGAGTTGGTCAGTCGTGTCCAACTCTTTGCGACCCAATGGACTGTAGCCCACCAGTCTCCTCTGTCCATGGGATTCTCCAGGCAAGAACACTGGAGTGGGTAGCCATGCCCTTCTTCAGGGGATCTTCCTAACTCAGGGATCAAACCCAGGCCTGCCACATGGCAGGCAGATTGTTTTTTTAGCATCTGACCCACCAGGGATGATCCTTAATAAACACTAATTTCTATCTTTATTTCCCAGGACATCTGTGAAGCTAAATTGTTGTAGTACTTTGACCTTTCTTAAAGTTCAAATATAAGTTATCCAAAGGTAAGGAATTAAAAATTTTCAGGGTTTAAATTTTTAGATAGTTAGAATTTTATAACCATTTCCTCATGCTGATTATATTAGCAATGTAAGTTCAATGTAGATAACTTTAAAAAATTTTAAAAAAAGAAGTAAAACAAGATCATCTACAATTCCTCAAGGCAATAAAATAATTGGAATTTTAGTGAAGTGAATGCATCCTTCATTTCCTTGTTTTTTTGTTGTTTTGTTTTAGCAGTCCAATATTATGATAGGCAACAGTCCTGCTTTACAGACCATGTGGAAAGTTTGTCTCAGATTTTAAAATCAGTTAGTCATGAAAAGATAAGAATAGGAAAAAAATCGGTTAGTCATGATGTATCTTAGGGTGAAAGGTATATTTTTTGTGAAATGTGAAGGCACAAGGAAAGAGGAAAAATAATGTTGAGTAGGAGAGAAGAGGGGCAGAGTCTGGATTCTTATTGGGTTGCTTTGGGAGTAATAAATACATTTTTCCCTTTGGTGTATTGTACAGTTAACAGCAAGGTTTAGAAGACCAAAGAGGTGGCTGGTGAGGTTGTTGAATGAAGGATTGGGAACATTCTTGGTTCTTCCTCCTTGAAGAATCTCACATATTTGCAGCTGTGAATCAGAACCACTAAAATTTTAGCATCTCGTTATTTTGGAATTTGCGCATCTCCTCCGTCTATATAATGAGGGCCTTCATTGCAGCACACGGGGGCTTCTCTAGTTGTGGTGCAGAAGCTCACTAGTTGCGGTTTCTCTATCTGCCCCCAGGCACAGGGGCTCTTAGTTCCTCTACTAGGGATTGAACCCTCGTCCCCAGCATTAGGAAGGCGGATTCTTAACGACTGGACCACTAGGGAAGTCCCCATTTAAGACTCTTTAAGTGAAGAAGACTGATAAAGTGAAGCGGTCAAGATGGAGTTAGCATAAGCTTGTTTCGGGATATTGACTTGGTACCAGGGAGCTAGGGGAAGACCAGACTGTTCCACAGAGGAGAGGCTGGCCTTCAAGGATGCCATCTGCTAGGTTTATAACTGAGTATTGTCCAGTGATCCTTTGTGCTTGGGTAAACATGGTTTTAACAGGATGGGAACTAATCAACTTGTCTCCGGTTTATTCACAGGAGTTTGAATAAGGAAAATTATGACAACGCAAGCCCAGCTACACTGCCTCTGTCTCCTCACACTTTACTTGGTAAGAGAAGAGAATTTTTCTTTCTGTATTTAGTGGACTATTTCTAGCCCGTATCGGGGAAGCAGCAGCTATCATCACTAAAAAAAAAAAGCCTATCAAATTAACTCATTGTGAACAAAGCACACAGCTTACCCCAATGGGCTGCTTTTGATGAAATGGCTGTAAGTTATATGTCTAACTTTCAACCAGGGAGACGCTTTCTCCTCAGCTCTTATAAGCCAATGCCCCCTTCACGGGCAAGTGTTAAACAATTCATCTACTCAGTTTCAGACCTTCACATACAGCTCAGGGAATCTGGAAAGAAAAGTATACTGATACATGTGTTAATCTATATCCCTTAGTCTTGACTTTATTTATTTTTTCTTTAACCGTGGTTAAATTACCACCATAATTAAGAAAAGCATTTTCTCCATTTTTGACTCTGCTCTGCTCTGTACTTTTGTTCCCATATATGGCTTGGACTTTTTTTGGCCAAATTTGTCCTTAGTCACTTGTTGAGCTAACCCTATCGACTCAGGCTTCTAGAAGTTGGAGCTGAATGGAACGTGGGGAGACCAGTCAAGACCTCAGGTAGATAGAGGGATGCTGTCTTCCCTTTTGTCATGAGGTTCATAAGGGTCATACACTTGCCAGATTTGTTGTGTTATGAAGCAAAATTATGGGGAAGCATTTGCTTTCTCCTTAGAAGGAAGCTACTAGATCCTCTTACCTCTAATCTTGGTTCCTTTCTTTGAAAACCCAAATATAACATCGAATTTCAAGTTCCAGAGAGCCCCTGAGAGTCTACACAGTTCAAAATATTTAGAGTGACATATAGCCGTATTTGTAAACTTACCAGAACATTCCTCCTGAGGGGAAAAGCTGCAATTTGAACCTTATGAGCACTGTGTATCCTTATAGCCTAGGCCTCGAAGCTTGTCCTTAGGACTGCCAAAAAACACCACATGACTTCTCTCCTCTTCCTACCTTCTCATATGTGCTTTGCTGTCTATATTATGGCAGAATGGTGAAATCAGTGCCTAGTTCAAACTTGGCACTGCTGTTGACTGGTGATAGGAACTTGGGTGAGTTACAATGCTCTGAACCTCAGTTTTCTGCCCTGTGAAATGGGTCTAACAAGAGGACTTGCCTTGTGTGGCAACCAAGTTAGATCATATAAAGCCCTTGGATCAGTGACTGGCACAGTCTAAGGTCTTGATAAATGTTAGCTATAATTATTACTACCACATTTTAAATATTCAGTAAGTACACTCATATGGACCCTGGCCTCCATGAGGAAGGCTGTGTTTTAGTCATCTTTGCAGCCTCAGCACATAGCACAGTGCCAGGAACAAGGTAGAAGCTAAATACATAATTATGGATTCATATTAGGAAACAACAGTGAGCTCTAAGAAAGAGCGAGAAGATTCTATCATGATAATTTAACATTAGCAGGCTCAATAGCTTGTAATCTGAGATGGCGCTATGCATTTTTCTTCCTAGATAGAGGGTGAAAATAAGTTTTTCTTTTCCTTACTTTCATTTTCCTTACTCTCACCATAGTGAGGTTTCTACCTGGAATAAGAAATACGGCCCAAACCACTGCTGGCAGCAAGAGCGTTGTCCGGGAGACAGCCCCGTGCTCAGCTGTCTCTGGGTGAAGGACGGAGGCTGCGACCTGCGGGGTGGGGTCTCGGGGGCACTGGGAGGAGCCGTGTCTCTTCTGCCCCCTCACCCCTACGCCCAGACCTCTCCTGTAAAGACTGCAACTTCACTGGGTGCTTCTTTCTTTCAGCATCAGGCTTTTATCTGGCAGAGGTTATTTATCATTTATTACATACTATAGTGGTTCTCCCATTCTTTTGTGAGAACTGGTTCTCTTAGGGGATTAGAAACACTGCATGAATATATGGGAAGGGCACTGAAGAGAGGATTCGGGAGCGTGCTGAGTAGGGATGCAGGGAAATCAGGGAGAAGCCAACTCTTTTAGAATTGTGCCTGGGACTCTGCTTCCTGCAGAAGGAAGAAGAGCTTGAAATACTGTGTAACCAATGCTGAGAACTCTTGTCATAAAGTACAATGGAGGTGGCTCCTAGGCAGGCAGATCTGGCAATTGCGAGTGTCCTCTGCTGGCCTGGAAGGCAGTGGGGCCACATGGTGGAGAGTTGGGGCTTGGTGGTCCAGCCCACTGGCCCCATTCCACAGTAACACCAACTATCTGTGCCTCTGCTAGGGGGATTCTCTTGAGAGACTTCCCTGAGATTGATGAGGATCTTAAGAAATGACATGTGTGGAGGATCTCATTCCATAGCAGGAAACACTCAAAAATATCAGTTGCATTCGCTTCCTACCTTTCACCTCTTTATGCAAGATGGTGGGTTTTATTCCTCCAACTCTTTCACAAGTTATCACCGTAACATTCTTCCCAGTTCTGGCACTATGGCTCATTGACTCGTGCATTTTGAAACCTTTATAGCTCAAATAGCCCTGATATGAGAACCCAACCCTACTTTGAACCTTGCCACTGAGACCTCTCCTTTTTTCCTGATAGGTAAGACAGCTTGTCCACCGAGGAAAAATGCAGGCTTGTGGGTGAGGTTTGCCTGACTAATGTAGTTTTCCTGTAGGGGCCGCCACCGGTGTGATCAGCTGAAAGACAGACTGCTTACTGATGGGAGCAGAAAGCTGATGAAATGAAATGAATGAAAGTCGCTCAGTTGTGTCCAACTCTGTGACCCCAAGGGCTATACAGTCCATGGAATTCTCCATTTCAATTCCATTCTCCATGGAATTCTCCAGGCCAGAATACTGGAGTGGGTAGCCCTTCCCTTCTCCAGGGGATCGTTCCAACCCAGGGATTGAACCCAGGTCTCCCGCACTGCAGGTAGATTCTTTATCAACTGAGCCACAAGATGGACTGCTTACTGATGTGAGCAGAAAGCTGATGAAAGCAGTGTGCTATTAAGCAGTAGCCCCTCAAAAAGCACTGCCCTCATCCTGTATCCACCATGGCACCCACTTCTTGTGCCCTGCCTTCCAGAGGGGCCAGTGGAGCTGGAGAAGATGTGGAAAGAAGCAGGAGAGAAGATGAGCCCTCAGAGGAAGATACACCTTGAAAGGAACTGATGAACTAGGAGTCTGTATGGTTATTGTGTCAGTTAAGAAGTCCTTTAGCTACGAGCAAATTTAGAGTGTCTCCAGTCAACGGGGATTTATTTTATCATTAGACAACAAGAATCCTGTAGTGGACAGTCCTGGGCAGGTTTAGCAGTTCTGTGATGTTATCAGAGACCTGGGCTTCTTTATCTTTGCTCCACCATTATTTGAGCTGGTTTATCCCCCATGGTTTCATGACAGCTGCCACAGCTACAGACAGGGGACCACTGCCTGAACAAGAACAAGGAAAGAGGAAGGGCCATGCCACCCACATCTGTCCTTTTTCATCAGCTCGGTTCAGTTCAGTTCAGTCACTCAGTCATGTCCGACTCTTTGTGACCCCGTGGACTGCAGTACACCAGGCCTCCCTGTCCATCACTAACTCCTGGAGTTTACCCAAACTCATGTCCATTGAGTTGGTGATGCCGTCCAACCATCTCATCCTCTGTTGTCCCCTTCTCATCAGGAGAACAAAAGCTTGACTAGAAACATCCCCTCACCCACACCCCGACCCAGCAGACTCCACCTTTTGTTTCATGAACCAGAAGTGAGTCACTTAGCCGTGATCTTTCCTGCAAAGGAGACTGGGAAAGAGATCATTTGTCTTTCCAAGGGATAGAGGTTGACAGTGGCTCCAGGGGCAGCTAACTCTGAAGGGGAGGGAAGTTCCAAATTCCAAAACCTCTGTGTTCTTGTTTGTTACTGCTTTTTCGTTGGACACCCAGATCAACTCAGTCAAGGTTTAATGAGCCATAGTACAAGATCTTTTTCCCCATCATTTCATCCTAATTATTTTTGGGTTATTTATCGCCAGTGTTTCTGTGGCCAGAGTGTACTTGCTCCATATAAAGAAATGGAAAATAAATCTCTTCTCCCCAGTTTTTCTTTCTTTTTTTGGTTTTACCTGTCCAGTTCTCCAAACCATTAACTTCCCATATCATACTAATCTATCCCACCCCTGACTCCCGCCACAGGAGGAGAGCGGAAGAACCGCTCAGGAGGGGCACTGACATCGGGTGTCGTGCTAGATGCCTCATTCCAGGGGTGCCCACTGTGGTGGGTTTATAGCTGGCGGTCCCTTCCTGCGTGCTGCTCTGCCTCGCGACTTCCTTCAGTGATCCTCGTTGGGGGGAGACAAAGGGATGGCAGGAACTACCGCTGAATGTGCCCCCTTGCACACCCCCCGTGCTGCAGATTTCCTGCCAGGCTGTCTCAGCCACCTCTGCTCCTTCTAGTGGGTAGTGGGGCAGTGGCTTAGCGTGGCTAAGAGTGGTCTGGAATTGTAGGTTCGAATCCTGCTTCCTGCACTGTGAGCAAATGACTTAACCTTTCTGCATCTCAGTCTCATCGCCGGTGAAACAGAGCTAGTGATGATAATTTACCCCATAGGACTGTTAACGTGGTTAAATGTGCTTAGGACAAAGCTCAGCATACACTGACGTAGCGAATGTGAGCTCTTTCTGCTGTGTGCCAGGCAAGCATTGTACTAAACAGGTCCACGTATTTTTTCCCCTTATGGATTCAATTGTCTTTGAGGTGCCTGAACTCTAGCATGCTGGGGATCTGCCATGGATTTCCTTATAAACCAACAAGAGTAGAATGGAGGGGTTTTAAGAAACTGGTGTCAACCAGGTAGAATTGAATGGCATCATGGCCTTGTGGGACGACGATCACGTTTTCCTTCAGCTAGAACCTAGTATATGTGCCATGTCAGCTGATCATGGGTTCTACCCTGGTCAAGTGACTAACCCTCTGTGAGCCTCATTGAAAACACGGCAGTGTTAATTTCCCCCCTCAGGCTGATTGCTTGAATCACCTTGAATAAGAAAAGCAATGCTAGGCTGCTGGTAAACCATCTTGAAGTAGTGGAGCCTCAACAAATGTGAGAACCCTTCCTGCCTATTTTGATTTGATTTCACTTTTTTTTTTTCTGGAGCCATGTTTGAATCTTAGATTTCATATATCACTCCTGGAACCATAAGAAAATCATCAAGTGGCCCATATACATTCATAGTACATGGTGTTGCTAATTTTCTCCTTTTCTTTCATCTTTTAACAGACAACTGGATATGGGCAAGAGGGAAAGTTTAGTGGACCCCTAAAACCGATGACTTTTTTCATTTTTGAAGGCCAAGAACCGAGTCAACTCATATTCCAGGTAAGGGCTACTCTTAGTCCCTGTCATCTTGATTTTGCAGGCTCTCTCCATGGACTTTTACTCCTTTATCTACCGGACACCCTGAAATAAAATAGAGGCCTAGGAGATCTCATTATGGAGAATGGTTTCAGGAGCCAAGAGACGAGCAGCCTCAGTAATACCAGGCGTCCTCATTCGGACTTCCTCAGTGGCATCTGGGGTATCCCCCATCCTTGAGGTGGGGACCTTAGGGCCTGTAGACTCCGACCCTCCCCAGGAGTGGGAAGGGAACCAGTCTTGGAAGGGGGTGGTTATCTGAGTCCTGGTCTGTTCCATGAGCTGGCTGCTTGCCGAGCTTGAAGATGCAAATTCTCTGGATTAGCGCTGGAATAGCCTGCCTTCCTGGTGAAGGAAATGGCAACCCACTCCAGTATTCTTGCCTGGAGAATCCCATGGACGGAGGAGCCTGGTGGGCGATAGTCTATGGGGTTGCAAAGAGTCGGACACGACTGAGCAACTAACATGCACACACAGCCTGCCTTCCCCGCTGCCTCCTCTGCGCCCGTCTCTAGGCCTCACCCAGGCGTTGGCCGAGACACACTGGGAGGCAGGCATCTTGTTTACTTAGTTAACTGAGAGAAGCCTCAGATTGAAGGTGGACGCCAGGGGCTTGAAGGGCAAGAGACTTCAGCTTTAGGGGCACTGAAGTAATCCTGGAAACATAATGGACAGAGGGAGAAAAACATACTACTGCATTGGTCAGAAACCCCCTGGGGAAGCCTGCTTAGCCCTGGAGTGGTTGAAGAGGCTTTGATGGGCCTTAGGGGGTGCCCATGACCCCCTGCCCCATGCACTGGGGGAGCAACAGGGTTGCTAAACTACTGTCTGAGGCGGGTATGCCTTCTGTTAAGTTCCCCACATCTCTTTTGTTGGACAGTTCCCATCCACAGAGGAGGGCCTGAAAGCTGCCTCTTCCCACCTTCTCTCATTTGGTACCAGATCAGTGCGAAGTGGCCCTATTATATGAGCTGGTGGGGGTGCACAGGTATCTCTGTGCCCCGCTGTGGGGTGTTGCAGAGGCTTTGACCTCTCCTGTCAGGGGAGTCAGGCCCTGAGGGAGGAGCAAATGCTTTGAGAGCTTAGACAGAAGAGCATTCCAGCAAAGGCACAGCTGGGACACCTGCCCTGTGCCGGGAGAGGGCAGGGCGTGCCTGGGTTCTGGCAGAAGGCCAGTGAGGCCGGGAAGCTGCGGGCCTGGAGAAGGAGGTAGGAGCAGAGGCCGCAGAGAGAGGAAGGACCCTGACTTCTAAGGGTCTTAGATTTCCCCCCCAGAGGAGCAGGCCTGAATCAAGTCTCCATTCAGGGCTGCAAAGTGGAGGGGGCTGGAAAACAGGAGAGGATGCCAGGAAACTGGTTGGGAGTCTCTGGCGAGGGCCACTTAAGGGAAGATCTCCTCGTTAACTGACTCTGTCTCCCTCGCCAGGGAGCATTTAGTTAGAGATTTCTCATTTACATTTGGAAAGTCCTTTTCATTTGTGTGTTTTTATGCTTCATAAGTTGGTAAGAATGCTGTGGGCCAGGCACACATTAATCTCCTTTTATGAACTATGCAGAAAGTGCCTACTGTTACAAGATGCTGTGCTGGGTCCTGGGGGTGCAGGATGAGACCCACAGCATCCCTGCCCCCAGAGAGCTCTTGGGTAGCAGAAGGAGACTAACCAGAAAGCAAACAGTGCAGTGGAAGGTTCTGATTGGAGGCTGGTGGGCTGCAGAGGGGACCAAGTGCAGGCGGAGAAAGAGTGGTCAATTTTAAGAGTGGAGGGTAGTTGTTGGACAGAAAAGGTTTCATTGGACCCCTGAACTGAGTATTTAAAGTTGACCAGGCACTCCCCAACAGAAAGCAGGCCCTGAGGACTAGATGGAAAAAAAAATAAGGGGGCATGTATTTAGCAAGAAAAT